>NC_058083.1:273480403-273831255 GCF_014858855.1 Bufo gargarizans
TAAATCTTAGGACTTCTTAGTATTGTTTGTATTGTTGTATGGTAGTGTTACATGATGTTAAGGGGAGGGGGCCTTCCACCGAGGAGAGATCCTGGTGCTGATAAACAGCCAGACACGGAAAGTCTCGTCAGAAAAAGGCACCAATCCCCATAATTATAAAAAGCCAAATATGTCAAAGTCTGAATTTAAAAGTGTTTCAAAGTAAAAAAAATCCGTCTTGATTCCTGACGTGACATCTTGGCAATATGGTCCCCCTCCCCTCCAATGTACATCTATTTTCTTGAAGGCTGCGAAAACCATGCCACTGGGGTCTTTATTGTGATGTTGTTTATAATGTAATGATAGAGAGTGTTTATCATACCCGTTTTTTATATTCGTTATATGCTCTGCAATCCTTTTCTTTAGGGGACATTTAGTTCTCCCAATATACTGTTTCTTACATTGACATTCTATTATATATAGGATCTTTTTTGAACTGCAAGTCAGGAAGTCTTGGATTTCCCATTTAAAAGAATTGGTACATGAGTGTATTTTGGTAGTTTTTTAGGGAAAGTGGTAATTCTGCAGATGTTGCAGTGCCCACATCTATAAAAACCATTTTTTTACTTCTCACACATATGGGCCCCTAAATTGCCAGGGCAGTATAAATACCCCACATGTGACCCCATTTTGGAAAGAAGACACCCCAAGGTATTCAATGAGGGGCATGGCGAGTTCATAGAATTTTTTTTTTTTTGGCACAAGTTAGCGGAAATTGATTTTTTTTTTTTGTATTTTCTCACAAAGTCTCCTTTTCCGCTAACTTGGGACAAAAATTTCAATCTTTCATGGAGTCATTTTCCGCTACCTTGTGACAGAAAATAAAAAATTCGAGGAACTCACCATACCCCTCACGGAATACCTTGGGGTGTCTTCTTTCCGAAATGGGGTCACATGTGGGGTATTTATACTGCCCTGGCATTTTAGGGGCCCTAAAGCGTGAGAAGAAGTCTGGAATATAAATGTCAAAAAATTTTACGCATTTGGATTCTGTGAGGTGTATGGTGATTTCATGTGAGATTTTATTCTTTGACACAAGTTAGTGGAATATGAGACTTAGTAAGAAAAAACAAAAACAAAAAAAAAACAATTTACGCTAACTTGGGCCCAAAAAAATGTCTGAATGGAGCCTTACAGGGGGGTGATCAATAACGGGGGGGTGTTCAGGGAGTCTATATGGGGTGATCACCCCCCTGTCATTGATCACCCCCCTGTCATTGATCACCCTTCTGTAAGGCTCCATTCAGACGTCTGTATGATTTTTACGGATCCACGGATACATGGATCGGATCCGCAAAACGCATACGGACGTATGAATGGAGCCTTACAGGGGGGTGATCAATGACAGGGGGGTGATCAATGACAGGGGGTGATCAGGGAGTGTATATGAGGTGATCACCCCCCTGTCATTGATCACCCCCCTGTCGCCTGTGTGCGCGCGTTCACAGGAAATCTCGGCTCTCGCGAGATGACGCGTGTATGCATCACTCTGCGCAGAGCTGCCGCCTCTGGACCGCAGATCTGTGTTAGGCAGTCCGGAGGCGGTTAACAAGGTACCAAATAGAGCTTCAACATGCAACAAGAAGAAATGAGAGTGAAGCAAAAAAACATTTTGAGCATTCAATTAATTGAAAATAACAATTAAACTGAAACAGGCTGTTTTTCAGCTGATCCAAAATTTTGGACCACATGCCTTTAAAAGGCCAAATCTGTGCAAAGATGGCAAAAGCAAAGTTCCTTTTTGAACGTGGCCGGGTTGTTGAACTGCATAAGCAGGGTCTTTCATGGCGCGCCATCGATGCTGAGGTAGTAAGACGGTCATTTGGAATTTCTTAAATTATCCTGAGGGTTATGGAACAAAAAAGTCAAGTGGAAGACCCAAAAAAATTTCATCAGCACTGAGCTTGAGGATCCAATTGGCTGTCAGTCAAGACACTGGATGATCCTCGACCCAAATTAAGGCCCTTACTGGTGCTGACTGCAGCCCCATAACCATCACACGGCATCTGAGACTGAAGGGCTTCAAAAACAAAACACGTCTTCAAAGACCTCGTCTCCTTGAACGCCACAGAACTGCTTGTTTGGACTTTGCAAGAGAGCACCAAACATGGGACATTCAAAGGTGGAAGAAAGTGTTATTCTCTGATGAGAAAAAAATTAACCTTGATGGTCCTGATGGTTTCCAACGTTGCTGGCATGACAAGCAGATCCCACCTGAGATGTTTTCTACACACCACAGTGGAGGGGGTGCCATAATGGTCTGGGGTGCTTTTTCTTCAGTAGAACAATGGAGCTTCAGAAAGTGCAGGGGCATCAAACAGCCGCTGGCTATGTCCAAATGTTGCAGAGTATTCTTCATGACTGAGGGCCCTCGTCTGTGTGGTAACGACTGGGTTTTTCAACAGGACAATGCTACAGTACACAATGCCTGCAGGACAAGGGACTTCTTCTAGGAGAATAACCTCGCTCTTTTGGCCCATCCTGCGTGTTCCCCTGATCTAAATCCGATTGAGAACCTTTGGGGATAGATGGCAAGGGAAGTTTACAAAAATGGACAACAGTTCCAGACAGTAGATGGCCTTTGTGCGGCCGTCTTCACCACTTGGAGAAATGTTCCAACTTACCTCATGGAAACGCTTGCATCAAGCATGCCGAAACAAATTTTAGTGATAAACAATAACGGCGGAGCTACCCATTACTGAGTTCATGTTTGGAAGTTGGATTTCTGTTTTGGGGGGGTTAGGATTTTTTGGAGGTGTGGTCTTAAACTTTTGATCAGCTGAAAAACAGCCTGTTTCAGTTTATTCGTTGTTTTCATTAAATTGAATGCTCAAAAAATGTTTTGTCTCACTCCCATTTCTTTTTGTTGCATGTTGAAGCTCTACTTGGAACCTTGCTAAGATCCAGCAATGCTAAATATGATTTTTTTGCAATTTTTCAAGTGGTCTTAAACTTTTGATCAGGACTGTAAACTCACCTAAAGAATTATTAGGAACACCATACTAATACGGTGTTGGACCCCCTTTTGCCTTCAGAACTGCCTTAATTCTATGTGGCATTTATTCAACAAGGTGCTGATAGCATTCTTTAGAAATTTTGGCCCATATTGATAGGATAGCATCTTGCAGTTGATTGAGATTTGAGGAATGCACATCCAGGGCACGAAGCTCCCGTTCCACCACATCCCAAAGATGCTCTATTGGGTTGAGATCTGGTGACTGTGGGGGCCATTTTAGTACAGTGAACTCATTGTCATGTTCAAGAAACCAATTTGAAATGATTTGAGCTTTGTGACATGGTGCATTATCCTGCTGGAAGTAGCCATCAGAGGATGGGTACATGGTGATTATGAAGGGATGGACATGGTCAGAAACAATGCTCAGGTAGCCCGTGGCATTTAAACGATGGCCAATTGGCACTAAGGGGCCTAAAGTGTGCCCAGAAAACATCCTCCACACCATTACAGCACCACCAGCAGCCTGCACAGTGGTAACAAGGCATGATGGATACATGTTCTCATTCTGTTTATGCCAAATTCGGACTCTACCATTTGAATGTCTCAACAGAAATCGAGACTCATAAGACCCGGCAACATTTTTCCAGTCTTCAACAGTCCAATTTTGGTGAGCTTGTGCAAATTGTAGCCTCTTTTTCCTATTTGCAGTGGAGATGAGTGATACCTGGTGGGGTCTTCTGCTGTTGTAGCCCATCCGCCTCAAGGTTGTGCGTGTTGTGGCTTCACAAATGCTTTGCTGCATACCTCGGTTGTAACGAGTGGTTATTTCCGTCAACGTGACCTCTGGCATCAACAAGGCATTTTCGCCCACAGGACTGCCGCATACTGGATGTTTTTCCCTTTTCACACCATTCTTTGTAAACCCTAGAAATGGTTGTGCGTGAAAATCCCAGTAACTGAGCAGATTGTGAAATACTCAGACCGGCCTGTCTGGCACCAACAACCATGCCACGCTCAAAATTGCTTAAATCACCTTTCTTTCCCATTCTGACATTCAGTTTGGAGTTCAGGAGATTGTCTTGACCAGGACCACAACCCTAAATGCATTGAAGCAACTGCCATGTGATTCGGTTGACTAGATAATCGCATTAATGAGAAATAGAACAGGTGTTCTTAAAGGGGGAATATTAATCACCAATATTATGCGAATATCGATAATTAATATTCCTAAATAGGAGGAGCCGTCTATTGATGACTCCGCCTATTTATGCTTTTATATAATAATAACACAATACTTTTGCTATGCTTACACTGATCGCTACACTAGCTGCATGCGCCTTACTTACTACCGCTAACAAATACACACTACACAAAGGGTACAAATATTACGGTATTTATTACAATACACTACGCACGCAATACTGACAACACAACACTAAATATACAGTACTCAATTACACTACACGTTCCCAAATTCCACCCACAAACTAACTATACAATACACACATACAAGTATAACAACCCACCCCACCTGACTACTTCTATCCCTAAGGTATACGACGAGGATCTACGGTGGTCGTGCTGGGGTTAAGCAGACCACAAACACAAAGGGTTAACAATGGGGAGCTGTACAGCAATGCAGGGGTGAAGTACCCTGCAAGTGTACAGTGAGGGGGGGGGGGTGTGCAGGGGTTAATAACAGGGTAACAGAATGCACAGGGTAAATCAGGGGAACAGGGTTAACCAGGGGAATGGGGGTATGGCAGGGGTTAATCAGGGTAGGAAAAGGGTAAACCAGGGGGGGGGGATAATCCTCAGTGAAGGGATAGGCAGGGAAGGGGTGAATATGGTTGGCACTGCAAGGGAGGTACAATAAACCTGGGGGCATACATGGGCAGTTATAGGCCCATATATATATATATATATATATACAGTCATGTGAAAAAATTAGGACACCCTTTGAAAGCATGTGGTTTTTTGTAACATTTTTAATAAAAGGTTATTTCATCTCCGTTTCAACAATACAGAGAGATTAAAGTAATCCAACTAAACAAAGAAAACTGAAGAAAAGTCTTTTCAAGATCTTCTGTAAATGTCATTCTACAAAAATGCCTATTCTAACTGAGGAAAAAGATAGGACACCCTCACATGTATTCCCTCTTAAATTGGCTCAGATCTCACACAGGTATATCACACCAGGTGCACATAATTAGTAGATCGTTACTCTGCATGTTGAATGAGGCTTGCCCTATTTAAACCTCAGACATTTAGTTTGGTGTGCTCCTGACTGTTGAAGTGAGAGTGAGCACCATGGTGAGAGCAAAAGAGCTGTCAGAGGACTTCAGAAAAAAGATTGTAGCAGCCTATGAGTCTGGGAAGGGATTTAAAAAGATCTCAAAAGATTTTGAAATCAGCCATTCCACTGTCCGGAAGATAGTCTACAAGTGGAGGGCTTTCAAAACAACTGCCAACATGCCCAGGACTGGTCGCCCCAGCAAGTTCACCCCAAGAGCAGACCGCAAGATGCTAAAAGAGGTCTCCAAAACCCTAAAGTGTCATCTCGAGAACTACAGCAGGCTCTGGCTACTGTTGATGTAGAAGTACATGCCTCTACAATCAGAAAGAGACTGTACAAGTTTAACTTGCATGGGAGGTGTGCAAGGAGGAAACCTTTGCTTTCCAAGAGAAACATCGAGGCCAGACTGACATTTGCCAGAGATAAAGTTGACAAAGACCAGGACTTCTGGAATAATGTTCTTTGGACAGATGAGTCCAAAATTGAATTATTTGGACACAACAGCAGAGGACATGTTTGGCGTAAACCAAACACAGCATTCCAAGAAAAGAACCTCATACCAACTGTGAAGCATGGAGGTGGAAGTGTCATGGTTTGGGGCTGCTTTGCTGCAGCAGGACCTGGTCAGCTCACCATCATAGAATCCACGATGAATTCTACTGTGTATCAGAAGGTGCTTGAAGAACATGTGAGACCATCAGTTAGAAAATTAAAGCTGAAGCGGAACTGGACCATGCAACATGACAATGACCCAAAACATACTAGTAAATCAACCAAAGATTGGCTGAAAAAGAAGAAATGGAGAGTCCTGGAATGGCCAAGTCAAAGTCCAGATTTGAATCCCATTGAGATGCTGTGGGGTGACTTGAAAAGGGCTGTACGTGCAAGAAACCCCTCAAACATCTCACAGCTGAAAAAGTTCTGCATTGAGGAGTGGGGTAAAATTTCCTCAGACCGATGTCGAAGACTGGTAGATGGCTACAAGAACCGTCTCACTGCAGTTATTTCAGCCAAAGGAGGTAACACTCGCTATTAGGGGCAAGGGTGTCCTATCTTTTTCCTCAGTTAGAATAGGCATTTTTGTAGAATGACATTTACAGAAGATCTTGAAAATACTTTTTTCTTCAGTTTTCTTTGTTTAGTTGGATTACTTTAATCTCTCTGTATTGTTGAAACGGAGATGAAATAACCTTTTATTAAAAATGTTACAAAAAACCACATGCTTTCAAAGGGTGTCCTAATTTTTTCACATGACTGTATATATATATATATACACACACACCTGGGGGAGAGCCATGGCAGATACACATATATGTCCTCCTGATAATATATACACACATATACAAGGGGCATAATGTATATTATATATATATATATATATATATATATATATATATATATATGTTATAAGGGGCCACAGCCATATATATATTATAAGGGGCACGGTCTAAAGGAGGCACATATTTCCCACAGGGCCCACCATGAGCCCCTGGGGATCACCATGGGCAGACGTGCGCAGATGCTGGGCACATCTGCGCACATCGTCCCATGATGCTGTGGTTAATGTATGCACATATATACCATACATGCCCGCACGTGTTTGCAGGCATGCATGGATATATATGCATACGTCTCAACCCTTCCTCAACATGTTCCTAATAATTCTTTAGTGAGTGTATATTTATATTCATGTTCTCTCAAGATTCCCTTTTCCCATCCATCTCTGGCATAGTTCTGCAATTCAATATTGTAATCTTTTGTAGGGTCTTTCATTAATCTAGAATATGTGGTAATGTCTGACAATTGTTTTAAACATTCCATTTCATGTTTCTAAAATCACAATTGCCCCACCTTTATCTGCTGGTCTGGTAGTGATGTTCTCCTGTTTTTGTAACTGTTTGATAGCTTGTATTTCCTGTGCTGTCAAGTTGTTACCATTCTTTGGATTTATTTTAAGCTTTCTTATGTCTGTTTCTAAAGTCTTCTTAAAGGCTGCTATTTCATATCCTATTTGTTGTCTGGGATAAATTTTACTTTTTGGTTTTAAGTCTGTGTGACTATGTGTACTATAGGATTGACTATAGGATTCTTCATAAAATGTTTTTTGAGGCATAACTTCCTAACAAACTTTTCCACTCCAATGTAGATATCAAATTTATTTGGATGTGATGTGGGTGCAAATTTGAGTCCTTTATTTAGTAGACTAGATTGCATTGGGGTAAGTATCACCTGACTTAAATTTATAATTGCACCTGTATCTACATGTGGTGCTGCTGTCTGTAGTTGTTCCTCCTTGCTCCTCTTTCCCTTTCTCCTTGATCTCTTTGATACCGTGCATAATATTGTTGGTGCCGATTTGGGATATAGTTCCCCTTCCTCCCCTGGTTTTGGTGATTTTCTTCCCTTGAATTGTGATATATGGTCTTTACATTCTGTTCTATTTTATACCCTACATTATTTGGAACTCACCGACCCGCATTTTCTAAGCACATCTATTATCACTAGTAAATATCCTAATATACGTTATAAATAATATCAATTGTCTTCTAATAAGATTATTAGCTAGAGGTTCCTATTATAGCTTATTTTTATGTATCTACCTCCATATATGTCTCAGTTAGATTTTTAAATATTTTATAACATTTTATGTAATAATTATATTACACAATAAATACTACATTGTATTCTCTATACCAGTTGCTGAGTGCCTGTTTTTACTATATACAATTATTTGTTCCTTCTGGTAATAAGGATAATCATCTAAAAACAGAGCACCTTGACCACAGACCGGGTACAGGTGAGCCACGATATACCTGCTATTTCTTTCCTAGCACTGTCCGTAGTGCCTGTCACATCTCTCCCTGCACTAAGTACACTGGAAAATGGCTTAATCCAAGATGGCTGAGGCTATTTCTAGCGATGTGTCATCACAGGTGTTGGCTGGCTTCTGATTGGCTGCATGCATAGCATTGTGGGTGATCCCTCGTTCCCAGAGTCCTTTGCTTTATGTCCTAACATGTGCAGCAGCCATTTTAAGAAAAAATGAGATTCGTTACCACGAAGTGGAAGGAATTTTGATTTCGGTGCAAATCAAATTTTTCCTGAAATTTGGATTGAATTCCACTTCGTCAACTTCGATTCACTCATCTCTAGTCTTGATACGTGTCTTGCTTTCTAAATGTAGGTAAATAAGTGATGAGATGCTGGAGTGTTTGCAAATAGAAATGATATGTGTTCAGACATCCTTTGGTTGAAGTAGTCTACTACTATTGGAATTACATTTAAAATGCAAAGGAGTCGAACTGGAAACCATAAAATGTACAGTATTAATAATTTTCTTACTGTTTGCCATTTGCATATACTTAATTTATCTAGAAAATTAGCTACCGGTATTTACACCAGCAACAGAAGCAGAATTTAACAATAAGTGTTGGTATTACAGAGAACCATATAATTAGAAGTGTAAAAAGTTTTCTACAAAGTATATTTGCGCAAAGGAAATTAGCTAATGTAGTCATAAATTTTAAAGATAGTTAAGAGGCAAAAGAGAACAATTAATGTTATTTGCAGAGAAGAACCAATTTTATGCAACATATAATGCATCAGTCTAGTGGAAAAACATTGCACTTTACAGGTTTCCAGTATTTGGATAGATTGTTTGTTACAATGGATAATCTGTCTGACAACAGAAAGAATTGTGAGATGTTAATTCACAAGCACACAGTCCTCTATGTCTCCTGTTTGCCAGTGTTTTAAAGTATATATTCATTGCAGGAGTGGAAGTGGTACCTGAACATGATTAGTGTAAGGCCTCCTCCAAACAAACGTTTTTTTTGCGTTTCCGTATACTGAACCATTAATTTCAATGGTTCCCAAAAAAAACAAACGGAATATACTCCGTATGCATTCCGTTTCCGTATTTCAGTTTTTTGTTCCACTGAAAGATATTACTTGTACTATTATTGCCCGCAAATAACGATCTGTGCCTCCATTCAAGTCAATGGGTCCACAAAAAAATGAAATACATACGGAATGCATCCGTATGTATTCCGTATCCTTTCCATTTTTGAGGAACCATCTATTGAAAATGTTATGCACAGCCCAATTTTTTTATGTGCTTACTGTTTAAACATTATTTTATGCTTCCGTTTCCGTTTGCGATCCACAAAAAAACGAATCACAAACGGAAAGCAAACAGAAAAAAACGGGGGGTCTAAATGGAACAGATGCAGAACCACTACTGAAACAAAAAACTGAAAAACGGATTTGTGAAAAACGGATTTGTGAAAAACGGATTGCAAAATACTGAAAAAAGCCATACGGTTGTGTGCAGCTTTCAGTTTTAACAGGATTTGCAGGAACTGAGTAGTGAAGAGCTGGAGCCCATTATTTGTCCTTTGTTTATATTCTTTATTATAATTTTTTTAAATAAAAATAATTTGATTGGGAACAAGGGAATCTGTTGCCTGTTTACTGCTGCCATAAAGTGGTAACAGAGACCTCGAACAAATGCTGGAATATTTATTTGAGTTGACCCAGCTGTTTTGCTTAAATCAGTATTGAGTCTGTCCAGCATGAGCCAAGTTCTGGAATTCACTCAATACGCTGTACACGTTTAAGTCTTCCTATTCATGAGCTCTGGGCTCTCCTTACACCCCTTCCTCTGTTTAATATCTCTCATCTTATACCGGAAGTGGGGGGGCAAACTACTGGGTCAATTCAAGTAAGTTACCCAGCATTTTGCTCAAGGCCTCAAGATTAATCCTTTCACTATTCTAGACAGCTAAGAATGTCACCATTAATTATTTCAATGCCATAAGCCACCAGGTATTGTTATATTTGATACCCTCATCACTCTAAATTAAAATGAACCCTAAACCATTTTGTGTTATTTAATAATGTTTGATGGAATTATTTAGAAATTGCCCAATAACAGTACATAGTAACATAGCTCATATGGTTAAAAAAGATAGTGGTCCATCAAGTTCAACCTACAGTCGTGGCTAAAAGTTTTGAGAATTACCTAAATATTGGAAATTGGAAAAGTTGCTGCTTACGTTTTTATAATAGCAATTTGCATACACTCCAGAATGTTATGAAGAGTGATCAGATGAATTGCATAGTCCTTCTTTGCCATGAAAATGAACTTAATCCCCCCAAAAAATTTCCACTGCATTTCATTGCTGTCATTAAAGGATCTGTTGAGATCATTTCAGTAATCGTCTTGTTAACTCAGGTGAGAATGTTGACGAGCACAAGGCTGGAGATCATTATGTCAGGCTGATTGGGTTAAAATGGCAGACTTGACCTGTTAAAAGGAGGGTGATGCTTGAAATCATTGTTCTTCCATTGTTAACCATGGTAACCTGCAAAGAAACGCATGCATAAAAATGGCTTCACAGGCAAGGATATTGTGGTTACTAAGATTGCACCTCAATCAACAATTTATAGGATCATCAAGAACTTCAAGGAAAGAGGTTCAATTCTTGTTAAGAAGGCTTCAGGGCGTCCAAGAAAGTCCACCAGTGCAGAGCTTCCTCAGGAATGGCAGCAGGCAGGTGTGAGCGCATCTGCACGCACAGTGAGGTGAAGACTTTTGGAAGATGGCCTGGTTTCAAGAAGGGGAGCAAATAAGACACTTCTCTCAAAAAAACCCCATCAGGGACAGATTGATCTTCTGCAGAAAATATGGTGAATGGACTGCTGAGGACTGGGGCAAAGTCATATTCTCCGATGAAGCCTCTTTCCAATTGTTTGGGGCATCAGGAAAAAGGCTTGTCCGGAGAAGAAAAGGTGAGTGCTACCATCAGTCCTGTGTCGTGCCAACAGTAAAGCATCCTGAGACCATTCATGTGTGGGGTTGCTTCTCATCCAAGGGAGTGGTCTCACTCACAATTTTGCCCAAAAACACAGCCATGAATAAAGAATGGTACCAAAACACCCTCCAACAGCAACATCTTACAACAACCAACACTGCAAATACTGACTCTGCATAAATGTCATGTAATTGTCGATAAAAGCCTTTGAAACGTATGAAGTGCGTGTAATTATATTTTACTACATCACAGAAACAACTGAAACAAAGACCTAAAAGCAGTTTAGCAGCAAACTTTGTGAAAACGAATATTTGTGTCATTCTCAAAACTTTTGGCCACGACTGTACCGTCCTTTAGTGTTGAACCAGAAAAAGGTAAAAACCCAAATGAAACAGCTGACAACTGCACCACACTAAGTGAAGAGATTCCCAATACAGCAATAAGAAAAAATCCCTAAACCAATGGACCATCTAGAGCAATCTAGTAAACCCAATAGGACTTCTAGTAGACTCAGTGTGATTCCGTATTAATTTGCCCTCACAGGGTAATGGACAGCCTTAAATACACATGCTGATACAGTAAGAGCTGTCAATATTCTTATGTTGGTGGGGGTCCTGTCAGGATTTACTCAGGTTTTTACTGATAAATCCTGCTGCAGATCATACATACTATAATTTTATATAACACAGAACTCAACCGCTCACCTCCATTATATTTTGCTCTCAAGACAGCAGAAATCATTTGACAGGTTCTCGGTAGTGTTGAAGGAACAAAGTATCAAAGTGGAATTCGGTCTGAATTTTAGAAAAACTTGATTCTAAATGAAGCTGAATTTCCTCTTGTTTCGTGGGACTGAATCATTTTTACTAAAATGGCAGTTGGAGTTGTCTTAGAAAGAACGGGAAAAAAAAATAAAACCTCATCCACTTGCTTGTGCAGTGGCAATCTGCTCTTGATTGGATAAAAACCGGCTGAAGGACCTGCCCCAAACGACGACAACACGCAAGAGAGGAGTGGACTGCCTCTGCGAGAGCAAGTGGATAAGGTGAGAATTTGTATATATTTTTTGTTAAATCCAAAAGGCCATATTGCAGTAGCATATTACTGTTTAACAGCCATTAGACGGGTGCACTTGTGTCTAAGCAGCTGTTAACCACTTCATATCTGGGCCATTTACCCCCTTCCTGACAGAGCCTAATTTTGCAAATCTGATGTGTCACTTTAATGGCAATAACTTTGGAACGTTTTTACTTATCCAAGCCATTCTGAGATTGTTTTCTTGTGACATATTGTACTTCATGACAGTGGTCGATATATTTCACCTTCATTTATAAAATAATCCCAAATTTACTAAAAATGTGGAAAAATTTGCAATTTTCAAAATTTCTATTTATCTTCTTTTACAGAAAGTGATACCTCATAAAATATTTATTAGTTAACATTCCACATAGGTCTGCTTTATGTTGGCATCCTTTTTTAAATGTCATTTTATTTTTTTAGGAAGTTAGAAGACTTAGAATTTTAGAAGCAATTCTTAAAATTTTTAAGAATATTTCAAAAACCCACTTTTTAAGGACCAGTTCAGGTCTGAAGTCACTTTGTGGGTCTTACATAGTATAAACCCCTATAAATGACCCCATTGTAGAAACTACATCCCTAGAGTTATTTAAAACTGATTTTACAAAATTTGTTAACCCTTTAGGTGTTCCGCAAGAATTAAGGAAAAAGGAGATGACATTTCAAAATTTAACTTTTTTGGCAGATTTTCCATTTTAATCCATTTTTGTCTTTAACACATTGAGGGTTAACAGCCAAACAAAACTCAATATTTATTACCCAGATTCTGCAGTTTACAGAAACACCTCACATGTGGTCGTAAACTGATTTAAGGGCACACGGCAGGGCACAGAAGAAAAGGAGCGCTGTAAGGCAGATTTTGCTGAACTGGTTTTTATATGCCATGTCTAGGGTTGAGCGAACCCAAACTGTAAAGTTCGGGTTCATACCAAACTTTAGGATTTTTGGACCCGAACCCGAACTTTTCTGGAAAAGTTCGGGTTCGGTGTTCGGCGAGTTAATGACGCTTTTTGAAAGGCTGCAGAGCAGTCAATCAACAAGTGTTTAACTAGTGTGCCCTTAGAAGCCATGCCTACTAATTGGCCAGTGTAGCATTTGACCCAGCTTCTATATAAGCTGGAGTCACGTAGCGCTGCACATCATTCTGCTCTGATTAGTGTAGGGATAGGATGCTGCTGCTGTGAGGGAGACATTAGGACAGTATCTTTAATCTGAAATGCTTGTTAACTCAGCGATCTACCTAGATTTAGTTTTGTGGGTGCAGTGCACAATCTTTTTACTCTGCCCTGAGCCCAGTGACCCAGAAAAATAACTTTTATCTCTCTGTTAGTTAGGTGGGCGGCGGCGGCCATTTTATGCAAGTTCTGTGCACCAGCACAGCATATGGGCATTTGTGACAGTGAAATAGAAACTTGAAATACTGCAATTATATTCTGGGTTTAAAAAAAATCACCCATTTTTGGCAAGACCCTACATCTGTGGCCTTTGCAGCATTTGTCTGTGTGCAACTTAAGCGTGAAATACTGCAATAATTTACTTGGTTTTAAAAAACACCCATATTTGGCAATACCCTCCATCTGTGGCCTATGCCGCATTAGTCAGTGTGCAATTTAAGCTTAAAATACAGCAATAATTTTCTGGGTTTTAAAAAACACTCTTTTTGGGCAAAATACTTAATTTTACAGCTCTTGCTGCATCTGTCAGTGTGAAATTCAAGCGTTATATGCTGCTGTCATATTCTGTTATTAAAAAAAAAAACACCCATTTAGGGCAAAATCATAATTTTGCAGAGTTTGCTACATCTGTCATTGTTAAATACAAGCTTGAAATACTTCAATAATTTTCTTGGTTTAAAAAAACACTAATTTTTGGCAATACCCTCCAATAGCACTTCCAATGCTAAATTTTACAGCACTTGCTACATCTGTCATTGTGAAAAAAAGCTTTAGATACTGCTGTCATGTTCTGTTATTAAAAAAACACCCATTTAGGGCAAAATCCTAATTTTGCAGCCATCTGTCATTGTTAAATACAAGTTTGAAATACAGCAAAAATTTTCTGGTTTTAAAAAAGCACCCCTTTTTGGCAATAGCCTCTATCTGGGGCATATGCAGGTTTTTTCAGTGTGCAATATAAGCTTGAAATACTTCAATAATTTTCTGTTTTTAACCCCTTAAGGACATAGGGCGTACCGGTACGCCCTATTTCCCGAGTCCTTAAGGACCAAGGGCGTACCGGTACGTCCTAACTTAAAATCTTAATTCCGGCGCCGCTGGGGTTAATCGGAACGGGATTTCGGCTGAAATCATTCAGCCGGCATCCCGTAACAACGCAGGGGGGGTCATTTGACCCCCCCGTATCGGCGATCGCAGAAAACCGCAGGTCAATTCAGACCTGCGGTTTGCTGCGCTTTTTGCCGTTTCTGATCCCCGCGGTCCCTGACCGCGGGGATCAGAAACTTCAGAGTGCCCGAAATCAATATTGTTAACCCCCCCCTGCACCCCTGCACGATTTGATGGCGGCGGGTGGTGCAGGGGGGGTGTCGCATGCAGTGGGGGCGTTGCGGGAGGCGGGCGGTGCGGCAGGCGGGATCGCGATCCCCCGCCCGCCTCCCATTGCATAATCGTTGGTGTACAGTGGGTATACCAGGGTGCCAGCACATTGCTGGCACCCTGGTATAAACGGCTGACATCGTTGATGCGATGTCAGCCGTTTAACCCTTTCCATACAGCGGTCCGTACGGACCGCTGTATGGAAAAGGTTAACAGTAAGAGGGAGCTCCCTCCCTCTCCGATCGGGGGGCTGCTGTGCCTTTGCAGCCCCCCGATGGGAGAAGGAGAGAGCCCCCAGACAGCCCCCCCAGAACCCCGTCCTTACCCTTCCCCGTCTGCGAAGTTCTGACCATAACTGAGCAGACGGGGAAGGTTCCCATGGCAACAGGACGCCTGATCAGGCGTCCTGCTGTCCATGGTGCTGAACAGATCTGTGCTGAAAGCATAGACCTGTTCAGTGTAAGTAAAATACAGTGCAGAAACCTATATAGGTTCTGTTCTGTATTTTACAGACATCAGACCCACTGGATCTTCAAGAACCAAGTGGGTCTGGGTCAAAAAAATCAAATAAAAAGTGAAAAAAGTTAAGATTAAAAAAAAAAACATTTATCACTGAATAAAAATTAAAAAAATAAAATACACTACACATATTAGGTATCGCCGCGTCCGTAACGACCTGATCTATAAAATGGTCATGTTACTTTCCCCGCACAGTGAACGCCATAAAAATAAAAAAATAAAAACTATGAGAAAATTGAAATTTTGCCCACCTTACTTCCCAAAAAAGGTAATAAAAGTGATCAAAAAAGTCGCATGTACGCCAAAATAGTACCAATCAAACCGTCATCTCATCCCGCAAAAAATGAGACCCTACTCAAGATAATCGCCCAAAAACTGAAAAAACTATGGCTCTTAGACTATGGAAACACTAAAACATGATTTTTTTTGGTTTCAAAAATAAAATCATTGTGTAAAATGTACATAAATAAAAATAAAGTATACATATTAGGTATCGCCGCGTCCGTATCGACCGGCTCTATATAAATATCACATGACCTAACCCCTCAGGTGACCACCGTAAAAAAAAAAAAAAAAAAACTGTGTAAAAAAAGCAATTTTTTGCCATCTTACGTCACAAAAAGTGTAATAGCAAGCGATCAAAAAGTCATATGCACCCCAAAATAGTGCCAATCAAACTGTCATCTCACCCCGCAAAAAATTAGACCCTACTCAAGATAATCACCCAAAAACTGAAAAAACTATGGCTCTTAGACTATGGAGACACTAAACAATTTTTTGGTTTTCAAAATGAAGTTATTGTATAAAACTTACATAAATAAAAAAAATTGTATTCATATTAGGTATCGCCGCGTCCGTGACAACCTGCTCTATAAAATTACCACGTGATCTAACCTGTCAGATGAATGTTGTAAATAACAAAAAAAAAAAACATGCCAAAAAAGCTATTTCTTGTTACCTTGCCGCACAAAAAGTGTAAGCAACCAAAAATCATATGTACCCTAAACTAGTACCAACAATACTGCCACCCTATTCCGTACTTTCTAAAATGGGGTCACTTTTTTTGGAGTTTCTACTCTAGGGGTGCATCAGGGGGGCTTCAAATGGGACATGGTGTCAAAAAACCAGTCCAGCAAAATCTGCCTTCCAAAAACCGTATGGCATTCCTTTTCTTCTGCACCCTGCCGTGTGCCCGTACAGTAGTTTAGGACCACATATGGGGTGTTTCTGTAAACTACAGAATCAGGGCCATAAATAATGAGTTTTGTTTGGCTGTTAACCCTTGCTTTGTTACAGGAAAAAAAATATTAAAATGGAAAATCTGCCAAAAAAGTGAAATTTTGAAATTGTATCTCTATTTTCCATTGAATCTTGTGCAACACCTAAAGGGTTAACAAAGTTTGTAAAATCAGTTTTGAATACCTTGAGGGGTGTAGTTTCTTAGATGGGGTCACTTTTATGGAGTTTCTACTCTAGGGGGGCATCAGGGGGGCTCCAAATGGGACATGGTGTCAAAAAACCAGTCCAGCAAAATCTGCCTTCCAAAAACCGTATGGCATTCCTTTCCTTCTGCGCCCTGCCGTGTGCCCGTACAGTAGTTTACGACCACATATGGGGTGTTTCTGTAAACTACAGAATCAGGGCCATAAATAATGAGTTTTGTTTGGCTGTTAACCCTTGCTTTGTTACTGGAAAAAAAATATTAAAATGGAAAATCTGCCAAAAAAGTGAAATTTTGAAATTATATCTCTATTTTCCATTGAATCTTGTGCAACACCTAAAGGGTTAACAAAGTTTGTAAA
Organism: Bufo gargarizans; assembly: GCF_014858855.1. Classification (NCBI taxonomy): domain Eukaryota; kingdom Metazoa; phylum Chordata; class Amphibia; order Anura; family Bufonidae; genus Bufo; species Bufo gargarizans. The sequence continues at coordinate 273,497,461 of NC_058083.1, forward strand.
ATCAGTTTTGAATACCTTGAGGGGTGTAGTTTCTTAGATGGGGTCACTTTTATGGAGTTTCTACTCTAGGGGTGCATCAGGGGGGCTTCAAATGGGACATGGTGTCAAAAAAACTGTCCAGCACAATCTGGCTTCCAAAAACCATACGGCGCACCTTTCACTCTACGCCCCGCTGTGTGGCCGTACAGTAGTTTATGGCCACATATGGGGTGTTTCTGTAAACAGTAGAGTCAGGGCAATAAAGATACAGTCTTGTTTGGCTGTTAACCCTTGCTTTGTTAGTGGAAAAAATGGGTTAAAATGGAAAATTAGGCAAAAAAATGAAATTCTCAAATTTCATCCCCATTTGCCAATAACTCTTGTGCAACACCTAAAGGGTTAACGGAGTTTGTAAAATCAGTTTTGAATACCTTGAGGGGTGTAGTTTCTTAGATGGGGTCACTTTTATGGAGTTTCTACTCTAGGGGTGCATCAGGGGGCTTCAAATGGGACATGGTGTCAAAAAAACTGTCCAGCAAAATCTGGCTTCCAAAAACCATACGGCGCACCTTTCACTCTACGCCCCGCTGTGTGGCCGTACAGTAGTTTATGGCCACATATGGGGTGTTTCTGTAAACAGCAGAGTCAGGGCAATAAAGATACAGTCTTGTTTGGCTGTTAACCCTTGCTTTGTTAGTGGAAAAAATGGGTTAAAATGGAAAATTAGGCAAAAAAATGAAATTCTCAAATTTCATCCCCATTTGCCAATAACTCTTGTGCAACACCTAAAGGGTTAACGGAGTTTGTAAAATCAGTTTTGAATACCTTGAGGGGTGTAGTTTATAGAATGGGGTCATTTTTGGGCAGTTTCTATTATGTAAGCCTCGCAAAGTGACTTCAGAGCTGTAGTGGTCCCTAAAAATTGGGTTTTTGTAAATTTCTGAAAAATTTCAAGATTTGCTTCTAAACTTCTAAGCCTTGTAACATCCCCAAAAAATAAAATATCATTCCCAAAATAATTCAAACATGAAGTAGACATATGGGGAATGTTAAGTCATCACAATTTTTTGGGGTATTACTATGTATTACAGAAGTAGAGAAACTGAAACTTTGAAATTTGCTAATTTTTCCCAATTTTTGGTAAATTAGGTATTTTATTATGCAAAAAAATTAATTTTTTTGACTTTTTTTTACTAGTATCATGAAGTACAATATGTGACGAAAAAACAATCTCAGAATGGCCTGGATAAGTCAAAGCGTTTTAAAGTTATCACCACTTAAAGTGACACTGGTCAGATTTGCAAAAAATGGCCTGGTCCTTAAGGTGAAAATGAGCCCGGTCCTTAAGGGGTTAAAAAAGCACCCATTTTTGGCAATACCCTCCATTGGGGGACTATGCAGCATTAGTCAGTGTGCAATTTAAGCTTGAAATACTGCAATCATTTTCTGGGTTTTAAAAAAACACCCTTTTTGGGTAAAATACTAAATTTTACAGCCCTTGTTGCATCTGTCAGTGTGAAATACAAGCGTTAGATACTGCTGTCATTCTGTAATTAAAAAAACACCCATTTTGGGGAAAATACTGAATTTTGCAGCCTTTGCTGCATCTGTAATTGTGAGATACATGCGTTAGATACTGGTGTTCTATTCTGTTATTTAAAAAAACACCCTTTTGAGCAAAATACTAAATTTTACAGCCCTTGCTGCATCTGTTAGTGTGAAATACAAGCGTTAGATACTGCTGTCATTCTGTAATTGAAAAAAAAAAAACACCTTTGCTGCATCTGTCAGTGTGAGATATAAGCTTGAAATACAGCAATAATATTCTGGGTTAAAAAAAACACCAATTTTGGGCAAAGTACTTAATATTGCAGCCTTTGCTGCATCTGTCAGTGTGAAATACACACGTTAGATACTGTTGTTCTATTCAGTCATAAGAAAAAAACACCCATCATAAATTTGAGAAATATGATGAGAGTGTCAAATAAGGAACGTGGCCCCGATCGTGGTGCTGCTGGTGGAGCTCTTGTTGCAGGGAGAGGATGTGGTTGATCTTTGCAAGCTACACGCACAAGTGAAACACCTTCCTCAGGTGTGAGTAGGCGACAAAACCTTCAGCGGAATTTGGTCGGGCCTAATGCGGCTCTACGAATGATGAGGCCAGAACAAGTACAGGCGATAGTAGATTGTGTTGCTGACAGTGCCTCCAGTTCCTTTACATTGTCTCCCACCCAGTCTCAAGCTGAAAGATCAGAGTTGGCACCTGCAGACGATTTTCATCAGTCTTTCACCTCACCCCCTTGCAAATCAGCCAAGCAGTCTGAGCCCCAAGTCATGCAGCAGTCTCTTCTGCTTTTTGATGACTCTGCTAGCAGTCTTTCCCAGGGCCATCCACCTAGCCCTGCCCAATAAGTTGAAGAGATTGAGTGCACAGATGCCCAACCACTTATGTTTCAAGATGAGTACATGGGAGGACCACCGCAGCACATCTCGGATGATGACTAAACAAAAGTACAAACTGCTGTGGCTTTCGAAAGTCTGCAGACCAACAAGGAGGGCAGGGGTGAAGACTGGGTGAAAGATGATGTGGAAGACAATGAGGTCCTCGACCCACATGGAATCAAGGTCATGCGAGTGACCTGTGTAGTTCGTAGGTAGAGGCGGTGGTCGCACAGAGCCTCCAGCACAGCAGAAGAGGGAGCAGGGTGCAAAAGCGGAGCGGCTGTCCCTTAAACAGTACGCCTGCTACTGCCCACCATAGCAAGGGACCAAGCACACCAAAGCCAGCTCCAAGGAGTTCCCTGGCATTGGAGTTATTCAGACAATGTGCTGACGACAAGACATGAGTGGTTTGCACGCTGTGCAATCAGAGCCTGAAGCGAGGCATAAACATTCTCAACCTGAGCACAACCTGCATGACCAGGCATATAAGTGCAAAACACGAGCTGCAGTGGAGTAGACGCCTCAAAAACCAAGAAAGGTCTCTGGCCCCTCCTGCTTCCTCTTCTGCTGCAGTCTCGGCCTCTTCATCCACCTCTGGAGTGACAGTGCCACCTGCCACCCCACAAACAGAGGATCTGCCAGCAACACCACCACCTGGGTCACCAAGCATCTCCACAATGTCCCATGGAAGCGTTCAGCTCTTCATCTCCCAAACACTATCTCCCTAACAGCACACTGGGTAAATGCAGTGGAGGCTGGGCCTGAGGCAGATAGCAGTTTGGCACATGTCCTTCCATCACCAAGGATTGCAGGGTGCTTCAGTTTGCCTCCTGTTGCTTCCTCCATCTACTTTGCTTCCTCATCCTCTACCGGCTCCTCATCCGGTCAGTGTAACACCTTCACCACCAACTTCAGCACAGCCAGGTGTAAACGACAGCAGGCAGTTTTAAAGCTTATCTGTTTGGGGGACAAACCCCACACTGCGCAGAAGCTATGGACGGACCTTAAACAACAGACCGATGAGTGGTTGGTGCCAGTAAGCCTCAAGCACGGCCTGATTGTGTGCGATAATAGGCAAAATCTCGTAGCAGCTCTGGGACTAGCCGGTTTGACGCACATCTTTTGCCTGGCGCATGTTCTGAATTTGGTGATACAAAGGTTCCTTAAAAATTACCCCGATATGTCAGAGCTGCTGCATAAAGTGCACGCTTTCAGCATTCTCACCCTGCTGCTGCTCGAATGTCAGCGATGCAGCGTAACTTCAGCCTTCCCGCTCACCGCCTCATATGCGACATGCCCACCAGGTGGAACTCCACCTTTCACATGCTGTCCAGACTGTGCGAGCAGCAGCAGGCGATAGTGGAGTTTCAGCTGCAGCACGCACGGGTGAGGCTGAGGTTCTCCAGCTGTTGCAAAACTCCAACTCCCAGCATGCCTAGTCTGCTTACAGCTACCAGTCTACAGCAGGGCATGGTGGGAATTGTAGTTTTACAACAGCTGGAGAGCCACAGGCTGGCCAGCCCTGATCTACAACATCTGGATTAGTCAATGGGCAATTTAAAGTAGAAATACACCCATCATTTTCTGGGGTTTTAAAAACACACTTTTTTTTCTACAAAAAAATGTATTTTTTCAGATCAGCAAGTGTTAAATTCAAGTTTAATATATACAGCTTTCATATTCTGTTAGCAAAAAAATGACTTTTTTGGCAATCTACAACATCTGTATTAGTCAGTGTGCAATTTAAGGTAGAAATACACCCATCATTTTCTGGGGTTTGAAAAACACACTCTTTTGACAAAAAACACTATTTTCAGGCCTTGCAGCATGAGCACGTGTGAAATTACAGGCTTATATACTGCTGTCAAATTCAGTTTTTAAACAAACACTCATTTGGGCACAAAAAAATGTAGTTGGCAGCCTTTGATGCAGATGTCATTGTGAGATACACCCTTAATACATTAGGGTTACATTCTGCGATTTTAAATACCGCCATTTGGTGCACCAATATTGAATTCAGGCCTATACTGGTTCAGGACCTGTGAGATACTACCTCTACATACAGAGGTTTGAATTAGGCATTTGAAATACAGCCATTTGAAATACAGCCATTTTGTGCAAAGATATATTTACTTCAGGCCTACAGAGATTCAGGCCCTCTAAGATACTACCTCTAATACAGGGGTTTGAATTAGGCATTTAAAATACATCCATTTGAAATACAGCCATTTTGTGCAAAGATATATTTACTGCAGGCCTACACTGGTTCAGGGCTCTTGAGATACCACCTCTACATACAGGGTTTTAAATTAGGCATTTGAAATACAGCCATTTTATGCAAAGATATATTTACTTCAGGCCTATAGAGGTTCAGGCCCTCTGAGATACTACCTCTACATACAGGGGTTTGAATTAGGCATTTGAAATACAGCCATTTGAAATACAGCCATTTTGAGGCCTAGTCTGGTTCAGGCCATGTGAAATACACCCTTTACATACTGTCGTTCTTTTCTACTATTAATTAAACACCCCTTTAGGGCAAGATCCTAAATTCGAAAAATATGAGGAGAGCGTAAAATAAGGGACGTGGCCCAGGTCGTGGTGCTGCTGGTGGAGCTCCTGTTGCAGGGAGAGGACGTGGTCGATCTGTGCCAGCTACAAGCACAAGTGAAACCCCTTCCACAGGTGCAAGTAGGCGACAAAACCTGCAGCGGTATTTGGTCAGGCCTAATGCTGCTCTACGAATGGTGAGGCCTGAACAAGTACAGGCAATAGTAGATTGGGTTGCTGACAGTGGATCCAGTTCTTTCACATTGTCTCCCACCCAGTCTCCTGCTGAAAGACCACAGTTGGCACCTGCAGCTGATGTCCATCAGTCTTTCACCTCACCCCCTTGCAAATCAGCCAAGCAGTCTGAGCCCCAAGTCATGCAGCAGTCTCTTCTGCTTTTTGATGACTCTGTTAGCAGGGTTTCCCAGGGCCATCCACCTAGCCCTGCCCCAGAAGTGGAAGAGATTGAATGCACCGATGCACAACCACTTATTTTTCAAGATAAGTACATGGGAACACCATCGCAGCACGTCTCGGATGATGACGAAACACAGGTGCCAACTGCTGGGGCTTTCGAAAGTGTGCAGACCGACAAGGAAGTCAGGGGTGAAGACTGGGTGGAAGATGATGTGGAGGACGATGAGGTCCTCGACCCCACATGGAATCAAGGTAATGCGAGTGACCGATGTAGTTCAGAGGAAGATGCGGTGGTCGCACAGAGCCACCAGCACAGCAGAAGAGGGAGCAGGGTGCAAAAGTGGAGCGGCCATCCTCTAGACAGTACGCCTCCTACTGCCCATCGCAGCAAGGAACCGAGCACACCAAAGCCAGCTCCGAGGAGTTCCCTGGCGTGACAGTTCTTAAGACAATGTGCTGATGACAAGACACGAGTGGTTTGCAAGCTGTGCAATCAGAGCCTGAAGCGAGGCATAAATGTGCTCAACCTGAGCACAACCTGCATGACCAGGCATTTAAGTGCAAAGCACGAGCTGCAGTGGAGTAGACACCTCAAAAACCAAGAAATGTCTCTGGCTCCTCCTGCTTCCTCTTCTGCTGCAGTCGCGGCCTCTTCATCCACCTCTGGAGTGATAGTGCCACCTGGAACCCCGCAAACAGAGGATCTGCCAGCAACACCACCACCTGGGTCACCAAGCATCTGCACAATGTCCCACGCTTTCATTCTCACCCTGCTGCTGCTCACCTGTCAACACTGCAGCGTAACTTATGCCTTCCCGCTCACCACCTCATATGCGTTGTGCCCACAAGGTGGAACTCCAACTTGCACATGCTGGCCAGACTGTGTGAGCAGCAGCAGGCAATAGTGGAGTTTCAGCTGCAGCACGCACGGGTGAGTCGCTTGGCAGAACAGCACCACTTCACCACCAATGACTGGGCCTCCATGCGAGACCTGTGTTCCTTGTTGCGCCGTTTCGAGTTCTTCAACAACATGGCCGGTGCCAATAACGCCGTTCTCAGCGTTACTATCCCACTTCTATGCCTCCTTGAAAAAAACGCTCCTGGCCATGATGGAAGAGGATGTGGCACAGGAGGAGGAGGAAGAGGGATCATTTCGTAGGGTTTCCGGCCAGTCATTCCCAAGTGGCTCTGAGGGTGGGTTCCTGCACCCACAAAACCAAAATACACATTTGTACAGCCAGGGCACAGTACTGGAGGATGAGGAGGTGGAGGATGAGGAGAAGAAGATGGAGGAGGAGGAACCATTTTCACAGCAGGGTGGCACCCAGACCAGCTCATGGCTATCACTGGTGCATGGATGAGGGGAAACAGAGGACACAGACGATACACCTCCCACAGAGGACAGCTTTTCGTTGCCTCTGGGCAGCCTGTTACACATGAGCGATTACATGCTGCAGTGTCTCCGCAACGACCACCGAGTTGCCCACATTCTAACTTGTGCTGATTACTGGGTGGCCATGCTGCTGGATCCCCATTACAAGGACAACGTACCGTTCTTAATTCCCTCACTGGAGCATGATCGTAAGATGCACGAGTACAAGTGCACGCTGGTAGACGCCCTGCTGGTGGCATTCCCACCTGACAGCGGGGGCACAGTGGAAGCACAAGGCAAAGGCAGAGGATGAGGAAGAGGTCGCCAACGCAGCTGGGGCACCGCCAGCACCTCAGAAGGCAGGGTTAGCATGGCCGACATGTGGAAAAGCTTTGTCAGCACGCCACAACAACCAGCACCACTAGCTGATATGAAACGTCTTAGCAGGAGGCAGCATTTCACCAACATGGTGGAGAAGTGTGTGTGCACACGCCTACACGTACTGAATGACGGGTCTGCCCCCTTCAACTTCTGGGTCTCCAAATTGGGCACATGGCCTGAGCTTGCCCTTTACACCTTGAAGGTGCTGGCCTGCCCTGCAGCCAGTGTATTATCTGAACGTGTGTTTAGCACTACAGGGGGCGTCATTACAGACAAGCGCAGCCTGTCCACAGCCAATGTGGACCATCTCACTTTCACTAACATGAACCAGGCATGGATCCCTCAGGACTTGTCCGTACATTGTGCAGAATAGACATGTATACCGGCACTAAGCAGCCATTGTTATACTGCAGCACAATTGCTCATGTTTGTATTTTGGATATTTCACACTCTTTTTGAGTGTACTTTAATTTTACAAAATTAAATTCAAACCAATTTTTCTTGTGATGTACCACTACTATCCGTTTTAGACCGGTAAAAAAAATAAAAAAAATAACATTTGTCAGTTACATTTTAGGGTCAAATTCATCAATTTTTGAGTGTAATATACCCCTTCTCTACCTCAGTGTTTCCCAACCAGTGTGCCTCCAGCTGTTGCAAAACTACAACTCCCAGCATGCCTGGACAGCCTTTGGCTGTGCGGGCATGCTGGGAGTTGTAGTTTTGCAACAGCTGGAGGCACACTGGTTGGGAAACACTGCTCTACCTAGTTGACAGCTTAATAAATTTCAATAATTTTTATTTTACTTTTTTGGGTGACAATAAACAATTGTTTTCTGTCATAGACCCCTGCTCTACCAAGTAGACAGATTAATTAATTTCTGTAATTTTTCTGTTACATTCTTGGGTTGACATTATACAATTTTAGACGTGAATAAACCCCTGCTCTGCATAGGTGACAGGGAATAAAATTTCTGAAATGTTTATTTAATTGATGAGCGCCACCTCCTTTGATTCAATGCTTAAACTTAAGCAAGTTGTACCACATTTAAAGGTAACCTGTCATGTGGATATTTGATTATAATCTAACTAATTGTATACAATCATTAACTACTAAAAAGTGTCTTAGATGTATTCACTTACTGGTGTGACTCATAATATACACACAAAGATGCCACATACCGCATGCTAATGAGCTTATTTGAGTCCAGCGTGATGTCAGTGAGTCCAGCGTTTTTTTTTTTAATTCAGAGCTATAGCCACTCCCCTGCCCACCTGCTGCTGATTCAAATGGAAAAAAACTGTCAATCAGCAGCAGGTAGGCGGGAAGAGTCAGGAGCTCATAAATATTCATGACTCATCATTATCAGCTGGAGCTTTTCAATACAAGATGTTGGCAGATTGACTGGGTCAATTAAAGAAAGTGACCCAGCATTTTGCTAAGAGAATCAGTCACTTATTTATGTTGCCCTTAGTTAGGACACTATAAAACTAGTGACAGGTTCCCTTTAAGCTTCAATACTTTGTCCCACATTTCCACTATACTCTTTTGGCCAACATTTGTGCCTCAATAGCTTTTCCCACAATTCTGCTTGACTCTTTTGGCCCACATTTGGGCTTCTGTAATTTTTCCCACATTTGCCCCTCAATAACTTTTCCCACATTTCTTCTTGATGCCAAATTTTTTAAATAAATGTATCTCCCTTAAATTTGGTCTCTTTTTCTCACGCTCCCTCTCCGGCCTGGAACCCTGATTCCCCGCCACCCGTAATCACCATGGTAAGCGCATAAAATAACATCGAAAGTTGATAGAGCAGATATCAAATTGGATCGTGAACATCACGGGGACGTGCGACATGGTGGGTGGGGCAGTAAGTGTGCATATGCCTACACAAACTTACTGACAGGGGTCAGCCCCTGCAACTTCTAAGTCTCCAAATTGGGCACATGACCTGAGCTTTCCCTTTACGCCTTGGAGGTGCTGGCCTGCCCTGCAGCCAGTGTATTGTGTGAACGTGTGCTTAGCACGACTGGAGGGTTATATTTCCCAATGTTTTGGGGTGTACCCTAATTTAAAAAAATAAAAATAAATGTAAAACCAAAAAGCAGTGTAGGCTACCTCCTCCTTCTCCACTGTCACTTCCACCTACACCGCCACATCCACCGGCTCCTCAACCTCGTTCTCCATATGGACCTGGTCTTCCTAGATCAAGATTATTATTTTTTATTTTTGTGTATTTTATGTTATTTTATTTTATTCTTCCTTTCCTCTCCCCTTCTTCCTTCCTCTTTCCTTTCCTTCTTTACTTTCCTTTTTTTTCTCTCCCCTCCTTTCACTTCTACTTTATTTTTATTTTCTTTCTTTTTCTCCTTTTCTCCTCTCCCTCCCCTCTTTACCCTTTTATATTAAGTACCAGGAGGGAAAATCACACTCAAAAAGAGGAAAAAACTGTTCATCCAAAATAGCCTATACCCATCCGATAATATAATAAAAATAAATTTTAAAAAATGTGGATAAAACAATTCTTTGGTATAATAAGAAAAGCCCAGGAGGGTCAGATGGTGTACACACGGAGAGGAAAGGAAGGACAAGTTAAAGAAACAAACCGGGGAGGACACAGAATGCATCTCTTCAAACTGCTATACGTATATTGACCACATAGCAATCTTACATTGCCCAAAGAAAATAGGAAATTAGTTTAAAAGCAATGCAGCCATAGCATGTCTATATATTATTTAGGAATTGTATGACTGGATTGCTTTCCATATTCTTTGGGCAATGTAAGATTGCTATGTGGTCAATATATAGCAGTATTTTGTGTAAGTGTATAGTTTATGGTAGTTTTATTTAGATGTTATTAGTATTACAGTACTTAGACATTGTATGACAATATTATCTATATATATACAATATGCATTATTGTGTGAGCAGTCTATGCAAGTATTATCCTTGCAGATTCTGTTTTCTTCCTGTCAAAACAAGTAGTTAAACATTATGATTGTACTGAAACTAATGGATTATGATCATTTTGGTTTTTAAATGTACATAAAAGTTTATATATTGTAGACTTGTTAATGAGAAATAATGAAAGGACAGCTAGCTATATTTGCAGTATGTGCATTGGCAATACATCCATTTATTTGCACATCATTTTTTACCTGCCAATATTATGGTTTCTTTTATTTCCTCTGTGTTCATTCTTGTATTGCAATTTTGCCTTCTTCCTACAGCAGTTAAGTGGTATCTCTAATAAAACATGGATAAAACGGTGAATCATGGGGTTTTTATTCAATAGAAAAGTAGTGATTTCAGGCAATGGAAGCACTGTGTTTCCAGTAAGTTGCATTAGTTATGAAACATTTTGACATTTTGAATGCTGCTTTTGTGCTAACCTGAAAAAGGAATTGCTATCCTTATTAGGAAATTAATAAAATAATGAACAAATCCATTCAGAACTGCTTAGGTAAATGTTAAATTTGTACTTTATATGCTTCTTCTGCGATGATTAAAGGTTAATCGAAGGAGTGATTGCAAAACACACATGATTTATTTAGTCAATATTGTACAAAACATGAACCTTTGCCATGTTTTTCTTCAGATACGGGAATGCCACCCTGCAGGGGAAAATGAAGAATGTGGTGCATGGGTGAAAGGGGCCTAAGCCCAATGGAATGGTAATTAATTTTTAAGTACACACAGTTACAAATATATTCATATCTAGGTGCTGGTTGGAAAAATATAGATTTCTTTAAAAAAATATATATATATTCATGTCTTTATTAGTGTTGAGCGAACCCAAACTGTAAAGTTCGGGTCCATACCGAACTTTGCTAGTTCGGATACACAGACCCGATCCCACATCCGAACTTTGCCGGAAAAGTTCTGGTTCAAGTTCGGTGTTTGTGCATTTAATAAAGCTTGTTGAAAGGCTGCAGGGCAGCCAATCAACAAGCTTTTAAGCTGTAGGCACTTAGAAGCCATTACAGCCATGCCTAGTAATGGCATCAATGTGATTGGATGGTGCATCATGTGACCCAGCCTCTATACAAGCTGGATTACATGTAGCCCCGCCCATTAGCTCTGAATATTGCAGGGACAGGAAGCAGGCAGCTGAACTGAGGGAGAGAGTTAGGAATCTGGCTAATTGTTTTGTAGGTGACCTTCAGTATAAAAAAAAAATTGTGGGTGCAATACACCAGCTTTGCACCACTGGCACGACACAGAAATGTAATACTAAATCTGGCTGTTAATTCTGTGAGTGACCTATAGCGATCTTTTGTGGGTGCAACTCACCATCTTTGCAAACCTGACACAGAAATATAATAATTAATCTGGCTGTTAATTCTGTGGGTGACCTATAGCGATTTATTTTATTTGTATTTATTTTATTTTTTATTTGTGGGTGCAATTCAACATCTTTGTACCCCTGACACAAAAATATAATAGTTAATCTGTCTGTTAGTTCGGTGGGTGACATATACCCAATTTTTGTGTGAGGTACACCTGCATTGCATACGTGTCATAGTTAATTTGTCTGTTAGTTCGGTGGGTGAAATATACCCAATTTTTGTGTGAGGAGAAAAAAAAAGGTCCAAAAAGGGGAGGTGTCATCAGGTAGCGTCACGGGTATTAAGATAGAGTGGAGTGGCAATCCCTGAGCTGCCACCCGGTCCCCTGTCCCTGCCTACTTGCACCACCCTCCCTAGGTGACGGGGCACAACTGGGCGACAGTCCCTGACCTGAGTAAGTGCAAGCATAGAGATAGAGACAGCAGGGAAGCGGACAGCCAATGAGAGGTACCACTCGAACGGACAGAGAGGTGGAACAAGCAAGGTACCACCAAAAACGGAAGGGCGAGGCGGGTCAACTGGCTGGGGTCAGTCCAGGAGGTCACGTCAGTACGAAGGAGGAGACAGAGACAGATCCTAGAGCGGGCCAAGGTCAAAATCCGGTAGGTCACGTCAGTACAAGAGAAGAGGCAAAGACAAAATCCAAAAGCAAACCGAGGTCAAAATCCGAGAGGTAGCGTCAAGGTTCAGGGAGCAGGCAGAAGAGGTGTCAGGAAGCAGATCAAGGGTCAAATCCAAAGGTAAGCTTAATAACAATAATAATACACAGCCTAAGGGACCAAAATCACAGGCAACCTGTAGCCAGCCGGTTGCCTGTATTTATAGTAGGGAGTGAGGGTCATGTGACGTGGCCAGTGTCACATGACCGACAGACAGACAAGTCGAGCTCGGGTGATCAGCTTGGCGCTCAAGGCAGACCTAGGAGCAGGGAGCCTCCCAGCAAGCAAAGCCACCCTGGGAACGAGGCCGAACACAGATCCTCGCTCCTGAAGCTAAGCTCCTGATCCTCGCTCCTTCGGCGCCCCGTTACAGGAGGGGGATGGTGACAGGGGACAGGCTACAGCACTACATGTAATGAAACATATGTGGGGATATAAAGGAATATACAGGGGGATAATAATTATGTAAGGAATATTAGAACGACTCATGTATGCAATGTACTATATGGAATGATGAAGAAATGAATGAGGGGGATATATGAGGAATAGTGACAAAAAAAGGGGGGGGCTCAGAGAGTCTGTATACCTGGATGTATGTACCTATACTGGACATAAATGGGGCCAATAAGGAAGGGAAAGTGCTATTACGTGAATGATGTGAAATTGGGTGGGCTGGCTGAGGAAGAAGGGGTAAAAATAAATATGTTATTTATGAAATAAACAACATATATATATGTATATATATATATATATATATATATATATATATATACACACATAGGATGATAATAAATACAGGAAGATATTTGGTGATTGTAGAATAATACTCATAGAATACGTAAAAAAATAAAATAAAATATATATACATATATATATATATATATATTTGTTGTTTATTTCATAAATAACATATTTATTTATTTATTTGTACCCCTTTTTCCTGAGCCAGCCCACCCGATTTTACATCATTTACGTAATAGCACTTTCCCTATCTTATTGGCCCCATTTATGTCCAGTATAGGTATATACGTCCAGGTATATAGACTCTCCGAGCCCCCCTCCCTTTTTCGTCACTATTCCTCATATATCCCCCTCATTCATTAAGTTCTTCATCGTTCCATATAGTACAGGGTGGGCCATTTATATGGATACACCTTAATAAAATGGGAATGGTTTATGATATTAACTTCCTGTTTGTGGCACATTAGTATATGTGAGGGGGGAAACTTTTCAAGATGGGTGGTGAACATGGTGGCCATTTTGAAGTCGGCCATTTTGAATCCAACTTTTGTTTTTTCAATAGGAAGAGGGTCTGTGACACATCAAACGTATTTTCACAAGAAAAACAATGGTGTGCTTGGTTTTAATGTAACTTTATTCTTTCATGAGTTATTTACAAGTTTCTGACCACTTATAAAATGTGTTCAATGTGCTGCCCATTGTGTTGGATTATCAGTGCAACCCTCTTCTCCCACTCTTCACACACTGATAGCAACACCGCAGGAGAAATGCTAGCACAGGCTTCCAGTATCCATAGTTTCAGGTGCTGCACATCTCGTATCTTCACAGCTCTCTAGACCAACCCTCTAGAGACGTAATTTGTCCTGTGCTGATGAGGTAATGTATCACGCCTACGAACTGTCCCACCTGCGCCTTTCGACTCCCATTGATGGCATCACCTCAATGGGACTTAGCGAGCGCCATCTCCAGGTACTGTGCCTGCACTTGTTCTTACCTTCTACATGACACTGAATACCTTTCAGCCTTTCAGTGCACATGCGTACCCCCTTTGAGGATTACTATTAATCTCCTGTGCTTGTTCCGGGTATGTTGATAGTGCGCATGTATCCATACTTAGAAACTTTTTTATTTTCTACTAATCGCAGATACCTGGACTTACCCTCTCGACTGTCGCTTGAATTTATCCATGATAACATCATAAATAGTTATCCTCATCAGTGCTATTCTATTTTATTGGTCTTAGTGCTCCATACAGGGTACTCTATGGATGATTCTTGGGTCTTTTATTCCTTCAGTTCTTTTTTTATTTTTTATTGAATGTTTTCCTTTTTTCTTTTAGTTATTTTACTTGTACTTGGTGTAGGATTCCCTATAACTCTCTCTTTTTCTTTTAGTTCTCCAGCTTTTGTTGTCCTTGGCTTTTTTCTTTGGCCATAACCTTTTCCTCTTTTTCTTATTTTCTTTTTTCTTATTTTACAGGTAGCTCATCTCATAGATGGACCCTCTACTGGAAATTGGCCACATTCCTTGGTGAGTCATTCAATATGATTAAATATTGTCTTCTTTTCAGGAGGTCCCCCCCCCCTTCCCCCCACACATATCTAGAGTTCCTCTTTTCTTTATATAATAATTCTCAACATTATTTTTCTTTTTTCTAAACTTATACAATGCCATTAATCCCAAATCTATAAAAAGGGAGCGAAGGTGAAACTCTCATTTAAGCCATTGGGTGCTAGAAAGTGGAGACAGTATATCCATCTAGTCTCCTTATCTTGCAGTTTTTTTAATCACACTACCTTGTCTAGGGCTTGCCTGTATTTTTTGTATCCCCCAAATCTTTAGGCCTGTGGTTTGGACATTGTGATGCCTCTGTAGATGTCTTGACAGAGGTGTTTCCTCATTTCTATTCTAGATACTGAAGTGTTTAGAAATCCTTCTTCTTCGTTCTTGAATGGTCTTACCTATGTATAGTTTGTTACACTCACATTGTATTCCATACACAAGGCCAGTGCTCCTACAGTTCATGTACTCTCTGATCTTGTAGATTTTCCCATCCACTGGATTGACAAATTCTTTCTTAGGGGCCATATAATTGCAGAAGCTACATGCTCCACATGTATACAAACCTGTTGTTTTAAGCCATGTTTCTTTTTTTCTAGAAAATCTTTGAAAATGGCTCCGCACCATCATTTCCTTCAGATTTGTTCCTCGCCTATATGTGACACTAGGACTCTTTGGGAGGATCTGTCCCAGATCTTTATCAGCCTTTAGGACATGCCAGTGTTTCTTTAGGATGTTATATACCTGCTTGTTCTGGATATCAAAGGTTCCTATGCATCTAATCACTTTCTCTCCATCTGTTCTTGTTTTTGTTAGAAGATCTTCTCTATCCATATTTTTAGCCCTATTGTATGCTCGGTGCAATACTTTTTTTGGGTAGCCACTCATCCGAAACCTGGAATAGAGTATATTACTTTCTCTATTAAAGGCCTCATCATCCGTACAATTTCGTCTTGCCCTAAGGTACTGGCCTATAGGGATCCCTTTCTTTAAGGGTTGTGGATGAAAGCTCTGCCAATGTAACAAAATGTTTGTGGATGTTGGCTTTCTGTATATTTCAGTTTGGACCCATCCGCTTCCATCCAATATAATCTTTAGATCTAAAAAACAGATGCTATGTTGTTGGATCTCAGTGGTGAATTTGAGACCCAAGCTGTTGTTATTTAATCTCTCAGTAAATTGGGTGAACTCAGTACTTGTCCCATTCCAGAAAATTAGGATATCGTCTATAAACCTGCCCCAAAATAATATTAAATCTGTGAATTGAGTATTACCCTCTGTGAAAACGTGTTGATCTTCCCACCACCCTAAAAACAAATTAGCAAAACTTGGTGCACAAACCGTGCCCATTGCAGTCCCATGTGTCTGCAAATAAAAAGTGCCATCAAAAGTAAAATAATTGTGAGTGAGAAGGAAAGGTAAGAGTTGTATTACAAACTCATTGTGATTGTGAAATTGTGTTCCCTTAGTACAGGCATGTCCAAACTGCGGCCCTCCAGCTGTTGCAAAACTACAACTCCCAGCATGCCTGGATAGCTTACAGCTATTAGGGCATGCTGGGAGTTGTAGTTTTGCAACAGCTGGAGGGCCGCAGTTTGGTCATTGCTGCCTTAGTATATAGGTATTGCTTTACCGCTCGTATTCCCGCTTTGTGTTCTATACTAGTGTATAAGGCCTCTACATCGAGGCTAGCTATGAGGGTGTTTGGGCCTACTTGGATATCCTTGAGTTTCTTCACCATATCTAATGTATCTTTTATTTAGGATTGAAGGATTTCAACGAAGGGTCTGATAACTACATCCAAGTGCATGCTGATGCCTTCACACAAATTGTCATTCCCGGATACAACGGGCCTATCAGGTAAGGGGTCTCGCTTTCTATGCACCTTTGGTAGAGCATAAAAAGTCGCTAATGTAGGACAGGGATTAAATAAGATTTTATATTCTTCCTTGGAGATCAAATTCTCATCCTTTGCCTTCTTTAAAAGGATTTCTAGTTCTATTTTTAACTTAGCTGTGGGGTTGGACTCTAATTTTTTATATGTTTTTTCATCCTTTAAGAGTCTCTTCACCATATCAATATAATATTCTTGCTTTAATAGGACAATGTTTCCCCCTTTATCAGAGGGTTTCACCACTAAGCCCTCCCTTTTCATAAGGCCAGCTAAGGCATCCTTCTCTTGTGAGGTCAGGTTGCTACCCACCTCGCTCTTTTTTGTCCTAATTGTTTCAAGATCTTTTGTTACTAAATTTACAAAGGTTTCTACACTGGCGTACTCCGAGAAAGGGGGAGTATATTTAGATTTTGGATGTAAATCCGTAAATGGTGCTTGAGGTGGTTGACTATCTCCCCTACTTTCTCTTGACAGCTCTTCCAAGATCGCAAGAGCTTCCCGCTCTTTTTTACCTGGGTCCTGTCTCTCCTTTTCCTTTAATTCTTTATGTAAAGCCAGTTTTCTGGCAAAAAGGTTAACGTCTTTGACCCAGGTGAAACAGTCAAAGCCCGGTGTAGGAGTAAATGAGAGACCTTTACTTAAAAGGGATATATACTGGGGTTCTAAGTCTATACCAGATAGATTGATAATCTGCAGACTAGTGATATCATCTATATTCTTTGTTGTTGGTTGTATCCCCATTTGTCCCTGTCTCTCAATTGGTCACCTGGAACTAAAAAAGATGAAGGCATTGTGGCATTGTAGAAATCCCTTGTGTCACATTCTGTGCGGTAGCTCCTTGTGTTCTAGGTACCAATGATGGCACAGATATAGAGGAGGTGAAGGGTATGGTAGATTGTATGTTTGTTCCCTGAGTATTGGGCATTTGATTTATCTGTGGGTGACCCTGCCATTGCAGACTTTGATTTGGTCCTTTAGGGGCCACTTGATTCTGTGAGTATTTCCTCTTTTGATAGCCCCCTCTATAATACCTGTTCTTCTTTTTTGCTCCTATTCTGGAGTATTTCCCACTCCTTTCAAATTCCGAATTTTTGGTTTCTGAAATATCCTTATAGTCTCTTTGGTCAGTATTTCTAGGATAGAATGGTTTACTAATATTTTTGTTGTTATAAATATACCCAGTATCAAAGTCTCTTTTGTCCCTCAGGTACTTTTTATGTTTCCTTTCCTTGATTTCAGTTTGCAAATTTTCTATATTTTTTTGTAGCCTCGTTTCCAGTATACCAAATTCTGTTTGCGTTTGAAAAATCTGGATATCAGCTATCTCTTTCTCAAGCTGTGAAGCCAGTTTGGTAAGTAGCTTTTTTTCGTACTCGCATATACAGGGAGTGCAGAATTATTAGGCAAATGAGTATTTTGACCACATCAACCTCTTAATGCATGTTGTCTTACTCCAAGCTGTATAGGCTCGAAAGCCTACTACCAATTAAGCATATTAGGTGATGTGCATCTCTGTAATGAGAAGCGGTGTGGTCTAATGACATCAACACCCTATATCAGGTGTGCATAATTATTAGGCAACTTCCTTTCCTTTGGCAAAATGGGTCAAAAGAAGGACTTGACAGGCTCAGAAAATTCAAAAATAGTGAGATATCTTGCAGAGGGATGCAGCACTCTTAAAATTGCAAAGCTTCTGAAGCGTGATCATCGAACAATCAAGCGTTTCATTCAAAATAGTCAACAGGGTCGCAAGAAGCGTGTGAAAAAACCAAGGTGCAAAATAACTGCCCATGAACTGAGAAAAGTCAAGCGTACAGCTGCCAAGATGCCACTTGCCACCAGTTTGGCCATATTTCAGAGTTGCAACATCACTGGAGTGCCCAAAAGCACAAGGTGTGCAATACTCAGAGACATGGCCAAGGTAAGAAAGGCTGAAAGACGACCACCACTGAACAAGACACACAAGCTGAAACGTCAAGACTGGGCCAAGAAATATCTCAAGACTGATTTTTCTAAGGTTTTATGGACTGATGAAATGAGAGTGAGTCTTGATGGGCCAGATGGATGGGCCCGTGGCTGGATTGGTAAAGGGCAGAGAGCTCCAGTCCGACTCAGACGCCAGCACGGTGGAGGTGGAGTACTGGTTTGGGCTGGTATCATCAAAGATGAGCTTGTAGGGCCTTTTCGGGTTGAGGATGGAGTCAAGCTCAACTCCCAGTCCTACTGCCAGTTTCTGGAAGACACCGTCTTCAAGCAGTGGTACAGGAAGAAGTCTGCATCCTTCAAGAAAAACATGATTTTCATGCAGGACAATGCTCCATCACACGCGTCCAAGTACTCCACAGCGTGGCTGTCAAGAAAGGGTATAAAAGAAGAAAATCTAATGACATGGCCTCCTTGTTCACCTGATCTGAACCCCATTGAGAACCTGTGGTCCATCATCAAATGTGAGATTTACAAGGAGGGAAAACAGTACACCTCTCTGAACAGTGTCTGGGAGGCTGTGGTTGCTGCTGCACGCAATTTTGATGGTGAACAGATCAAAACACTGACAGAATCCATGGATGGCAGGCTTTTGAGTGTCCTTGCAAAGAACGGTGGCTATATTGGTCACTGATTTGTTTTTGTTTTGTTTTTGAATGTCAGAAATGTATATTTGTGAATGTTGAGATGTTATATTGGTTTCACTGGTAAAAATAAATAATTGAAATGGGTATATATTTGTTTTTTGTTACGTTGCCTAATAATTATGCACAGTAATAGTCACCTGCACACACAGATATCCCCCTAAAATAGCTAAAACTAAAAACAAACTAAAAACTACTTCCAAAAATATTCAGCTTTGATATTAATGAGTTTTTTGGGTTCATTGAGAACATGGTTGTTGTTCAATAATAAAATTAATCCTCAAAAATACAACTTGCCTAATAATTCTTCACTCCCTGTATATGCCTGCATACGTAAAGAATTCTCTGTGATTAGATCCTCCCAACCCTTAATAAACTCTGTATCTTCTCGATGCGCATTCAGGGTAATATGAATGAGCATCCCCCTATACACAATTTTCTGTTGGAGATAAGTCTCTAGATACAGAATCTCCCATAGGGATCTTACATATCTTTTGTATGTCTTATCGATCTCTTTAAACGCCTGGGAGAGATCCAGACTATTCAAAGGGAGGTTATCACTTGAGAATACAATATTGGCTTCTGACAAAAATACCTGACTGTTTAGATGGTTTAAAAGGAAACCTGCCATAACCCTCTTAACACAGGTCACAGATATTTGTGAATGGCGAGAATTATCAGGGGTCAAATTCTAGGGATCCCTAGAATATCGGTTTTGATGATTTGGATAGCATGTATAGGAACCCTGTGAGAATTGGGCGACTTAGCCCTATTTAAATCATTCAACCAACAAAAATATAGGTCCCTCAGGAGGTTGCAACGCTATATCTAATATATTGTAAGGTTCAGAGGTCTCTAGGACCTAAGCGTAGCATTTGCATACCTCTCTGACTAATGATATATAAAACATTATTCTTTATTGTATACTCTTAAAACCACATAGAACTCTTGGGAGATGATTTAAAATTCCTCAGCATGGACAGGAGGGAATTTGTATCTTTATATATTATTGTTGTATGATGTATTCGGATAAACCATAGAAAACCAGGTGGAATACCTGATTGTTTCTTAGGTCTTTCACCCCTGCTATTTTATTGTATCTATCGCTGTCTAGATAATCTTTCCCACTATGGGGTCCCTGCCTCTCTATCCTGGACTAAAAATCTTTGCCTGCATCCCTACATGTTTCGCCGTATAATTCGCGTCTTCAAGGGATGACGTGCAGGTTTGGCATGTGGAGACGGTCCCTGGGCTTTAAACCCTCGGTTTTGCGGGTGGGATCATTCCATCCATTCGCCAAGTACTATATGTCTGACGGACATTTTTCAGACCAATCATCGGCGCCCTCTAGAGGCAAAGATTTTTAGTTCAGGATAGAGAGGCAGCGAATTCTGTCTGGTGGAGACGAAGACTTTTAAAAACCTTATGGCGGTGGCTGTCCCACAGTATGTGGTTTCCAGTCGCCACTACTTTTCCAGACAAGCCATCCCTGTCCTGCACAACCAAGTGGCAGACAAAATTAGGTGTGCACTGTGCAACGCCATCTGTGGTAAGGTCTACATAACCACCAATACGTGGACCAGTTAGCAAGGGCAGGGATGTTATATCTCCCTAACTGAAAACTGGGTAAATGCAGTTGCGGCTGGGCCTGAGGCGCATGAGCAGTTTGGCGCATGTCCTTCCGCCACCGAGAATTGCAGGACGTTTCTCTTTGCCTCCTGTTGCCTCCTCCTACTACTACTCTGCTTCCTCCTCTACCACCTCCTCATCTGGTCAGTGTAACACCTTCACCACCAACTTCAGCACAGCCACAACTCATCTGTTTGGGGGGAAAAAAAACACTGTGCAGCAGCTCTGTGGACGGTCATGGAACAACAGACTGATGAGTGGTTGGTGCCACTGAGCCTCAAGCCGGGCCTGGTGGTGTGCGATAATGGGCGAAATCTCGTAGCAGCTCTGGGCCTAGCCGGTTTGACGCACATCCCTTGCCTGGCACATGTGCTGAATTTGGTGGTGCAGAGGTTCCTGAAAATGCGGGCTGTCTCTGTGCACTTTTGGCGTTCTCACCCTGCTGCTGCTCACCTGTCTGGACTGCAGCATAACTTCAGCCTTCCAGCTCAATGCCTCATATGCAACGTACCCACAAGGTGGAACTCCACCTTCCACATGCTGGAGAGCAGCAGGTGATAGTGGAGTTTCAACTGCAGCATGCATGTGTGAGCCGCTCTGTGGAGCAGCACCACTTTACCACCTACTAGTGGGCCTCCACGCAGGACGTGTGTGCTATGTTGTGCTGTTTCGAGTACTCCACCAACATGGCCAGTGCCGATGAGGCCGTCCTCAGCGTTACTATACCACTTTTTTGTCACCTTGAAAAAACACTTCAGGCGATGATGGAAGTGGATATGGCACAGGAGGAAGAGGAGGAGGAAGGGGGATCATTTCCACGGTTATCAGGCCAGTCATTCACAAGTGGCTCGGAGGGTGTGTTCCTGCACCAACAGAGGCCAGGTACACAACTGTCCAGCCAGGGCACAGTTCTGGAGGAGGAGGATGCAGAGGAGGAACAGTGTTCACAGCAGGGTGGCCACAAAGCAGCTCATTAGCATCACTGAAGCTTGGCTGTAAAGATACAGAGGACACAGACGATACACCACCCACAGAGGACAGTTTGTCGTTGCCTCTGGGCAGCCTGGCACACATAAGCAACTACATGCTGCAGTGCCTGCTCAACACCCGCCGAAATGCCCACATTCTAACCAGTGCTGATTACTGGGTGGCCACCCTGCTGTATCCCTGCTACAAGGACAACATGCCATCCTTAATTCTGTCACTGGAGCGTAATAGTAAGATGTGCGAGTAAAAGCACACGCCGGTAGATGCGCTGCTGATGGCATTTCCACCTGATAGCGGGGGCTCAGTGGAAGCACAAGGCAAAGGCAGAGGAGGAGGATGAAGTCGCCAATGGAGCTGGGGCACCGCCAGCACCTCAGAAGGGAGGGTTAGCATAGCTGAAATGTGGAAAAGCTTTTGCCACAACAACCAGCACCACAGCTGATATGGAACGTCTTAGCAGGAGGCAGCATTTCAGCAACATGATGGAACAGTACGTGTGCACAGCCTACAAGTACTGACTGATGGGTCTGCCCCATTCAATTTCTGGGTCTCCAAATTGGGCACATGGCCTGAGCTTGCCCTTTGCGCCTTGGAGGTGTTGGCCTGCCTGTGCCTGTGTATTGTCCAAACATGTATTTTGCATGGCAGGGGGGTGGGGGTGATCACAGACAAGCGCAACCACCTGTCCACAGCAAATGTGGACAAGCTCACGTTCATTAAAATGAACCAGGCATCGATCCCACAGTACTTCTCCGTTCCTTGTGCTGAGTAGACAAGTATACCGGCCGCACCCAGCTATTGTTATACTCCAATGCACTTCCTCTTTGCATTCTCTTTTCTATTTCCCAATGTTTTGGGGTCTTCACAAACTTATAAAAAAATTAGATAATTGATAAATAAAAATAATATGAAAACAATGTTGGCTACCTCCTCCACCTCTGCTTCCACGTCCACTGCCTCCTCAACCCCCTACTCCACTTTAACCTCCGCCTCCTAGTTCAAAATTATTATATATTATTTTATTTCTATTCTATGTTATTTTATGTGATTTCCCTATCCACATTTGTTTGCAGGGCAATTGTCCTGATCTTACCCCCATTTTGCTTACTTTTGCAGCCCTCTAGCCCTTACTATGTCTGTTTTACAGGCATTTTAATGCCCCAAAGTTCGGGTCCCCATTGACTTCAATGGGGTTCGGGTCAAGTTCTGGTCAAGTTCGGGTCCCGAACCCGTGCTTTGAGCCAAAGTTCGGCCGAACCTGGCGAACCAGAACTTCCAGGTGTTCACTCATCCCTAGTCATTATCATCAATGATAACTAGGTAGAGATAAGCAAATTGATTGTGAAAAAAATTGGATTTGTCATAAAGTTCCCAAGAATTCCGCCAAAGGAATCCCAAAAATGTTGACATTCTGCAAAGATGAATCTGGCAAGGCTGCACTCATTAATTTACTTTTACAGATAAACAGGGCGGGGAGGATGAAAACAGAGGATCACATGACTTTAGGAGGGTCCTTGGCTGGCAGGCTTGCCCACAATGTTTGTATCAGCCTGTAATCCAATCAGGGGGGAGGAAATTAGCTGGCCCTTCAGGCTATGTAACAAAAAGAGGG
The DNA here is from genome assembly GCF_014858855.1 of Bufo gargarizans. NCBI lineage: Eukaryota > Metazoa > Chordata > Amphibia > Anura > Bufonidae > Bufo > Bufo gargarizans. The sequence goes on from NC_058083.1 coordinate 273,520,661, forward strand.
TCAGTCAGCACGCTGTAGGTGTAGGTGCACGCTGCCATGGCTAGAAACCTACAGAAAAAAAGGACAATGCAGCAGCACTCTGCAAAGACAAAGTACAATAATGCCGTAATTATAGAAAACATTCTAGTGCTAATGCTTATTTTGCAAATTTGAGATTCTTGGCAAATACATTTTGTATCCCTGGCATCAGGAGAGGTATAGAGTGGGCTCACCATGCATGTTGGCACCTGCATCCCCTGGATTTAATGGAGGCTGTTATGGCACAAAAAAATGGTAAAAAGCAGAGTGGACCCAACATGCATGTGGAACCTGCACTCCCTGAATTTTATGGTGGCCATTATGGCACATAACAGGTAGTATTTAGTGTTAGGTTCCTGTCTAATAGAGATCGCCTTGATGTTTGGCAGACAGGCCCAAATAATTTTGTACAAGAATCTCTAATTTGCAAAATAAGCGTAGCATTAGCACCAGAATGTTTTCTATAATTATGGCATTATTGTACTTTATTTGTGTTTGCAGAGTGCTGCTGCATTGTCCTTCAGGCTATGTGCTAGCTCAGAAGCACAGATGACATTGTGAGGTCAGCCAGTGACGTGAAAGGACGTGTGTGCCATGTGTCTGGCAGTTGCCAAATACAGAAACAAGCCAGCCATATTAGTGTGTTGCAAGGATAGTGTAGTGAATGAACAACATAAATTAGTTGGTTAGATCGAATTAATAGGTAGAAAAGTCTTGTTTTATAAGTAGAGAGGGAGAGCATAGGGGCACTGTTCTGTTTGTGTGTTTTGTACAGTGATGGTAACTGCTGGAAAACTGTTAATGTAACGCACTGCAAGCAAAAAATTCTGCAGTGCCTATACAAATATCATTTTGTTCTGAGAAGTTTTCAAAAACCTCAAGCTTCTACAGTTCATAAGTGTTTTATAGGCATATCCCCAACACCTCCAGCAGTAAATATTTTGCTGGATACGCTGCATAATCTTGCATTATTCTTTCGAAAAATCTGCTGCAATTTTAACAACTTTTAAAATTGTGCAATTCAGTGCATTTAGATGTGTCACTACCAGTGTGCTCATAGAGGGGGATGTTTCATTGTGTCTCTGTAAACTATCAAAAAACTTTTGCAATTTTGCACCATTTATAAATGCACAGTTTAATTAAAGGGGTTGTGTCATCTCAAGTATTGGTGTTATATCACTAGGATATATCAGCAATGTCTTATATAGTGCATGTCTCTGGCACTTATCTCTAGAATGGATCACAGAAAGTGAAGGAGAACAGACTGAGCATGCGCAGCCACTCTCTATTCATTTCTATGGGACAGCAAAATAAAGCTGAGCTCTGGCTCGGCTATTTCTGTCAGCCCCATGCAAGTGAATGAATGTTGGCAGCGCTTGAGTGCTGCCCTTCCTATTCTTTTCTATGGGACTTCCAAAAATGGATGAGCATGCCTCTTGGCTATTTTTGGCAATCTCATGTAAATGAATGGAGGGTGGCCACGCATATGTGGCCCACTATCCTTCACTTTACAGGCTCCGTTCTAGAGATATATATGCCACCAATGCTTGAGATGGCACAACCCATTATGGCCAATTTCACTATGTCAATATACCAGTTTAATTCAGTGCATTTTACTGTTTTAATACATCATTGTAAATTGTCAATACAAGTATTAATACAAAGGGACATTTAATTGTGCCTCTGTCTGTTAATTACTGAAAAAAGTTTCAATTTTGCTACTGTTTATAATTGTACAATGCATTTTAGTGCATCAATATACCAGTTTAATTCAGCTAATTTTGCTGTATCAATATACCATTGTAAAATATTAGCCCCAGTGTGCAGTGTGTTCGGTATGTTAATAGTAAGAGAACTTTAATTGTACCTGTTAATTTATAAAAAAAAACATTGCAATTTTGAAACCATTTATAATTGCTCAGTTCAAAGCATTTTAGTTAATCAAGATACCTTTGTAAATTGTCAATACCAGTGTGTTAGTAGCAGGGCAAATATAATTGCACCTTTGTCTGTTAATTACTGAAAAAAACTGTTGGCTACTGTTCATCAGTGTGCAAGTCAACACATTTTAGTGTGCCAATATACCAGTTTAGTTCAGCACAGTTTGAGGCAATATACCATTGGAAATTGTCAATACCAGTATGCAGCGTATTCGTAGAAGAGGATGTTTATTTGTGCCTCTGTCTGTAAATTATCGAAAAAACTGTTCGATTTTGCTACAGTTTGTAATTACACAGTTCAATGCATTTTAGTGCATGAATATGCCAGTTAAATTCAGTGCATTTTACTGTATAAATATACCAATGTAAGTTGTCCGTATCATTGTTAGTAGAAGGGGACATCTAATTGTGCCTCTGCTTATATAAAAAAAAAGTAACAATTTCTAGTCATGTTTATAACTCTGCAGTTTAAATCATTTTATGGTGTCAATATACAATTTTATGCCTCTGTCTGTTAATAAAAAATAAAAAAGTAGCAATTTTGCTACCATTTATCATTACTCAATTTAGCACATCAATACAAATCTACAGTTTGTTCGTAGCAGGGAATGTTTAACTATGCCTGTGCATATTACAATTAAAAAAACTGTTGCAATGTTGCTACTCTTTATCTGTGCTCAATTCAGTGCATTTTAGTTTGTCAATACCAGTGTACAGTTTGGTCATAGCAGGGGACATTTAATTGTATTTCTTATTCTAAAAACACCTTTGCAATTTTGATAACGTTTAATAATCAGTGTACCAAATCTGTGGCTTGTCATGGCTTAAATAGAGGTCATAACAAAATGTCTGGTAAATGACAGAGTTCAAAATGAAAAAAGCATGCTATCACCATCCGTGAGTGAGAATGTGGGTGGCAGTACTGTTCTGTCTTTTTTTTTCATAAACCCATAGTCTTGAATAGGTGTGTTTGGCCCCATTGCATGTCAATTAGTGTTGAGCGCACATGCTTGGCCGAATACCTGTTCGTCTCGGGCATCGCTATGCTTGGCACATAGCGGTACTCGGCCGAGTACCGCATGTGCTCGAGTGCCATGCTCGAGTCTCCTTCCCACATGTTTTGCGGCTGCTTAGCAAATAAACGTGCAGGTAAGTACTGCCATCACTGTGATGCCAATAGCCATGTTGGCTACTGGCATTACAGTGATTGGCTGGCCATTGTGAGTCAGGGAGAGCTGCACTTAGAAAGGGACAAATAGTGTAGGGAGTTTGATAGCAATATATTCAATAGAAAAACGTTTCAAAGACCCAAAAGTCATTTAAAAGACTATTGTGTGTGGTGGCAGGCTGACAGCAAAATAATTTAGCCAGAAAATGTATTTTTTCATAATTTGCAATACTTTTTCGATAGAGGGTGTCTGCAGTGACTTGTGACATCTGTGCTGCAATACCTTCTGTGTGTCAGGGCCAGATATTGGGAAAAATATTACTGACAACAAATATATATTTTTTTCCGTAATGTATCCACACTTTGCCTATAAACAGTGTCTGCAGTGAATTGTTACATCTGTGCTGCAATAGCGTGTGTCAGGGCCAGATATTGGGGAAACATAGACAACAAATATTTTTTCCATAATTTATCCACACTTTGCCTATAAACGGTGTCTGCAACAAATTGTCACATCTACGCTGCAATAGCGTGTGTGTGTTTCAGGGCCAGATATTGGGAAAAATATTACTGACTAGGGTGAGTGACCGAACTTTAGGATTTTTGGACCCCAGACCTGAACCCGAACATTTCTGTAAAAGTTCGGGTTTGGCGCGATTTCCGACGCGATTTCTTATCGCTTTTTGAAAAGCCGCAGAGCAGACAATCAACAAGCGTTTAACTGTGTGACCTTAGAAGCCATCACAGCCATGCCTACTAATGGCATGGCTATGATTGGCCAGTGCAGCATGTGACCCAGCCTCTATATAAGCTGGAGTCACGTAGCTCTGCACGTCACTCTGCTGTTCTTAGTTTAGGGACAGGATATGGCTGGTGATTTCAGGGAGAGAATAGGACAGAATCTTTAATCAGAACTACAATTAAACTCTGCGATCTACATAATTTATTTGTGTGGGTGCAGTGCACAATCTTTTTACCTTACCCTGAGCCCAGTGACAGAAAAAAATAACTTTTATCTGTTTGTTAGTTAGGTGGGCGGTGGCGGCCATTTTATGCAAGCTCAGTGCACCAGCACTGCATATGTGCTTTTGTGACATTCAAATCCAAGCTTGAAAGACTGCAAAAATAATCTGGCATTAGTCAGTGTGCAATTTAAGGTACAAATACAGCTATAATTGTCTGGGTTTTAAAAAACACCCTTTTTAGGGCAAAATACACAATTTTACAGCGCTTGCTGCATCTGCACGTTTGAAATTCAAGCGTTATATACTGCTGTCATATTCTGTTAGTAAAAAAAACACCCATTTTGGGCAAAAAACTTAATATTGCAGCCTTTGCTGCATACTTCATTGTGAGATACACCATTTACATACTGTTGTTCTATTCTGCTATTAGAAAAGCAACCATTTTGGGCAAAAAACACATTTAATGGCGGATGTGCTGAATTTGGTGGTGCAGAGATTCCTTAAAAATTACCCAGATATGTCAGAGCCGCTGCATAAAGTGCGGGCCTTCTTTGCGCACTTTCAGCATTCTCACCCTGCTGCTGCTCGCCTGTCAGCGCAGCAGCGTAACTTTGGCCTTCCCGCTCACTGCCTGATATGCGACATGCCCACAAGGTGGAACTCCACATTGCACATGCTGGCCAGACTGTGCGAGCAGCAGCAGGCGATAGTGGAGTTTCACCTGCAGCACGCACTGGTGAGTCGCTCTGCGGAACAGCACCACTTCACCACCAATGACTGGGCCTCCATGCGAGACCTGTGTTCCTTGTTGCGCCGTTTCATGTACTCCACCAACATGGCCAGTGCCGATAACGCCGTTCTTAGCATTACTATCCCACTTCTATGTGTCCTTGAAAAAACGCTGCTGGCGATGATAGAAGAGGATGTGGCACAGGAGGAGGAGGAGGAGGAGGAAGAGGGATCATTTCATAGGGTTTCCAGACAGTCATTCATAAGTGGCTCCGAGCGTGGGTTCCTGCAACGCACAAATGTCAGGTACACAATTGTCCAGTCAGGGCACAGTTCTGGAGGATGACGAGGTGGAGGGCAAAGAGGAGGAGATGGAGGAGGAGGAACCATGTTCACAGCAAAGTGGCATCCAGACCAGCTCATGATCATCACTGGTGCGTGGCTGGGGGTATACAGAGGACATAGACAATACACCTCCCACAGATGACAGCTTTTCGTTGCCTCTGGGCAGCCTGGCACACATGAGCGATTACATGCTGCAGTGTCTCCGCAACGACAGCCGAATTGCCCACATTCTAACTTGATTTTTGGGTGGCAAAGCTGCTGAATCCCCATTACATGGACAACGTACCGTCATTAATTCCCTCACTGGAGCATGATCGTAAGATGCGCGAGAACAAGCGCCCGCTGGTAGACACGCTACTGGTGGCATTCCCACCTGACAGCGGGGGCACAGTGGAAGCACAAGGCGAAGGCAGAGGACAAGGAAGAGGTAGCCAATGCAGCTGGGGCACCGACAGCACCTCAGAAGGTAGGGTTAGCATGGCCGAAATGTGGAAAAGCTTTGTCAGCACGACACAACAACTAGCACCACCAGTTGATATGGAACATCTTAGCAGGAGGCAGCATTTCACCAACATGGGTCTGCCCCTTGTGTGATATACCACTGCTATACCTTGTAGACAGGTTAAAAAAAATCACTAATTTGTCTGTTACATTTTTGTGTGAAATTCACCAATTTTTGTGTGCGATATATCACTGCTCTACCTAGTTGACAGCTTAATAAATTTCACAAATTTTTCTTTTACATTTTCGGGTGACATTTTAAAATTTTTGGCGTGAATAAACCCCTGCTTTGCATAGATGACAGGCACCGAAATTTTTAAAATTAATTTGTTCCATTGGTGGGTGACATTAACCCATTTCTGGCGATGAAAAACCCCTGCTCTGCATAGGTGACAGGGACTTAAATTTCAAAAATTCATCTTTAATAGTGTTGATCACGAATATTCAAATTGCGAATTTTAATCGCGAATATCGGCACTTTGAGAATTCGCGAATATTTAGAATATCGCAAAATATATTCGGAATTGCGAATATTAGATTTTTTGGAAAAAAGAAAAAAGAATTTTTAGGTGAAAAATTGTATGCAAATTTTATGCGAATTTTTCGCAATCAATAAAATAATGCCCGGAGATCATGAAATTCGCGAATTCTCGAATATATGGTGAATATTCGCCCAAATATTTGCAAAATATAGCGAATTCGAAAATTGCCCCTGCCGCTCATCACTAGTCTTTAATTGGCCCTTTCCTTCGATCCTTCTGCTTTAATAATTTGTCCCACATTTCCGCTTCATCCCATTGCAGCCATTGACCTCCCTTGGATGAGATCTCCCTTTCTCACACTCCCTCTTTGGCGTGGAACCCTAATTCGCTGATAACCGTGATCAACATGGTAGCTCAGAAAAGAACATCGAAAGTTGATAGAGAAGATATCTAAATGGATGGTGGACGTCACAGGAACGTGCGATCAGGCAGAAGTTATCTAGAGTCAATAAAGCGGCAGCAGGGCCTCTCCTGGCTAACGTTTCCAAATCCAAAATACCACAGTGACATTCCCTATAATTTTTTATTAATCATTCAAATAACAGGGCATCTTAAGAGTCCTGTATTGTAATTTATCGTCACTACCTCATCGAGTCAGGAGTGGGTAATTGCCGCGCGCCTCCTCCTTTCCTTAAATTCTTCCTGTTAAATAGCTTCTCCTACATTTCTGCTCAATCACAATTAAATGTCATCCATTGATCTCCCTTGGATGTGGTCTCTCTTTCTCGCACTCCCTCTCCTGGGTGGAACCCTGATTCACCGCTAACCGTGATCAACATGGTAGGCGCATAAAAGAACATTGAAAGTTGATAGAGCAGATATCCAATTGGATTGTGAACATCACGGGGACGTGCAACATGGTGGGGCAGTATGTTTGCACACGCCTACACGAACTGACTGATGGGTCTGCCCCCTGCAACTTCTGGGTCTCCAAATTGGGCACATGGCCTGGGCTTGCCCTTTACCCCTTGGAGGTGCTGGCCTGCCCTGCAGCCAGTGTATTGTCTGAATGTGTGTTTAGCACAACTGGAGGGGGTTATCACAGGTTATATTTCCAAATGTTTTGGGGTGTACCCTAATTTAATTTTTTTTTAATTTAAAGCCAAAAAGCAGTGTAGGCTACCTCCTCCTCCTCCACCACCGCTTCCACATCCACCGCCTCCTCAACATCCTACTCCATATGGACCTGGTCCTCCTAGATCAAGATTATAATTTTTTAGTTTTACGTATTTTTTTTTGTTATTTAAAGTCATTTCCCTATCCACATTTTTTTAAGAGCACTTGCCATGCTTTTAACTGCATTTTGATGACATTTGCAGCCCTCTAGCCCTTTTTACAGCCGATCTAGTCGAACCCGAACATCCAGGTGTCCGCTCAACTCCACTACCGACAACAAATATATTTTTCCCATAATTTAGCCACACTTTGCTTATAAACGGTGTCTGCCGTAAATTGTCACATCTGTGCTGCAATAGTGTGTGTCAGGGCCAGATAATGGGAAAAATATTAGCGAAAACAATTAGATTTTTTCCATAATTTATCCATACTTTGCCTATAAACAGTGTCTGCAGTGAATTGTCACATCTCTGCTGCAATAGCGTGAGTGTTTGTCAGGGCCAGATATTGGGAAAAATATTACTGATAACAATTATATTTTTTCCATAATTTATCCACCTTTTTCCTATAAATGGTCCCTTATAACATGTAACTTTTAATATGAAGAAGGCGAGCATTAAGGGATGGGGAAGTGGCCTTGATGCTGATGGTGCACGCAGAGGCCGTGGCTCTTGGCGCGGTGAAACTGTGTCTGCTGACAGAGCACAAGAAAAACAATCATCCAAGATACCTAGCTTTATGTCCCAGTTTGCAGGGCGTCGCAGGACACCACTCTTGAAGTCAGCCCAGTGCGAGCAGGTGGTCGGGTAGATTGCAGCAGATAGTGCTTCCAGTTGGTTAAGCACCATCCTGTCTTCCACTAAGTCCAGTCTTAGTAGCCAGGAGTCTGGTCTACACAATCATCACCACCCTGATCCTCCTTCCTCCCACCATTTACAGTCTGGCCAAACAAGTGATCCCACACTCGGATATTCATAGGACCTCTTTGCATCGCAATTAGTTTATTTGGCCCTCTCGCCATGCATGCTTAAAGAGGGACCTGAGATCTCGTACACTTATTCCCAACCTCTTGAGCATCCAGAGTTACAAGAACATGATGCTGTGGAACGTCAATTAGTGTTTAATTAGGTGGATGATGATGAGACATAGTTGCCAATGACTCAACTGCAGTTACCGCAATAAAGAGTTTGAGGAAGAGGATGACACACAGTTGTCAATCACTGAGGTTGTGGTTAGGTCAACAAATCAGGAGGATGATCAGAGTGAGGAAGTGCTGGACGACGAGGTCACTGACCCAACCTTGGAATGTGGCAACAAGCCAAGTGAGTTGAGCAGTACAGAGGGGGCGGGATCTGCAACAGGCTGGAAGAGGCAGTGGGGTTGCAAAAGGTAGAAGGTGTGCACCTTCGAATAGGCTCGCAACTGTTCCACAGAGCAACCCCTTGCGTAAATCTCCCTTGCCAAGGGGTAGGTGTTCAGCAGTATGGCACTTTTTTGAGGAAAGTGCGGACGACAAAAGAATAGTAGTTTGCAACCTGTACCACATCAAAATGAGTCGGGGCGTGAACACTAGCAACCTCACCACCACCAGCATGATCCGCCACATGGCATCAAAGCACCCTAATAGGTGGGCCGAACACCTGGGTCCACAATCTGTGTCTGCGGGTCACACCACTGCCTCCTCTTCCCCTGTGTTACGTGCTGGCCAAGCCCCTGTCCGGGACGCAGGCCCGGTTGCCACCTGCCCTGCACCTGGACCTTTACAGGGTCCGCTCACCAGCAGGTCCTCACATCAAATTTTTTTTACAGGGTCCGCTTACCAGCAGGCCCTCACATCTTTTTTTTTTACAGGGTCCGATCACCAGCAGGCCCTCACATCTAATGTTTTACAGGGTCAGCTCAACTGCAGGCCCCCAACTCAAATCTTTTACAGGGTCTGCTCACCAGCAGGCCCTCACATCTCATTTTTTACAGGGTCTGCTCACCAGAAGGCCCTCACATCTAATTTTATACAGGCTCCTCTCACCAGCAAGCCCTCACATCTAATTTTTACAGGCTCTGCTCACCAGCAAGCCCTCACATCTAATTTTTTACAGGGTCCGCTCACCAGCAGGCCCTCACATCAAAATTTTTACTGTGTCAGCTCACTAGCAAACCCTCACATCTAATTTTTTACAGGGTCAGCTCAACTGCAGGCCTGCAACTCAAATCTTTTACAGGGTCAGCTCACCTGCAGGCCCGTAACTCAATGTGAATGAGGTCCTCCTTTACGTGATATACAGGTTGTATTAGAGTGCCTCTTCCTTGTATTTTTTGGCAGCACTTGCACTTTATATACAAGAAAATATACAGGAAAGAATGCTTTCACAAAATGTTTCCTATAAAATCGATTTTTTTTAGTTTTTGTGCGTAAAACCTTAATTAGATTGTGGGCCTGGTGATCAGTTTAAGGCCTTTTAAGCAGTATCAGCATGGTGATAATAATGAGTGGCAAAGTGACATACATGTGGAGATGGTAGCATGAGGAGGCCACATATTGGCACAATGACTGAGTCTGGATAAAAGACTAAGGCCACAGATTGTTTAGAAAGATGCAGATGGAAAGAAATCTGTAGAGCTGTATGAAGGTCACCTGCAGATTAATGCAGACCAGAGGCTTAGCTATAGGGGAAGCAGGGGAAGCTGCCTCTTTGGGGCCCTGACCAGGAGAAGGAGGACTAAAGGATTTGGTCAGGGCCCCCTCAATAGTATTACACAATGAAATTATATATAGTCACAGTATAGACAGTGTATAAATGAATTGAACAGCTGCCGGCCCTGGTCTGAGAGAACTATCCTTACTAGCCACAGGAATGGGGGCAGCATGAAAGGAAAGGGTCACTAAAAAATGACTGTGGGATGGAGCCCCATTCAAAAATTTGCTGTGGGGCCAGGTCATTTCTAGCTACGTCACTGATGCAGCCCACAAAAGCAAGTTGGGTTTATCAATTCCAAAACCTTAATTAGATTGTGGACCTGGTGATCAGTTTAGGGCCTTTTAAGCAGCATCAGCAGCAGCAGCAAGGTGATAAAAATGAGTGGTAAGGTGACATACTGTGGAGATGGCAGCATGAGGAGGCCACATAGTGGCACAATGACTGAGTCTGGATAAAAGACTAAGGCCAGAGATTGTTTAGAAAAATGCAGAAGGAAAGAAATCTGTGGTTTTGTATGAAGGTCACCTGCAGATTAAAGCAGACCAGGGGCGTAGCTATAGGGGAAGCATGGGAAGCTGCAGCTATGGGGCCCTGACCAAGAAGGGGCCGATCCAGGAGGAGGAGAACTAAAGGATTTGTTAACACTTTTAAACAATATTTTGAGGTAATAAATAAGTCATTTTAATTAATGTGCATTAACCCTAAAGAAAGTAGGGCCCTTAAAATATAACTTTTATTAGTCATTCAGTTAAAATTATATATATGCCCCAGTCTCGGTAGCAGATAGCAACACAAACATGGGCAAACCATTTGCCGTCCACCTATTACAGCACTAATGGCATCCACCACAATTGTGACTAATAGATGCAATACAACAACGTATAGGGAAGAAGGTCATTAACTCAATGTTGAGGTAAAGAAGCTGGTGTCTCACTATACGGGAAATCTTTCCCTAGTAAGATCCTGATCTAACCTCTGCCAGGGACCACCCCTTATGGTGGGGTTTCCCTGTCCTCGTACCGCCCCTGCTTACCCTTTATCACCGTAAAAAAAAAAGGGGAAGAGCTGAAAATGATCTACATATATACATTAGCAATGATAATGCCCAACATAGATGAAAGTTAGTGTATACAAATGGTAACGGATACCCCGTAACAAGATACACCAGCAAGGGCTCCTCAGGGGGTCAAGATACAGATGGTAATTAGGGGTGGTCCCTGGGCAGAGGTTAGATCAGGATCTTACTAGGGAAAGATTTCCCGTATAGTGAGACACCAGCTTTTTTTATCTCAACATTGAGTTAATGACCTTCTTCCCTATCCGTTGTTGTATTACGTCTATTAGTCACAATTGTGGTAGATGCCACATGTGCAGTAATAGGTGGGCGGCAAATGGTTTGCCCATGTTTGTGTTGCTATCTGCTACCGAGACTTGGGCATATATATAATTTAAACTGAATGAATAATAAAAGTTATATTTTAAGGGTCCTACTTTCTTTAGGGTTAATGGACTAAAGGATTTGGTCAGTGCCCCATCAACAGTATTACACAATAAAATGATATACAGTGACATGAAAGCAAGGGGTCACTAAAAAATTGGGGATGGAGCCCCATTCAAAAATTTGTTGTGGGGCCCAGTCATTTCTAGCTACGCCACTGATGCAGCCCACAAAAGCAAGTTGGTTTTATAAATTCCAAAACCTTAAACTGATCATCAGGCCCACAAATTAATTAAGGCCTTTTAAGCAGCAGCAGCATGGTGATAAAAATGAGTGGCAAGGTGACATACTGTGGAGATGGCAGCATAAGGAGGCCACATAGTGGCACAATGACAGAGTCTGAATAAAAGACTGATGCCACAGATTGTTGAGAAAGATGCAGGTGGAAACAAATCCGTAGAGCTGTATGACAGAAACCTGCAGAGTAATGCAGCCATCAAAATCAACTTGGGTTTGCCAGTTCCACCTCAGCTCACCAGCAGGTCCGCACCTAAAATCTTTTACTGGGTTACCTCACCTGCAGGCCCGCAACTCAAATATTTTGCAGGGTCAGCTCAGCTACAAGACAGCAACTCAAATCTTTTACAGGGTCAGCTCACATGTAGGCCCTCGCATAGAATTTTTTAGAGGCTCAGCTCACCTGCAGGCCCGCAACTCATGCTTTGAAGTAGTAACCGTAGCCGTTTATCAGGCTCCCTCTCCGAAATCGAACAATGACTCCCCGATACTGGTGGTCACTGTGTTAGGCGCATAAAAGAACATCAAAAGTTGATAGGGAAAATATCCAAATGGATCGTGGACGTCACAGGGACGTGCAATCAGGCAGAAGTTATCTAGAGTCAACAAAGAGGCAGCAGGGCCTCTCCTGGCTAACGTTTCATCATCCAAAATATCGCAGTGACATTCCCTGTAATTTGTTATTACTCGTTCCAATAACGGGGCATCTTAAGAGTCCTGTATTGTTATTTATCGTCACTACTTCCACGAGTCGAGAGTGTGTGATTTGCGCGCCACCCTCTTGCCTTCCTTGGATGTGGTAGCAGTTTCTCAGGCTCCCTCTCCGGAATCGAACACTAATTCCCCGTTACCCATAGTTTGCAATGGTTTTGAGCTGACAATTACATCGAAAGGTGATAGGCCAGACATCCGAATGGATCATCGCCATCACGGGGACGTGCCATCGGCCCAAGGTTAACTAGAGTCACCAAAGCGGCAGCAGGCCACCGCCATAATGTTTTAGATGTTTTAGATGGTCAGATCAGCAGGCCTTTGCTCGTAATGTTTTTGAGGGTCACCAGCAGGCGATCAATCATAATTTTTAAAGGGTGTGTATGATCCCTTCTTTATGTGTAACTAAGGGTGTATCGTAGTGCCTCTTCCTTGTAATTTTTGGCAGCACTTGCACTTTATATACAAGTAAATATTCAGTAAAGAATGTTTTCTATCAATTTTTCCTCTAAAATCGTTTTGTTTTTTCCCCTTGGTTTTATGCGTATTATTGTCATTATGTAAAAGTGGCGTACTATTTGGACAACATAGTTCCCAGCAGCGACCAGCGAGTCCAAGATGCATCCTAACATCCTCCCCATGCTGTTACAGAACCATTTTGGTGGTGTTACCGACATTTTCTTATGAACCTGGCACCCTCCCCTCTTCAGAGCTCGGGTTCTCCCATTGACTTCCATTATACTCGGGTGCTCGGTCTAGCGCCCGAATATCACAATGTGTTCGGCCCGAGCACTACGGTGCTTGATCAACACTAATGCCAATGTAATGATTGTCTCAAATAAGGAGGTGTAGTGTGAATAAACACATTCAAAGTATACCGTCGCTGGGGAAGATATTTGAAAACTCTGTCTTGACTGGAAAACCTGCCCTCCTGTTTTCCTAATAGTTAGAAAAACCCGGTGAGTTGCCCAACTGGTTTAGAATACTTGATTTTTTTAAGTTAACATAGAAACATAGAAACATAGAATGTGTCGGCAGATAAGAACCATTTGGCCCATCTAGTCTGCCCAATATATCTGAATCCTATGAATAGTCCCTGGCCCTATCTTATATGAAGGGTGGCCTTATGCCTATCCCATGCATGCTTAAACTCCTTCACTGTATTTGCAGCTACCACTTCTGCAGGAAGGCTATTCCATGCATCCACTACTCTCTCAGTAAAGTAATACTTCCTTATATTACTTTTAAACCTTTGCCCCTCTAATTTAAAACTGTGTCCTCTTGTGGTAGTTTTTATTCTTTTAAAAATGCTCTCCTTCTTTACCGAGTTGATTCCCTTTATGTATTTAAAAGTTTCTATCATATCCCCTCTGTCTCTTCTTTCTTCCAAGCTATACATATTAAGGTCCTTTAACCTTTCCTGGTAAGTTTTATCCTGCAATCCATGTACTAGTTTAGTAGCTCTTCTCTGAACTCTCTCTAGAGTATCTATATCCTTCTGGAGATATGGCCTCCAGTACTGCGCACAATACTCCAAGTGAGGTCTCACCAGTGTTCTGTACAGCGGCATAAGCACTTCACTCTTTCTACTGCTTATACCTCTCCCTATACATCCAAGCATTCTGCTGGCATTTCGTGCTGCTCTATTACATTGTCTTCCCACCTTTAAGTCTTCTGAAATAATTACTCCTAAATCCCTTTCCTCAGATACTGCGGTCAGGACTGTGTCAAATATTCTATATTCTGCCCTTGGGTTTTTACGCCCCAGGTGCATTATCTTGCACTTATTCACATTAAATTTCAGTTGCCAGAGTTCTGACCATTCTTCTAGTTTTCCCAAATCCTTTTCCATTTGGCGTTTCCCTCCAGGAACATCAACCCTGTTACATATCTTTGTGTCATCAGCAAAAAGACAAACCTTACCATCGAGGCCTTTTGCAATATCACTTATGAAGATATTAAACAAAATTGGTCCCAGTACAGATCCCTGTGGAACCCCACTGGTAACATGACCTTGTTTTGAATGTTCTCCATTGACTACAACCCTCTGTTGTCTGTCACTCAGCCACTGCCTAATCCACTCAACAATTTGGGAGTCCATGCTCAATGACTGCAGTTTATTGATAAGTCTTCTGTGTGGGACAGTGTCAAAAGCCTTACTAAAATCTAGATATGCGATGTCTACTGCACCTCCACCGTCTATTATTTTAGTCACCCAGTCAAAAAAATCTATAAGATTAGTTTGACATGATCTCCCTGAAGTAAACCCATGTTGTTTTTCATCTTGCAATCCATGGGATTTTAGATGTTCCACAATCCTATCCTTTAATAGGGTTTCCTTTAATTTGCCTACTATTGATGTCAGACTCACTGGTCTATAGTTGCTCGATTCCTCCCTACTACCTTTCTTGTGAATGGGCACGACATTTGCCAATTTCCAATCTTCCGGGACGACTCCTGTTACTAATGATTGGTTAAATAAATCTGTTAACGGTTTTGCCAGCTCACCACTAAGCTCTTTTAATAATTTTGGGTGTATCTCATCAGGCCCCTGTGACTTATTTGTCTTCACTTTAGACAGCAAACTTAGAACATCTTCCTCTGTAAAGACACATGCATCAAACGATTTATTAGTCATCCTTTCTAGTGGAGGTCCTTCTCCTTTTTCTTCTGTAAAAACTGAACAGAAGTATTCATTAAGGCAGTCGGCTAGCCCTTTATTCTCTTCTACATACCTTCCGTCCATTGTTTTTAATTTAGTTATTCCTTGTTTTAATTTCCTTTTTTCATTTATATATCTGAAGAATGTCCTATCCCCTTTTTTCATAGACTGAGCTAGTTTTTCTTCTGCCTGCGCTTTAGAAGTTCTTATAACTTGCTTGGCCTCTTTCTGCCTAATCTTGTAGATTTCCTTATCTTCATTGCTCTGGTTTTTTTTTATAATTACAAAATGCTAGCTTTTTAGTTTTAATGATTTGGGCCACTTCTGCTGAGTACCACAGTGGTCTCTTCCTTTTTTTGCTTTTACTGACAAGTCTAATGCAATTTTCTGTTGCCTTCAATAATGCACCTTTTAAGTAGTCCCATTTCTCCTGGACTCCATGTAATCCGTTCCAGTCTGATAAGGACTCATTTATGACTAATTTCATTTTTGAAAAGTCTGTTTTTCTAAAATCTAAAACTTTTGTTTTTGTGTGGTGGAACTCTTTCACAGTTCTTATATTAAACCACACTGACTGGTGATCACTAGATCCCAAGGTTTCGCCTACAATGACATCATATACCGAATCCCCATTTGTGAATACCAAATCCAAAATGGCCTCCCTCCGGGTTGGCTCCTCAACCATTTGTTGTAGGGATAACCCCAGTAGGGAATTTAGAATATCTGTACTCCTGGTAGAACTTGCTATTTTGATTTTCCAGTTTATATCTGGAAGATTGAAATCTCCCATAATGATAACTTCTCCTTTCATTGTCATTTTAGCTATTTCTTCAACTAGTAGATCATCTAGTTCTTTAACTTGACCAGGTGGTCTATATATCACACCTACACGAGTTACTGCATGATTAGCAAACTGCAACGTAACCCAAACTGACTCTATGTTGGCCTCACCAACTTAGGTTAGATTTAATGCTATCTTTCACATACAGGGCCACTCCTCCTCCTTTCTTGCCTTCTCTGTCTCTTCTGTATAAAGAGTACCCTGGTATGGTTATGTCCCAGTCATTTCTTTCATTAAACCATGTCTCCGTAACAGCCACTAAATCTACATTCTCAGATGCCATTATTGACCCAAGTTCATTTATTTTTTTACCTAAACTGCGAGCATTTGTAGACAGGACTCTGAGCTTATCATTTCTTAACCTCTGTGCTTCTAACCTGTTCTGGCATTGTTTCGGGGGGCAATTGGACTCTTTTATTTTCACTCTTTTGCCCCCCCTTCCTAGTTTAAATACTCTTTCGCAAATTCTTGGAGTTGTTCACTAAGTACATTTGTTCCTTTGAGAGAAAGATGCAAACCATCTTTCTTGTACAGTTCCTTTCTATTCCAAGTAGAGCTATCATGAGAAACAAAGCCAAATCCTTGCTCTTGACACCATTTACCAAGCCATATGTTGAACTCCTTTATGCGCCTCTGCCTATCATTCTGAACATTATGCACAGGCAGTACTTCAGAAAATGAAATGGTGGATGCAAAATCCTGTACGTCATTACCAAGTGTGATAAAAGATTTTTTCACCTCTGACATTTCATTGCAAGCCAGGTCATTTGTCCCTAGATGGACAAGAACATCCACGTCCCCTTCCTGCTTTGCTTGCTTAACAATATTAATAATACGTCTTCTATCTCTTTTAGCAGTAGCCCCAGGGAGACATCTCACAAAACCATTTTCTTTAAGCTCCACACTTCTTATGATTGAATCACCCAGCAACAGCTGCTTCCTTTGAGACTTCACTTTATCTTTTTTGTCCTTGGCTGCAGTCTTGCATACATTAGACATAGGAGTCGATGGTTTCTCACCCTCTGTGCTTGAGTCCATATCCATGTTGTCCTTACATTCTGAAAGTGCTGCAAATGAATTATGGAGAACCATCGACTGTGGGACATGTCTTCTATCCACCACTCTAAGTCTTCCAGAACCTACAGTAACCCATCTGCCATTTCTGGGGGTCCTCTGTGGCAGTGGCATTGCAGCAGTCTTAGCTGGAGTTTGTTTAACAGATAATTTAAATATCTCAGATTTCAAAAATGCAATTTCCTGCTGCAGTAAGGAGAACTGTCTACAGATCTGACAGCATCCAAATCTCCAAAGAGTGGAACATGAAATAAATGCACAACAATTCCTGCACTGAACCAAGTCTGCCATTTTAAAGAGGAGAAGAAAAAAAAAATTGTAAATTTAAATCAAACAGATCTTACCTTTTTTTTTTTTTTTTGTATTGTTTCCACCTTCCAGCCTACCTCCTGACTATCTCCTGCAATATCTCTTCACTGTACTTAATGTAGTACTTGAAGGTAGAACTTGCAGCTAATGAATTAGGCCAGCTAATGAGTCTGTCTCTATATATACACACACTCCTTCACAAGCTCCTCTTTCAGGATGTCATGTCATCTATATCCCCTTATGTTGAGCCTTGAACTGTTCACATTCATCCATAGCTGGGTCCAGGGCCAATGTTAAATTTATAAAAGGATCTAAAGAATGCTGATGGAGATTTATCAAAGTGGTGTAAAGTAGAACCTGCTTAGTTGTCCATGGCATCCAACCAGATTCCACCTTTCATTTTTAACTACTCCATTGGAAAATGAAAGGTGGAATCTGATTGGTTACTATGGACAACTAAATCAATTATATTTTTATACCAGTTCTCCCCCGCTGTCTCAACCCTAGAGATGGTTCCAATGCATAGGGCATGTGTTTTCAAGTCACTCTTTGAGGAGAGGAAGAAAATATGTCTTTGAATGAGTCTTTCCTTGGCCTCAGATTTCAAGATCTAGTGTGGGCGTGTGACAGTACACAAGAATATTAGTTCACTGCTCATCACTACAGCAGTCAAAGGCTACAGATGTGTAGTTTTGAACATAATAGTCATAATTCTCCTTCTTTTTATGAGGCATCACATGAACCAGTACAGTACAGCTAGCTAGTAGGTAAAGCCCTTGTTCTTTTCCAAGGTTTAAGTTTTATGTTGTAGATAGAGACACTAGGTCAAGACTTGTTTCTTGTGATTTTTAAGGCCATAAATAAGAGTTGAGGTGAAGTTGTGTACTAGTAGCTAACTAATATAATTAATTTATGATCACTGTGGCTATGTGTCATGGACATACCGAGACATACGGACGTCCCCCGCGACAGTGAGTGGCAGGAGATCTTTGAGACTGGCAACACGTGGTTTGACTTGACATGTTTACCTTGTGGATCAATTAGTGTCTGTGTTGTTTCTGGTACTGGCCACACCCTTTACCTCCAGGTCTTGCTATTGTGGTTATTTAACTTTCCCTATTTATAATTGTTTTCCCACAATGCTGTGCAGTTTATAGCCTCAGTTGGACCTGTGGATAGCAGGTGTTTGGATCTCGGCTGAGGTCCTGGTGCTGCTATAGTTTCTTGGAAGTAAAGTGTTACCTTTCCCTTTGTATTTTGGCATTTCTGTGTGTTGCATTTCTTTGTTGTTTTGTATTAGGCCTTAGGGAGACTCCCGTTCATCCTTCCTTTTGGAGGAACAGGATATTTCTTTCCTGTCATTAGTACCAGGATCCTTTAGAGTTAGATAGGTCTCTAGGTATTCCTGGGTATGAGCCCACTTACCTCTGGGGTCTGTTCATACTTGTAGTCAGTCAGGGCTTTCATTAGGGTTTTCACTAGGAGGCGTCCATCTTCCTTCCTAGTTTTCAGGCCTTATTTTGTTTTCCCTTTGCCTCCTATGTTCGGTGTGGGGCTTGCCTCACACACTAGAGCGTGACACTATGCACTTGTATGTTTTTTTATTTAATTTTTAAAATACAGCTAACTAACCTCTCAAGTACTCTGAAAAACATAAACAGCAAGTGTTTCTAATAATAATTTAATAATCTCCTATTTAGAGATGGAAAACTAATTAGATTTTCATAAATGTTGTCAACATCCACTAGAAGCTCTAATCATTTATAGCTCAAGGGCAAAATACATTACACTAAGAAACAGCTTGCGTTCTTGGAAATCATTACCAAGCAGGAAAGTGATGTAAACTACTATATGTATCAATGTTGTGCTTGGGCTTATAAGAACAAGCCTTATACATTGTAACTAGTGCTTCATTTACTGCCCGTTTATTCCTATTTCACACTGGTTTTCCGGGTTTTTAATAATATTAGCAATGATAACTAGTTGTGAGCTTCGTGTTATAGTTTTGAAAACGCTTCGTTAAAAACTTTGGATTAATGCTGTATGGAGATTCCTCTCCGTACAGCATTAAAATGTATGGCTTCCGATAAGGGGAAGTTAGTTATTTGCGAAGACTTCATAGAATAACTTTCGTATTTGATTTTTAAAGTGGAAAACCACTTTAAAACTTGGATTCAAACTCTGCTTCGAGTAAGAATGGAGAGTCAGTTTGCCTAGTCCCTCAAGTTCACCAATACAAGTACACAACATACAGTGGATATAAAAAGTCTACCCCTGTTAAAATGTCAGGTTTCTGTGCTGTAAAAAAATGAGACAAAGATACATAATTTCAGAACCTTTTGTCTCCTTTAATGTGACCTATAAACTGCACCACTCAATTGAAAAACAAACTGACATCTTTTAGGTGAAGGGAAGAAAACAAAAACAAAAATAATGTGGTTGCATAAGTGTGCACACCCTCTTATAACTGAGGATGTAGCTGTGTTCAGAATTAAGCAATCACATTTAAAATCATGTTATATAGGAGTCAGCATACACCTGCCATCATTTAAAGTGCCTCTGATTAACCCCAAATAAAGTTCAGTTGCTCTAGTTGGTGTTTCCTGAAATTTTCTTAGTCACATCCCACAGCAAAAGCCATAGTCCACAGAGAGCTTCCAAAGCATCAGAGGGATCTCATTGTTAAAAGGTATCAGTCAAAAGAATTTCCAAGGCATTAGATATACCATGGAACACAGTGAAGACAGTCATCATCAAGTGGAGAAAATATGGCACAACAATGACATTACCAAGAACTGGACGTCCCTCTAAAATTGATGAAAAGACGAGAAGAAAACTGGCCTGGGAGGCTACCAAGAGGCCTACAGCAACATTAAAGGAGCTGCAGGAATATCTGGCAAGTACTGGCTGTATGGTACATGTGACAACAATCTCCCGTATTCTTCAAATGTCTGGGCTATGGGGTAGAGTGGCAAGATGAAGGCCTTTTCTTACAAAGAAAAAAATCCAAGCCAGGCGACAATTTGCAAAAACACATCTGAAGTCTCCCAAAAACATGTGGGAAAAGGTGTTATGGTCCGATGAAACCAAGGTTAAACTTGTTGGCCATAATTCCAAAAGATATGGTGCAAAAACAACACTGCACATCACAAAAAGAACACCTTACCCACAATGAATCATGGTGGTGGCAGCATCATGCTTTGGGGCTGTTTTTCTTCAGCTGGAACTGGGGCCTTAGTTAAGGTAGAGGGAATCATGAACAGTTCCAAATACCAGTCAATATTGGCACAGAACCTTCAGGCTTCTGCTAGAAAGCTGAACATGAAGAGGAACTTCATCTTTCAGCATGACAACGACCCAAAGCATACATCCAAATAAACAAAGGAATGGCTTCACCAGAAGAAGATTAATGTTTTGGAATGGCCCAGCCAGCGCCCAGACCTGAATCCGATAGAAAATCTGTGGGGTGATCTGAAGAGGGCTGTGCATAGGAGATGCCCTCGCAATCTAACAGGTTTGGAGAGTTTTTGCAAAGAAGAGTGGGCAAATCAAAGTCCAAATGTGCCATGGTCATAGACTCATACCCCAAAAGACTGAGTGTTGTAATAAAATAAAAAAGTGCTTCAACAAAGTATTAGTTTAAGGGTGTGTACACTTATGCAACTGTAATATTTTATTTTAATATTTTTCTTCCCTCTACCTAAAAGATTTCAGTTTGTTTTTCAATTCAGTTGTACGGTTTATAGGTCACATTAAAGGTGGAAAAAGTTCTTAAATGATTTCTCTTTGTCTCATTTTTTTACAGCACAGAAACCTGATTTTTTTAACAGGGGTGTGTAGACTTTTTATATCCACTGTATCTGTAAGACGCTAGTAAAAAAATAAACACTTGTGTCATTTTTTTCACCTAGCAATCATCTCACATACTCTGCTGTACAAATAAATACATATTCATGGCCGCATATTCCACCATGTCACATATATATGATGGTACAGTAATTAACATACTCCAGCAGCAAAACAAACATGGCTTTTTATGTGGACCTGCTGTTCTAGGTCTTGCAGAAGTTAATTATAAAGTAGGGAAAGGAAATAAAATGTGGATGCTGAATAACAAACTGCTAGTGGGAAATTTAGCAAATGTACATAAATTGATCTGCCTGGTTCTGGTTATGCTACGAGTCATATATATATTTGCTTGTTTCAATAAAGTAACATTCTTAAATAAATATGATAGCAATTCCTGTTATTTATAATAATAATAACTTTCTTTCTATTTTTCTTTTCTTTCCTTTCTTTTCTTTCTTTCTTTCCTTTCTTTCTTTCTTTCTTTCTTTCTTTCTTTCTTTCTTTCTTTCTTTCATTTCTTTGTTATGAAGAGTGAGCAGATGAATTGCATAGTCCTTCTTTGCCATAAAAATTAACTTAATCCCCAAAACACCTTTCCACTGCATTTCATTGCTGTCATTAAGGCTACTTTCACACCTGCGTTCAGGTGTCCGCTCGTGAGCTCCGTTTGAAGGGGCTCACAAGCGGCCCTGAACGCAGCCGTCTGGCCCTAATGCATTCTCAGTGGAGGCGGATTCACTGAGAATGCATCCGTCTGCCAGCGCTCAGCCTCCGCTCCGCTCAGTGAGCGGACACCTGAACGCTGCAAGCAGCGTTCGGGTGTCCGCCTGGCCGTGCGGAGGCGAGCGTATCCGTCCAGACTTATAATGGAAGTCAATGGGGACGGATCCGCTTGAAGATGACACCATATGGCTCAATCTTCAAGCGGATCCGTCCCCCATTGACTTTCAATGTAAAGTCTGAACGGATCCGCTCAGGCTACTTTCACACTTTTCTCACAATTTTTCTAAGTTATAATGCAGACGGATCCGTTCTGAACGGATGCAAACGTCTGCATTATAGGAGCGGATCCGTCTGATGAAACATCAGACGGACCCGCTCCGAACGCTAGTGTGAAAGTAGCCTAAAGGACCTGCTGAGATTATTTCAGTAATCGTCTTGTTAACTCGGGTGAGAATGTTGACGAGCACAAGGCTGGAGATCATTATGTCAGGATGATTGGGTTAAAATGGCAGACTTGACCTGTTAAAAGGAGGGTGATGCTTGAAATCATTGTTCTTCCATTGTTAACCATGGTGACCTGCAAAGAAACGCGTGCAGCCATCATTGCGTTGCATAAAAATGGCTTCACAGGCAAGGATATTGTGGCTACTAAGATTGCGCCTTAATCAACAATTTATAGGATCATTAAGAACTTCAAGGAAAGAGGTTCAATTCTTGTTAAGAAGGCTTCAGGGCGTCCAAGAAAGTCCAGCAAGCGCCAGGATCGTCTCCTAAAGAGTATTCAGCTGCGGGATCGGAGTGCCACCAGTGCAGAGCTTGCTCAGGAATGGCAGCAGGCAGGTGTCAGCACATCTGCACGCACGGTGAGGCGATGACTTTTGGAAGATGGCCTGGTGTCAAGAAGGGCAGCAAAGAAGCCACTTCTCTCCAAAAAAAAAAAACGTCAGGGACAGATTGATCTTCTGCAGAAAATATGATGAATAGACTGCTGAGGACTGGGGCAAAGTCAAATTCTCCGATGAAGCCTCTTTCCGATTGTTTGGGGCATCAGGAAAAAGGCTTGTCCGGAGAAGAAAAGGTAAGCGCTACCATCAGTCCTGTGTCATGCCAAAAGTAAAGCATCCTGAGACCATTCATGTGTGGGGTTGCTTCTCATCCAAGGGAGTGGGCTCACTCACGATTTGCCCCAAAACACATCCATGAATAAAGAATGGTACCAAAACACCCTCCAACAGCAACTTCTTCCAACAATCCAACAACAGTTTGGTGAAGAACAATGCATTTTCCAGCACGATGGAGTACCGTGCCATAAGACAAAAGTGATAACTAAGTGGCTCGGGGACCAAAACGTTGACATTTTGGGTCCATGGCCTGGAAACTCCCCAGATCTTAATCCCATTGAGAACTTGTGGCCAATCCTCAAGAGGCGGGTGGACAAACAAAAACCCTCTAATTCTGACAAACTCCAAGAAGTGATTATGAAAGAATGGGTTTCTATCAGTCAGGAATTGGCCCATAAGTTGATTGAGAGCATGCCCAGTCGAATTGTAGAGGTCCTGAAAAAGAAGGGCCAACACTGCAAATACTGACTCTTTGCATAAATGTCATGTAATTGTCAATAAAAGCCTTTGAAACGTATGAAGTGCGTGTAATTATATTTCACTACATCACAGAAACAACTGAAACAAAGATCTAAAAGCAGTTTAGCAGCAAACTTTGTAAACACTAATATTTGTGTCATTCTCAAAACTTTTGGCCACGACTGCATATAGGAATTTTAGTTTATATCTACATAAACTGCAAACATCATTTAGTATTCCGGTCAAAGTCCCCGACCATTACATACATCCCCCATCTAATTTGCATGGGATTCATGAATATATATATATATATATATATATATATATACATAAAGGATGTATGTATGTGTGTGTGTATGTATGTTCTGCAAAAACTCAACCATCGATTTCAACGAAACGTATACACATCCCTTGCTACCTGGAAAGAAATCTTGCAGGGGTCTCGGCTCTCTACGATGTACTGTTCACAAGATATTCCCAAAAAATTACCTGCATTATCCAATACAAGCCTGGCAGCCTTTCACTTAAATCCTAACTGCCAACTGACAGGCACTGTGGAGTTCACAGTTAAAGGGGCGTTCACCGTGAAAATCACTGTTAAAGGGCCGGTCACCATCAACGTCACTGTTAAAGAGGCAGCCACCATCAAAGTGACAGTTAAAGGGGATACTTTAAGCCTCCTTCTAATTATAAAGTTACCGTGACAACTAAACAGGCAGGGAGGACGGGTTGGCAGCAGATCTTCAAAATGCGGCTTGGCAGACAGTCTAACGCTGGCAGCCACAAAAAATGATATACCCAACATAACACCATCCAATAGCCCCTTATCTAATTTATGAACTGTTGTTTGGTTTCCCTTAACGTCCAGTCACAATACCCTATAGGGCACCTTCCTAACAAATCCCATGTTACCTCATCCTACCTTGTAACTTAGACTAGTTTTACCCATTTATAAAAAAAAAATTGCAAAATTAGGTAAATCCACTATTGGTATAATTCATAATCCCATGCAGATTCCTCCTTTACCTTTGTTATGATTTATGAGTTGTTTGTGTACATTCTTAACATTGTGTCATTATTACATGTAAACCCATTCCCTCGGTCTACCACCACAAAAAAAAAAAAAGAAGGAGGCGCCCATGGAGGAGGAGGGAGCAAATATGGAGGCGCCCATGGAGGAGGAGGGAGAAAATGTGGAGGCCACTTCACCCCAAGATGTTGGCAAGACAGAGGTGATTAAGGAGAAGGCCAGACTTTCCCAGCCACCTGATTCCGCCCCCCCAGCTCCAAAGAAGGAGGAAGAAGCGGTCTACATCCCCCACCCGGAGGGTAAATATGTGCACACATTACTATAATTTGGTATACATAACATATTCACAAGCATCCCACGATCCCCCCACCACCCTGCATCTCCGGAGCTGTAATGCACATGTGTAATAAATCAGAAAAATAGCAGCCCTTAGTTAACATGGCTGCCTGTTTAGCTGAGTTGCACCCCGGTTCACAAATATTTATGCCTGGGGGCAAGGTGTCTGTTTGTCCCTCTGCATTAAGTCACATCCCTCTGAGGAGGCCTACTCTTAATAGCCAGCCGTGAAGTAGTTAAAAGTGGCAACAATGAGGGGAGAACAGAAACTAGTGTAATAGGAAAAAAATATATAATATGTGACATACTCTGTAAACTACCGAGAAACTATTAACTAAAAAAATAAATAACATTATACTCTATCAGAACTATCACTAAGAAAACCAAAATATAATTAATGTAAATATCTATATTGATTGTATTTAGATGTAAATAGGCAGTGTTTAAACACATACTACACACAATGCACTAATTGTCTTGTAAGTAACCCTAATTTTGTTAGTTTGTTATTTTTTTTTTCCAGTAGTGAACAAGGCCATAAAGCACTTGGAGGCCAGCAAAAAAGAATTACTTAATGATGTTGTGGAGCTAAAAAACATGCAGCATCGTTTCAATCTGAAGTTTTGGCAAATGGAGGAAAAACACCTTCTCCAGCTCCAAAAAATTGACCAAATATTTTTGGAGCTAAAAAAGTTGCCCTAGATACTTGCTTTCTTATTTTTATTAGAAATACATTTTTTCAGTTTGATAACGTGTGCTTTTTTTTTTTTAATGTAATGTTACGGTGTAAATTTATAAATTTGTTGTAAGGCCCCTTTATTCCAGGACAGACAGCAGAACAGACAGCATTAGGTACATGGTAACAATGTAGTTTATGCCCCACACATAACTCTGCAGTGTCAGGACCTACAACATCAAGTATCAGTAATGGTGGAGTATAAGGCCCACACATAAGTCATAAGGGTCAGGCCAGACTTCAACATCAGCAGCAGGTAGATGTTAAGGGTCCAGTATAAGGTCTACACATAGCTTGGCCTAACTCACCACGACAGCCAGCAGCATGTTTGATGTGTGCCGCAGGAATTTGTTACCAGGAATGGGCCCCTACCAGACCAGGACAACACCAAAAATAAACCAAGACACCTCTGACAGCATCATGTTGTAAGTGTGCAGCAGGAATGGGCTAACATGAAAAAATTTACAAAAATTTTTAAACAACAAGAAAAAGAAGTACAAAATTTTCTACACATGGCACGACACAACACGTTCCTCCGACTGCTAGAACTTTCAAGATCAGGCACATCAAGTCTGTGGCAGATAAATATTTATAATAACATTTTAACAATAACAGTCCTTTCCATCTTAATTTTTTAAAAATTCATTGAAAGCAACTATAGCTTTCATTATTTGACGGTTCCTCTTATCCATCCTCCGAACCTTCTTTGAAACCCACCGCAGCAGCTTATGGAGAGCCAATTGATCCTTTTCATGCTCCTTCTGGTACTTGGCCATTCGTTGATGACATTTATAGATTACTGTATGTTGAAAAGAAAAGAAAATATTAATGCAATTTAGTTTAGCAGACAATTAGTGCATTGTGTGGGGTAGGTGTATAAACACTTAAGATTTACATCAAAATCCAGAAGTTACACATGTTTATGGTCATTGTAGTGTTTTTTGGATTACAGATAGTTCGGATACAGTTTAATGTTATTTTTTAAATTAGTTTATATTTATTAGCTACTTTAGACACTTACGCCACTTGCACACGACCGTATGCCCTTCGAGACATACGGTCCCTGAGCATGCCATATGTCCCAGAGCTGCATACTACATCCTTCACATGGGAGCGCACATCAGCAGAGGTTACTATGATACTCTCCACATCGTCCGCCCGTGAGACTATAGTCCTGTGTTAATATGAGTGCAGGACAATCGACCTGCAGGTGGCCGATGCGCACAGCATCCATAGTAACCTATGGTTAATATACATCTTTTTCGGCACCATGGAATTGAATGGGTCCATATCAAAGCTGTAAAAACTGTGTCTGGGATGCGGAACTAAACAACGGTCATGCGCCTAATGGACGGATGCATTTCTGTTTCTTTATAGTAAGGTAGTTTATGTTGACACAGGGAGTGAGAAAAAACGCAACCGCCACTGCTACATGCACCCATGCAGTCACTGGAGCACGTAAAACACTTGGATCCCGAACCTTCACGGTGGTGCTCTGTCGGTGGTATAGTAGTTATGATGATAGCAGAAGAAAAAAGCACCGCGGCACTCACCACTGGTCACAAAGTTGCTGTTTGCAGTTTTATTTTTCAAATACACACGTGGACGCAGACAGGACACAGGTGAATGGACAGGCTACAGCTGTTTCGCGCTGTGTTGCGCTTTGTCAAGCCTCCTGTGACGTGAAGGAGGAGAGGGCTAGAAATACCCCCATCTCATGCATGTCACTGGTTACAATCAAGTGGTATAAAAAACATATGTGTGCTAAAACCAATCAAATGAAAACAGCTAAGTCATTCTTGTCATTTAACCCTAGAGGGCCCATGGCTTGTGTTTTGATTATCCATGCAGCTTCTCTCTGCAGGAGAATGCGTTTTCTGTCCCCCCCTCTCATGGGGGTGTGAACCACTTCTATACCTGCACATTTCAAAATTTCACTGTTTCCTGCATGTTCATTATGTATATGCTCAATTAATCTAGTTGCTCCATTTCTGGTGATAATAGATTTTTTGTGTTCCCTGAAACGTACATATAGACACCTGTGTGTCTTTCCAATGTAAAATCTCCCGCATGGGCACAAAATCGCATACACAACATATTGGGTCTTGCAGTGTATAAATTGTTTAACTGCATGTCCTACATGTCCCAGCTGCAGATACTTCTGTTTGTATACATGTGCGCACATAGAGCAGTGTCCACATGCGAAGTTTCCACTGGGAGCACTCCTGCCCAGCCAGTTATCAACTGGACGGGGGAGGTTGCTCCTGACAACAGCGTCCCCTATAGTTTTACTTCTGCGAAAACTGACAATGGGAGGATTGTCTACCATGGCTGCCAGGGAGGGATCCCTCTGCAGCATCTGCCAATTGTTCAAGATCACTGTTTTGATAGTGGAAGCCATTGGTGAAAATTCGAATGTGAACACCGCTCTACGCTCGCCATCATTATTTTTTTGTCTCCTCTTTTTCGTGTGGATGTCCCTACCCAGAACCTCTCTCTTGTGCAAGCACTTTAAATATGCGTTATCTATTATCTTCTCCGGGTAACCCCTCTGTAAAAATCGTCTCTTCATGTCTCCACATTGCTCTTTAAACTCAGTATCATCTTTCACAATTCTAGCAAGATGCATGAATTGGCCGTAAGTAATGGCAGTTTTTACGTGGGGTGGGTGGTAACTTTTATAATGTAATAGTGCATTCGTGGATGTAATTTTTCTGTAAATAGTGGGGTTTAGCTGACCATCTTTAACCCTCACTTTGACATCAAGAAAATCCAGTTCCTCTGCACTAATTGTGCTGGTGAACCGCATGTTCATATTGTTAGCTTGATTCAAATATTCCACGAATGCACTAAACGTATGTAGATCACCCGTCCAGACAATGAATATATCATTGATATATCTAAGGAAAACCTTGATATATCGAATGAATGGATTCTGGACATTGTAGATATACCTCTCTTCAAAAATAGCTAAAAATAAATTAGCAAGGGTGCATGAGACAGGTGTCCCCATTGCTGTGCCGGACAATTGTTTGAACCATTTCTGATTGAAAGTAAAGGCATTATGTGTCAATATGAATGAGAGGGATTCTGTGACGAAATCAAGATATTCGTCACTTTTGCTCATACTGCGCAGAATTTCCCTAATCGTCTCTATCCCCACTTTCTGTGGAATCCTGGTGTATAAACTCTCCACATCTACCGCGGCTAAATAAAAGCCGTCCTGCCATTGTACAGCCTTCAGAGCCTCCAAAAAAATCTGTGGTATCTTCCAAATAGGAAGGGACCCCCTTTAACACTGGGCGCAACATCCAATCCAAATATTGGGACAGGGGTTCGGTTAGAGAACCGTTCCCTGACACTATGGGGCGCCCAGGTGGGTTTACCAGCGAAATATTTAACAACTCATAGATATCAATACCTATGCCCCCCTAAAAAGACGATTGAATGAGGAAGTGCCCTGGAGTACAATAATATATGGTTAAGGGGAGGTAGTTATAAATGTCTAATCTGGACAAGGGATGGACAGGTCCTGTGGGATCCATGCCTGGTTCATTTTTATGAACGTCAGCTTGTCCACATTGGCTGTAGACAGGCGGCTGCGTTTGTCTGTAATGACGCCCCCTGCCGTGCTGAATACACGTTCAGACAAAACGCTGACCGCCGGGCAGGCCAGCACCTCCAAGGCATAAAAGGCTAGCTCTGGCCACGTGGACAATTTGGAGACCCAGAAGTTGAATGGGGCCGAACCAGCAGTCAGTAGGTGGAGGAGTGTGCACACGTACTGTTCCACCATGTAAGTGAAATGTTGCCTCCTGCTAACACGTTCCGTATCAGGTGGCGGTGCAGTTAGCTGTGGCGTGTTGACAAAACTTTTCCACATCTCTGCCATGCTAACCCTGCCCTCAGAGGAGCTGGCCATGACACAGCTGCGTTGGCGACCCCTTGCTCCTCCTCTGCCTTCGCCTTGGGCTTCCACTTGTTCCCCTGTGACATTTGGGAATGCTCTCAGTAGCGCGTCTACCTGTAATCGCGCATCTTCCTATCATGCTCCAGTGCAGGAAGTAAGGTGGGCACATTGTCTTTGTAGCGTGGATCCAGCAGGGTGGCAACCCAGTAGTCCGCACACGTTAAAATGTGGGCAACTCTGCTGTCATTGCGCAGGCACTGCAGCATGTAGTCGCTCATGTGTGCCTGGCTGCCCAGAGGTAAGGACAAGCTGTCCTCTGTGGGAGGCGTATCGTCATCGTCTTGCGTTTCCCCCCAGCCATGCTCGAGCTTCGTTGGGTGCCACCCCGCTGTGAACATGCTTCATCCACCTCCTCCTTATCCTCGTCCTCCTCGTCCTCCAGTAGTGGGCCCTAGCTGGCCACATTTGTACCTGGCCTCTGCTGTTGCAAAAAACCTCCCTCTGAGTCACTTCGAAGAGACTGGCCTGAAAGTGCTAAAAATGACCCCTCTTCCTCCTCCTCCTCCTCCTCCTCCTGGGCCACCTCCTCTTCCATCATCGCCCTAAGTGTTTTCTCAAGGAGACATAGAAGTGGTATTGTAACGCTGATAATGGCGTCATCGCCACTGGCCATGAATGTGGAGTACTCGAAACAGCGCAACAGGGCACACAGGTCTCGCATGGAGGTCCAGTCATTGGTGGTGAAGTGGTGCTGTTCCGCAGTGCGACTGACCCGTGCGTGCTGCAGCTGAAACTCCACTATGGCCTGCTGCTGCTCGCACAGTCTGTCCAGCATGTGCAAGGTGGAGTGGGCACGTTGCATATGAGGCGGTGAGCGGGAAGGC
The DNA here is from genome assembly GCF_014858855.1 of Bufo gargarizans. Taxonomy (NCBI): domain Eukaryota; kingdom Metazoa; phylum Chordata; class Amphibia; order Anura; family Bufonidae; genus Bufo; species Bufo gargarizans. Next base: position 273,551,061 of record NC_058083.1, read on the forward strand.
CGAAGTTACGCTGTAGCGCAGACAGGCGAGCAGCGGCAGGATGTGAATGCCGGAAGCGCAAACAGACGGCCTGCACTTTATGCAGCAGCTCTGACATGTCGGGGAAGTTGTGAATGAACATGCGCCAGGCAAGGGATGTGCGTCAAACCGGCTAGTCCCAGAGCTGCAACGAGATTTCGCCCATTATCGCACACCACCAGGCCGGGCTTGAGGCTCACCGGCAGCAACCACTCGTCGGTCTGTTGTTCTATACCCCGCCACAACTCCTGTGCGGTGTGGGGCCTGTCCCCCAAACATATGAGTTTCAGAATGGCCTGCTGACGTTTACCCCAGGCTGTGCTGAAGTTGGTGGTGAAGGTGTGTGGCTGACTGGATGAGCAGGTGAAAGAAGAGGAGGAGGAAGCCGAGTAGGAGGAGGAGGCAACAGGAGGCAAAGAATGTTGCCCTGCGATCCATGGCGGCGGAAGGACGTGCGCCAAACAGCTCTCCGCCTGGGGCCCAGCCGCCACTACATTTACCCAGTGCGTAGCGCAGTGAACTCTTGATTTTATCGGATACTTGGTTGTGCAGGGAAGGCACGGCTCTCTTGGAGAAGTAGTGGCGACTGGGAACAACATACTGTGGGACAGCAAGCGACATGAGCTGTTTGAAGCTGTCTGTGTCCACCAGCCTGAATGACAGCATTTCATAGGCCAGTAGTTTAGAAATGCTGGCATTCAGGGCCAGGGATCGAGGGTGGCTAGGTGGGAATTTACGCTTTCTCTCAAATGTTTGTGAGATGGAGTGCTGAACGCTGCAGTGTGACATGGTTGAGATGCTTGGTGACGGAGGTGGTGGTGTTGGTGGTACATCCTCTGTTTGCTGGGCGGCAGGTGCCAACGTTCCTCCAGAGGCGGAGAAAGAGGCCGAGGCGGCAGCAGCAGAAGAGGTAGCAGAGGGAGCCTGAGTGAGTGTTTACTCCACTGCAGTTCATGCTTTGCATGCAGGTGCCTGGTCATGCAGGTTGTGCTAAGGTTCAGAACGTTAATCCCTCGCTTCAGGCTCTGATGGCACAGCGTGCAAACCACTCGGGTCTTGTCGTCAGCACATTGTTTGAAGAAGTGCCATGCCAGGGAACTCCTTGAAGCTGCCTTTGGGGTGCTCGGTCCCAGATGGCGGCGGTCAGTAGCAGGCGGAGTCTCTTGGCGGCGGGTGTTCTGCTTTTGCACACTGCTCCCTCTTTTGCTACGCTGTTGGCTCGGTCTCACCACTGCCTCTTCCTCCGAACTCTGAAAGTCAGTGGCACGACCTTCATTCCATGTGGGGTCTAGGACCTCATCGTCCCCTGCATCGTCTTCCACCCAGTCTTGATCCCTGACCTCCTGTTCAGTCTGCACACTGCAGAAAGACGCAGCAGTTGGCACCTGTGTTTCGTCATCATCAGAGACGTGCTGAGGTGGTATTCCATGTCCTCATCATCAGGAAACATAAGTGGTTGTGCGTCAGTGCATTCTATGTCTTCCACCGCTGGGGAAGGGCTAGGTGGATGCCCTTGGGAAACCCTGCCAGCAGAGTCTTCAAACAGCATAAGAGACTGCTGCATAACTTGAGGCTCAGACAGTTTCCCTGATATGCATGAGGGTGATGTGACAGACTGATGGGCTTGGTTTTCAGGCGCCATCTGTGCGCTTTCTGCAGAAGACTGGGTGGGAGATAATGTGAACGTGCTGGATCCACTGTCGGCCACCCAATTGACTAATGCCTGTACCTGCTCAGGCCTTACCATCCTTAGAACGGCATTGGGCCCCACCAAATATTGCTGTAAATTCTGGCGGCTACTGGGACCTGAGGTAGTTGGTTCACTAGGACGTGTGGCTGTGGCAGAACGGCCACGTCCTCTCCCAGCAGGGTCCATTAACACCACCACGACCATGTCCGCGTCCGCTTCCCTTACTAGATGTTTTCCTCATTGTTACCGTTCACCACAATAAGACAAAAAATATTTGGCCCAATGTATTGAATTCAAATTCAGGCCTTTTTTTACAGATACTTTTTACAGACACCTAACACTATCTGGCTATCTATTTAGGTACCTTATTACACTAATACAGGCACAGAAGTAACGACAGATTTAGCTGAATATAAATTGTAGGCCTAGTATTTAGGCCCTGGATGACAGGTATACGTTTACGGACAGAATTAGACTTGGAAATGCACAGTAGCGTGTGTGTGGAGTTATTGAGGATGACCCTATCAGCACCTTCAATCTAATATACCCTTTTATGGATCGATTTTAACTTGGCCTGATACAGCAGAAACCACAGATTTAGGGAATTGCTAAGTTTGGAAATGCATTTCAACCCAGAACAAAAATATATCCTTTGCCAGACAGCAGACAGAGACAAGAAAGCGCCGAACACCGAACCCGAAACCGGACTTTTACGAAAATGTTCGGGTTCGGGTCCGTGTCACGGACACCCCAAAATTCGGTACGAACCCGAACTATACAGTTCTGGTTCGCTCATCCCTAATCGTGACAATGGCATATTCATCCGAGGCCAGCAACTTCTATAAATCCAGCCTTACTTTAGTAAATTTTATTATAACCAGTTGCCACAAGTGTAGTGTATGTTAGGGTAAGACTACACGGTGTGGATGAAGTTCCAGGACAGTCTGTAAAAATAGGGGACTTTTTTCCAGTGTCCTTGAAATAATGTGTCTGTAATTTTTTGGGGAGGTTGGTGGTACTTGAGCAGGTGACTTTGATTGTAATTATCATCATTTTAGACTTCACAGTAAACGCTTATAATGTGTTCAGCATTAGTATCTGATCTACAGACATGTATTACTTCTAATCTTTATAGTTCATAATATTTCTTCCAATTTGTCCTTAAGAAATGTTGACTGTCCGTGATTTTTTATTTTTTTTATTAGGCTGGCAACATCACAACTATTACACGCCCAAACCATGTAGTCATACACTTACCAAAATAAATCCTATTTCTCAGTCATAAGATAAGATGATTACTTAATGCAAACCTACGTCTACAAATAACCTGCTACATTGGCAGAGTCATCATCCTTTACCTCTGATAAGAGGAATACCCACTGGGCAGTATATAAGGGCACGTCGCAACTGCTCAGATGACTCTGCGTTCCTTAGGGAATGTGATACCCTGTTTAAAATTGCATGTTGGCAAGACATCACAAGAATTTCGACGGTGGATCTGCCAACACATAAGTATTATCAATGCAAAATCAGATACTACAATATCCAGGCATGTTAGAGCTTTACACTAGGGAGACCCGAATTGTCTAAAATGTTGGGGCTTATGTAAAAGGACATTAGGTGCACGTAGAGGTGATCTGGATAGAGTTCTCCTTCAAGAGGAAACCAAGTGGATTTACCGCCTTGATAGTCTCAGCCCAAATGGCCTCAATGAAGGCTTTACCTTTTCTTCCTTTTTAGAATAGTCATCTGCACACTCTATTTAACTGACTATGAAGTATTTTTGTCAATTTGTGAGCAGTATAAAAAAATAGACGCTGCTATAATTAATTTAATCTGACTGCCTATAGTACGTTAGGTACAGTAAGAATGTTCTTCTATGATCATGTCAGATGGAAAACACCATGTTTGGTGACATATACCAGAATTTTTATGTTTCTGAACCTTGTACTATATAGCTATATGAGGGACTATATCTATCCCTATAGCTATTGATATATCTCCTGGAGGTAGAGGCATTATGGGGAATCCTTCCTTAATCCTATTCATATTGGGTGTGATATCCAACGAAACACCTGCCAGTCAGGATATAGTGCGGCTGTTAAGCGTAGTAGTAAACCTTAGACAAAGCCCGCACGCAGGCTTAATGCCTTAAGGCCTCATGCACACGACCGTTGTGTGCATCCGTGGCCGTTGTGCCGTTTTCCGTTTTTTTTCGCGGACCCATTGACTTTCAATGGGTCCGTGGAAAAATCGGAAAATGCACCGTTTTGCAGCCGAGGCCGTGATCCGTGTATCCTGTCCGTCAAAAAAATATGACCTGTCCTATTTTTGGGACGGACAACGGTTCACGGACCCATTCAAGTCAATGGGTCCGTGAAAGAACACGGATGCACACAAGATTGGCATCCGTGTCCGTGATCCGTGGCCGTAGGTTGCTTTCATACAGACGGATCCGAAGATCCGTCTGCATAAAAGCTTTTTCAGAGGTGAGTTTTCACTTCGTGAAAACTCAGATCCGACAGTATATTCTAACACAGAGGCGTTCCCATGGTGATGGGGACGCTTCAGGTTAGAATATACTGAAAAACTGTGTACATGACTGCCCCCTGCTGCCTGGCAGGTGCTGCCAGGCAGCAGGGGGCAGACCCCCCCCCTGTTTTTAACTCATTTGTGGCCAGTGCGGCCGCCCCCCCCCCCCTCCCTCCCCTGTAGTTAACTTCTTGGTAGCCAGCCCCCCCTCCCTCCCCTGTAGTTAACTAATTGGTGTCCAGTGGGCCCCCCCTCCGTCCGCTATAGATAACTCATTGGTGTCCAGTGGGCCCCCCCTCCGTCCGCTATAGATAACTCATTGGTGGCCAGTGGGCCCTCTCCCCTCCCACCCCCTCCTAATTAAAATCGCCCCCCTATCATTGGTGGCAGTGGTGAGTACCGATCGGAGTCCCAGTGTAATCGCTGGGGCTCCGATCGGTAACCATGGCAACCGGGACGCTACTGCAGTCCCGGTTGCCATGGTAGCTTAGCAATTTGTAGAAGCTTTATACTTACCTGAAGAGCAGCGATGTCTGTGACCGGCCGGGAGCTCCTCCTACTGGTAAGTGACAGGTCTGTGCTATAAGCAATGCGCCGCACAGACCTTTCACTTACCAGTAGGAGGAGCTCCCGGCCGGTCACAGACATCGCAGCTCTTCAGGTAAGTATGAAGCTTCTACAAATTGCTAAGCTACCATGGCAACCGGGACTGCAGTAGCGTCCCGGTTGCCATGGTTACCGATCGGAGCCCCAGCGATTACACTGGGACTCCGATCGGTACTCACCACTGCCACCAATGATAGGGGGGCGATTTTAATTAGGAGGGGGAGGGAGGGGAGAGGGCCCACTGGCCACCAACGAGTTAACTACAGGGGAGGGAGGGGGGGCCCACTGGACACCAACGAGTTTACTACAGGGGAGGGAGGCGGGGGGGGGCGGCCGCACAGGGGAGGGAGGGGGGGGGGGCGGCCGCACAGGGGAGGGAGGGGGGGGGCGGCCGCACTGGCCACCAATGAGTTAACTACAGGGGAGGGAGGGGGGGCGGCCGCACTGGCCACCAATGAGTTAAAAACAGGGGGGGGGGGGTATGCCCCCTGCTGCCTGGCAGCACCTGCCAGGCAGCAGGGGGCAGTCATGTACACAGTTTTTCAGTATATTCTAACCTGAAGCGTCCCCATCACCATGGGAACGCCTCTGTGTTAGAATATACTGTCGGATCTGATTTTCACGATGTAGCTCATATCCGACAGTATATTCTAACATAGAGGCGTTCCCATGGTGTTGGGGACGCTTCAAGTTAAAATATACCATCGGATTGGAGAAAACTCCAATCCGATGGTATAAAAGAACTCCAGACTTTACATTGAAAGTCAATGGGGACGGATCCGTTTGAAATGGCACCATATTGTGTCAACTTCAAACGGATCCGTCCCTATTGACTTGCATTGTAATTCAGGACGGATCCGTTTGGCTCCGCACGGCCAGGCGGACACCAAAACGACTTTTTTTTCATGTCCGTGGATCCTCCAAAAAGCAAGGAAGACCCACGGACGAAAAAACGGTCACGGATCACGGACCTACGGACCCCGTTTTTGCGGACCTTAAAAAAAAACGGTTGTGTGCATGAGGCCTAAGAAATCATCTTATCTTATGACTGAGCTAGCAGGAACATAGCAATGTAAGCGTTGGACTGTTAGACTAAGTGTCAGCGCAGGCGCTCTATTGTCTATAGCGCCCGTTTATGTCTCTAAGCCCCTACACAGCCGCAGATGAGTCTGGTGGTGCGTGTGTACCTCATAGCCTATGCGCTGTGAGACTAAGTCCGCGCATAGCCGCATTAAGGCGGAGGAGTGCGCCCTGAGATAAAGTGTTGGCGCAGGCGCACTGGGTTTAGAGGCTCATCTGGTATGTTTTGAAGTTCTTGCGCAGTCGTAGTTCAGCACAGTGGTGCTTGCAGAAGGTAAGTCCCGGCGCAGGTATGGGGCGCGCAGCTGAATAATCAGGACACACCCACCCGGATGACGGTGATGTGTGTCACTGTGATCTATACCCTTTCTATTGGCAGTATGGTTTATAGGACATTTACCCCTTCTCATTCTTTGTACTTATTGGCTCTCCAGCCTGCTGTTAAGGTGGAGACAGCCTTTATAAGGTTCAGGGGCAGCGTCTTTATTCATTTCTGTCCGTTACCTCTGATGAAGCCAGATTAGCTGGCGAAACATGTTGGGGGACAGCATTTAGTGTTTTAGATTCTGATGTCCGTGTCAGTTCTAGCAATTAGTGCAGCAAAATAATAGTGGAGGTATATCCAAGAGTGAAGAGTGTTTGCCGCATAGAATCATCTATAACAAAACACATACAGGACGGTGTTGCACCCCCGGGTGACATTGCAGCTACAGTAAATATGCTTTAGAACTGACAGGGCATTAGACAGTTTTAACCCTTTTCTTTAGCTCATATTCTATTCTATCTATTAAGTTTTTAAACTAAGAAAGTTAAAAGTTAAGTTTTAATATCTGGGACAATTGAGGTTATTAGTTTAAATAGGTTTCATTTTGGTGATTTATATAAACCCATCTCAGATAGGGTCGTGTTTGTTTATTGTAAGTCATACACTTACAGAGCTACAAAAAGATGGTCAATTTACTGCAAAATAAACACTTGCTTTTTTCCTGCTTCTTTCTATTTGCTATGCTCAATAAAATAGATAATGGATAATGCAAATAAGAACACATAACTGAGAATTTACAGGTCTCCTGATACAAAACACTTGAAGGAGCTCAGTCTTTCAGTTATCACCTGGGAAAGAGTCCCACAATGTATAATGAAGAGGATAATTGGTTTTATTAACTGAATATTGTGAGCACAAAAACAATGCCATATTCTCTGTGCAAATTCATATACCAAACAGCCATAACAATAAAATCATACCTCCCAACTTTTGAGAATCGCAAACAGGGACAATATGTGCGGCGGTCAACACGGCAGGTTGGGCCTCTAACTCCACCCAAAGCATAATTACTCACTCAGTCAGAACTGCAGCAGTTGGGGATCGCTTAGGTAAGTGTAATTTTTTTCCCAAAAATTTTTATAGCATGTGGAGCCCCTAGGACAATTTTTTTTCTTGTGCTTCAATATCCATTAAAATATTAGCACATACATTATCAGATTATAGATATTTTAAGGTCCAAATAGCACTAAATAATGAAGTTATGGTCTATTATACAGGTAAGAACCATACAGAGACTTTAGCAAGGAGCAATTTAGTGAATTTATTAATGCACATTTATTCATTAAATCCCCAGGTCAAAAAGAGGGACATTTAAGGATCAAAGAGGGACAGGGGGACTTGGGTCAAAAAGAGGGACTGTCCCTCCAAAAGAGGGCCACTTGGAAAGCATAATAAAATCACCTTTTCGAATGTTGTGTAAGTCTTTCTTGTGTTACTAAAACAGCTCTGACCAGTGGCATAGCTAGAAATGACTGGTCCCCACACCAAATTTTTGAACTGGGGTCCCCCAGAAACTTCTTAGCAAACCCCTCCTCCTGTGCAACCACTGTTCCTGTGGCTAGTTAAGTTCACTCTCTCAGACGAGGCCCGGCAGCCTCTCCATCCATTTCCTACAGTGTCTCAATATTATGTAATTTTATAATACTGTTGAGGGGCCCTGATAATAAACTCTTTTAGTCCTCCTGGGTGGGCCCCTTCTGAGTTTGGGCCCCTAAGCAGCAGCTTCCCCTATTGGTATGCCCCTGGCTCTGATCCTTCAAGGTTTGGACTCCACAAGACCTCTGAAGGTATCCTGTAGTATCTGGCACATTACTACCACATCCTTTAAGTCCAGTAGGTTACAAAGTGAGGCCTCCATTGATTAGACTTGTTTTTCTACCATATCCCACTGATGCTCATTCAGATTGATAATTATAAATTACTGGTGGCTCACCCAACCAATACCGTGTGTAGGTGCTCAGGTTTAGCTGATTAAGGTAGAATTGCCACAACTTTCCATAGAAGTGTTGGAAACGCTGAATCGAGACATACAGTAAGTGAGGAGGAGTTAGTGGCGACCATAAAAACGCTTGCAAATAACAAGGCGCCGGGCCCCGACGGGTTCCCCGCAGAATTTTATAAGGCAATGATTCAGGAGTTGTCCCCGACTTTGACCAGATTATTTAATACCATTATGAATGGAGGGGGCTTGCCGGACACAGGCAAAGTAGCCTATATAAAAATACTTCCAAAACCAGGAAGAGATTTAACCCAGCTGGGCTCATATAGGCCGATATCCTTGATCAACCAAGATATCAAGATTTTATCCAAAATCCTAGCTAATAGATTGGCCATCTGTGTGTCTGAGTTAATAGGCCGACACCAAGTGGGGTTCTAGCGGTTTTAAGTAGCGTCAGGAATAGCAAACGGGAATACAAACCAGCGCTGCTAGTAATCGATGCCGAGAAGGCTTTCGATAATGTAGAAATTACCTAAAAGCGCTATATGAAAATCCTCAAGCGAAAGTTTATGTACCAGGCTTTTTATAAAAAAACATTGTACTTAGTAAAGGCACGCAACAAGGTTGCCCTTTGTCTCCCTTGCTCTTTAACCTGGCAATAGAACCCCTAGCGAGATTGTTGGTAAAATCTTATACCTTTGAAGGAATTAATGTGGGTAAAAAGGAGTTGAAAGTGACTTGTTTCACGGACGACATCCTGCTATATCTAGGAGCTCCAGAGCTTCATTTAGATCAGGTGCTGGAGACACTAATCGCATATGGGAAAGTGACAGGTTACAAGATTAACGTAGACAAGGGCTAATTGTTGCTCTTGGGACAGAGGACCTACCAGGAAAGTCAAATGCAGACTAGGGTTGAAATCCGAAAGGATTACATAACTTATATGGGTATCAAAATAGGACGCACCCCAAAATCAGTATATACACTGAACTACCCCCCTCTTTCCCTAAAGATAGAGAGAGAATTGGAAAAATGGCAGGATTTGCTCTTGTCCTTGTGCGGTAGAGCACACCTAATTAAAATGCTAAGCTTCCCGAAATTGCTTTACCCGCTACAAACGATTCCTTTACTATTAAAGCACACAGATACTACGCGGATGCAGAGGGCGTTTAACCACTTCTTGTGGAAAGCTAGAAGGCCCCACATTGCATATGCAAAACTGACAATGCTGAAGGGTGAAGGGGGGCTACAAATGCCAAATAGTCGTCATTATAATCTAGCGGCCCTATTCCGGCATGTACGGAATTGGGTGTGGGGGACCGGACATTATTCGGCAATTAAGATAGAGCAGGAACTAGCCGGCTTGTGGAATCTAGAGGCTTTGCTGCATACAAAATTAATAGATATTCCCATGCCAACCAGACAGTCCATTTTACCAAAAGACACCATAATGGCGTGGAAGTCGATTGGGAAAATCTATGGACTCCCTTTCTTTATATCACCCAGGATGCCATTGTGAACGCTACCTGCGTTCCCACAAGGTAGAGAGAATATTTTGTTTCGGGGATGGAAGAATAAAGACATTACGAGGCTCAGGGATTTGTTGGAAACCAATGGCCAACAACTGATGTCATGGGAACAGCTGAAAGGAAAATATGATCTGGCCGACGCACACTATCTCCCCCTCCAGCAAATTAAGAGCTACTGCAAAGCTCAGGCAGGCTCTTTGGGTGACCCGGAAAAGCTTGCGTGGTTCGCGGCTATACTGGGCAAGGATGGCACACACATGTCCCTCTCAGAATTGTACCGAAAGTTACATACCAAACAGATAATAAGCTTGGTAAAAGGAGCTTTTAAGCCCTGGGAAAGGGAACTGAGTGATCAGAACATAGCCCAAAAAATGAGGGAAGGCCTTGAATTAGTAAGGCGAGCAGTTTACAGCGAACAATGGAGAGAGACACAACTAAGGCTTATACACAGGGCAACGTATGCCTTTAATTTGTCATATCAAGATGCCCCTGCCCATTACCTACGGCATTGCCCCAAGTGTGACCTCCCAAAAGCTGGACTTCTTCATGCTTTGTGGGAGTGTCCAAAGGTACAACCGCTATGGCAACGGTCAGTGGAGACAATAAAGGAGATTTGGGGAGAGATAGTGAGACTAACACCACAACAATGTATTTTCCATTACATACCTAAAAATCAGGAAGAGGAATTAGGGACAATAGTGGCGAAAAGAGGAGTACATATACTATTGATGTCAGTGAAAAAATCCCTTCTACGACACTGGCTGCAAGCAGAAGTACCATCATGGGAAGAGGTAGTCGGGACTATGAGGAATGTACTATATCTGGAAAGATTTGAGGTAGAACATGACAAGGAAGGATTGATTGAAAAATGTATCAAGAAGTGGAGGGAATTCATCGAGAAGCGATTGTCTAATTGCGAAATCCAGGAACTTATGGCCCCCTTCAAGTTGACTAAGTGGTACCTGGAGGCGCAATTGGCGAATAGATTGGGGTAGTTGGAAACATAGGTAGATATAGGAGAGACCTAAGCTTAAGGCAAGATATAACCTGTACTAATAAAGAAAAGAAACTAGCATAGTTTCGGACGAGTGTTCACGAGGTGGGGTGCAGTTGGGAGGGAAGAGTTGGGGGGGGGGCAAGATTTGTGGAAAAATCGTAAAATTGTGAATTGAGAACCATGAAAAAATATCTTGTGGTTTTGTTGTAAACTGATGTTTGTAACAAAATGCCATCTATGATTTTCTAACTATATGTGAAATTTATGGAAATTCTCATTCCAATAAAGAGAGTTTAAAAATAAATAAAAAAATACACTGATACATCCAGTGGCGTACCAAGGGGGGGGGGGCGGGGGGGCGCCCCGGGTGTCACTCACAAGGGGGGTGCCATGACGGAGTCACCCCTCCATCCACTGCTGCACCGCGATGCGACTCCGCCAGGCGCCGGCTTCTGTGGAAGGATTATTGCGGCGGCGCGCAACATGACGTCATGACGCTGATGCCGCGCCGCCTTCACGGATCTTTTAAAGAAGCGGAAGGATCCATTACCAGCGGTCGGACGGAGCCTGAGGCATCATCAAAATGTGAGTAAATAATTTTGTAATTAAGGGATGTGTGTGTGCGTAATTAAGTGGGGGTTTGTAATTAAGGGGGGGTGGTGTAATTAAGGGATGTGTGTGTGTAATTAAGGGAGGGATAAGGTGGGGAGGGAGTGGGTGTAATTAAGGGGGGGTGTAATTAAGGGAGGGGGTGTAATTAAGGTGGGGAGGGAGGGGGTGTAATTAAGGGGGGGTGTAATTAAGGGGGGGTGTGTGTAATTAAGGGGGGGTGTAATTAAGGTGGGGAGGGAGGGGTGTAATTAAGGGGGGGTGTTATTAAGGGAGGGGGTGTAATTAAGGTGGGGAGGGAGGGGGTGTAATTTGTAATAAATATTATTGAAAACATTGAAAAAAGTTTGTGCATGTTTTCTTAACTTTCTTAACAGCCACAACTAGGGGGAGCTCAATGAATAGCTATTAATACAGCTACCATGGAAGCTGTAATAATATCTTTGAATTGAGATTCCTTAGAGTCAGCTGTGTCAAAATGCTGTGTGGGCCCCCATTCCCTAGGGTCCTATTGCAGATACGCCACTACATTCAAAACACTTTAAATATACCTAGCACTTTTCCTCAGCACTGTATTTACAGCTCATTTCCTGATCAGATGCTATTTAATATTGCAGTTCTCCACTTGATTAATTTCCTTGAAATCAGTAAGAGGAGAGCCACTAAACTCCTGAAAAAAAAAAAAAAAAATGATGCATAACCTGCTCTGGAAAGTTTATAGTACTTTCTTCATGGACATCTGCAAACTGCTGCAGAAATCACTTAGACAAATGCAGTATCCTGCAGTCAGTAAGGGTCTTGTTGCCCCCTCTAGCTCCATCTTTGGCTGGAGACTGACTTTGTGCAGGAGCAGAGCACACAGGCAGACAGGAAGTTTGGCCTACAGGGTGTGGCTTAAAGGCCTTGGACACTTTTGGAGGCAATTTTTTTATTATTGCATTGTATTCATTGTGAGCTAAACATCATTTTTTCAATTGGTCTTTATTGAAAACGTTGAGCCCCTTTCTCTTTATAGCCTTGAGATTCTCTAGTAGCATGCTCTGTGTTTTTACTGTGTTCCATCAGGCAGCTCAGCTGACAGCTGCTTCTCTCTGATCTCTGACCTTATAAAGACTCATTATAACTAGGAGTTACTAATACTAGTTCTTACTATACTAAGCGTTGTAGTTCTTTCCTTCTCACTCCCTCTGTTGGCCCATTATAACATCCTAGAAATGTAGGGAGTTGTAATTCTCTCATATCCCTCTCCATATAATGGCCACTGATGCCCCATAATAACAGTCTGGACATGATGGGAGTTCTCCATGTAATAAACACTAGTGCCCCATAGACATGCTGGGAGTTGTAGTTCTCTCCTTACACCTCCTCGCTTTAATATCCTCTGATATCTCATAATAACAGACTGGGCATGCTGGAAGTTGTAGTCCTCTCCTCTTATACCGATCTCTGTCCACCGTTGCCCCATAATAACAGCCTTAGAATAGGTTCACACACAGGATTTCAGCACTGAAATAAACCTTATGCAGAATCAGTATTTTTTTTTGCATGCATTTTTTTCAGGTTTTTTAAATTCTGGACGTGTTTAGGACATTTTTCTTTTTTGGCAGTTAGTTTTAAAACTGCAAGCAGAAAAAAGCAGTGGTTTAACATGCAGATTTGGATTCAGATCCACGCCAAAATCCATGCTCAAAATACTCTATGTGAACTTAGCCTTACTAACTTGAGTGATAATAACTGTGAGAACAGAAGAACTGATTTCTGACAGATAGAGAAGATTTCAGAAATTTTCTATCACTGACTGTTGCTACAAACCCTTGTCTGGGTTATATTTGTATATATTTTAGTAGGGAGGGGGATTTATCTTGGTATATTTAGTATTCTGTAGTCTACTAAAGTTACACATGGTGGTAACCAAATCTATTTTGTGCTATGACTAACTTCGAGATTCCTTTAAAAAAATGGGCACTCTCGCTATGTGTGACAAAAGTTATCCAGATTACACCCAGCCCCTTCCTCCTATACTTCCTGCCTTACATGCACCAGCAGAAGCAGAGGGAGAAGGAGGAGGTATAGATATAACTGCAGCTTGAGAAAACAATGCAGTGCTTTTCTAGTTCATTTTTCATGGTTTGCATTTGTGATATCTAATAAAGCAAGGGCAAATAACAAAGACATAAGGAGATTATGTTATGTTTTGTTGGTTGTTCTTTTTTCTGTTTGTATTCTGGCTTTAGTTCCCCTTTATGCCGCTCTGAAAACTGGTGGGGCAGTTGGATGCCCATCGGTTTGTAAGTAATGACTTATCCTAGCAATAAAAGAACACGTACCTTACAGATGTTAGCTGAAAGTCAGTAATGGAAAAAAAAATGCACTGCAGACAACATTTTTAATTGCGCCTTTTTTTTTCACTTTTATTAAATTTTTAGGTCTATTTTTGAGAATGCAGCATGTTCTAGGTGTGGCTATTTCTAATCATTTTTTCCATTGGCTTTTATTTAGGATTTAAAAAAATGCTTGAAAAAATATGGTCAGCAAAATAATGTAAAATAAACTGCGGTTCACTGGACCTTCTTTCCTTGCTCCATGATCCAGTTCTGCTGTTCACATGCCCAATATATGCACTTTGACGATCGGTCCTGGGCGCCGTGTTCAACAGTGATCTGCAGCTGGTGCTTCCCATTCACCACTACAGTCCTGGGCTCTGTGTAGGTGCTCTTGTTCTGGAATCCACTCCAGTTTGCTCTTAGCCCTGGCCACAGCATGCTTGCTGCTTGTTTCCTGCAATACTTCCTTAAGAGCCAGCACGTGTCACTTCCTGATCTTTATGGGATAGGTCATGTGACCTCGCTAACCTATCTTAGCCCTCCTGTGCATATATAAGTGGCTCAGCCCCCTTCCCAGATGCCTCAGTGTCAAGGTCCTTGTTTCCTGCTAAGGTTCCTGGTTTCTGTATGTGTTCCTGACTCGTATCTGTATTCCTGGACTCTGCTACCTGTTAGATCCCTATCTGCTTGCCTTGACTCTCCTTTTGCCGAACCTGCCTTTTCCCTGTCTGACTACACCTCTGCCTTATCCTTCAGTCCTGCACCTCTGGTACCTTTCTCAGGTACCTCCTGGTCCACCTGTACCAGCTGCCTTGTGTGCCTATTCTCCTCAAGAGGTAGCAACCTAGTGTTCCCCTCGGTAAAGTCTATCCCCACCATTAGGGGTACTGCGAAGATCCAGGGGTTCACTTAGACAACACCCTTAGAGGAGATAGGACACATGGCATAGTGGGTTCATATCCACTGGTTCGTGACACAAGGCAGGGTCCTGTGCAATGGTGGATGAGGTAATGATGAGGCAGTTTTGCAGTAAGATTCAACTTCAAGCACTTCAGTTACAGTTCTCAGCATGCACGGCCTACAGTTCTTACAGGTTACAGCTGCAAAGGTGGTTAATAGGCCATAATGTCTCTTTAATATAATTCTCCTCCCACTGCACTTCTCTAGCTGAGTCTTGCAAAAGCATCCAGGAATTCTGCAATGCAATCACGGTGCAAACCTTTTTTACAGGCTGTTGTAATTACAATTTAGGCTTCCATAATGTCGTATGTGGGGTGTGGATATTCTCTAAAGCAGATAACCAATCTTCTGCAAGGATGTGTCCAGGTACATACCGCAATATACGGGCACCGGCCGTCTGCGCACCGTATCATAGATGCAGATTCATTCAATTAAATGGGCCCGCAATCTGGAAGGTATGGTGTGGAATGGAGGCATGGATCAGAATCCTATGGAAGCACTACGGAGTGCTTTCGTGGGTTTTCTGTCCGTGCCTCCACACTGTAAAAAAAGTACTGCATGCAATACTTTTTTTGTGGTGTGGACCATTGGATGCGGATCGTGGACCCCATTCACTTGGCACATGTTTGGTACCCATGCAATGCAGACCGCAATTTGCAGTATGCACCATGGGCACGGCTGGCATACAGTCGTGTGCATGAGGTCTTAGCATATGTTCTGTCCCTTCTACTCTTAGCCTCACGCACTCATACTAAACTGGACACTAGACTGACACTAGACTAATCTATTATAATACCTCCTTTCTACATACAGATGGTGACACTAGCCCCATCTAGTATTGAGTGTAAATACAGCATATAAAGAAAATGCAAATGTTACATGAAAGTACAGCTTTAGTCCCCTTTTGCAGTGTACCACTGCATTGCAGTGGGGTGCTGCATTAGTTTATGTGGGTAAATATTGTGTTCCCTTGACATAACATTACTTGCATGTTAAACATACAAAATATATTGTGTGTTTCTCATCTTTATTCCCTACTATTATCAGCAACATTTGCTTTTCAAGGCATCAGCAGCTCTTCCACGTGGGTCAAATACTTCTGAAGTAACCACTACTAGATGAAACAAGTGTTCGTGTCAAAGGTAACACAACTTTAAGCTTTCCCTCTTTTCACTAATTATCTGATCTGATGAAACAACAACAGCAGATGTCTATACCTCCTCTGGCTAAACAGTTAAGACAGCCACAAGCTGCCTCTCATTTCCTGATAATTATTGAGGGATGTATAGTGAGTACATCTTCAGAATTACTGGAGGGCTGCCATGGCTTCATTCTATTTTCCACATAACATTTTAATTGGGAATTTGATTCTTTGTGGGATGTGTTGTTAGCGGAAATGCAGGATGCAGATACATTAACATGTATGCTCATATTTCAGCATTTCCAAATAAAAGTTCTTATAAAAACTGTAGCATTTATAGCTTGGGCATTTCTACCATAGTTTGTGTTAAAGCAAATATTAATTATTAATATTTAGCATTGATATTAATTATTAATATTCATAAATAGGCGTGAGTCATCTATGATGACACCAACTATTTATACTATAAAATACTACTATCTATCTTCCTTGTTGCTCTACCTTTCTAAACTACGTGCGCTACGTTATGGCGCCAACTACAAAAGACTATAAAACTGTATTTTAATTAGAGGTTGGACGACGAATCCGTCGAATCCACGAATCCCTCGAATCTGGCACAGGTGCTACCCATGCCCAGGATTGCCGGCCCTACGTCCATCAGGGTCCCTGCCAGCAGCTATGTTAGTGTCTCCAACCCCCACTTCAACTCCTCCACCTCATCCTCCTCCACTTCGACCTCCGTGCTGGAAGCAGTGTAGCACTGCTGTGGGTAAGCATCAACAGGCCGTGCTGAAAGCTGATCTGCTTAGGGGACAAACAGCACACCACCACAGAGCTTTGGCAGGGTATAAGGGACCAGACCGAGCTGTGGCTCTCGCCACTCAACCTACAAACAGGCATAGTTGTGTCTGACAATGGCCATAACTTGGTGGCGGCTTTGGAGCTCGGCAACCTGACACACATCCCATGCCTAGCCCACGTCTTAAACTTAGTGGTTCAGCGGTTTATTAAAACATACCCCAATTTGCTAGAGCTACTAGTGAAGGCGCGCCACGTGTGTAGCCATTTCTGCAAGTCGTCCACAGCTTCAATGCTGCAGCAGCGCTTGCGGCTACCAGCTCACCGACTGTTGTGCAACGTGAGCTGTAACTCTACGTTCTACATGTTGGCCAGGTTTTGTGAGCAGCAGAGGGCAGTTGTGAAATACAAGCTGCAACATGGTTGTCGCCTTTCGAGTCAACTGCCACTATTCACAAGCGAGGAGTGGGCATTGATGTCAGACCTGTGTGAGGTTTTAAAAAACTTTGATGAATCCACACAGATGGTTAGTGGCGATAACACTATTATCAGCGTAACCATCCCAATGCTGTGTCTACTCAAACGATCGATGCTCACGACATCGACGTCTTGCCTGTTGGTACTCTGGCACACATGGCTGAATTCATGTTAGGCTGCCTTTCCCATGACCCTCGCGTTATACGCATTTTAGATAACATGGATTACTGGGTGTTCACCCTTCTCGACCCCTGCTACAAAGCAAACGCCTCATCTCTCATTCCTGTGGTGGAGAGGATGAGTAAAATGGTGCAATACTAGAAGGTACTTGTTGAGAGATTGCACCAGAGTTTTCCATCTGACACGCTGGCGGCAGTGTCCGTACTTCCTTAGGCAACCCGGGAAGGGAGACAATGGGATCACACAGCAGTTCCAACAAAGCAAGGGCAACACTCTCCAAGGCATAGGACACTTTCATGACACCCCGCCAGCAACCTCACCCTGAAGCGTGGCCTAGTGGTACAAGGAGGGAAAAGTTTTGGAAGATGGTGAAGGAATACATAGCAGACTGCCTCCGCATTCTAAATGATCCCTCAGTGCCTTACGACTACTCGGTATACAAGCTGGACATGTGGCACGAACTTGCGCTCTACGCCTTGGAAGTGCTGGCCTGCCCTGCCTCCAGCGTTTTGTCTGAGAGTGTATTTAGTGCTGCTGGTGGCATCATAACAGATAAGCATATCCGCTTGTCCACTATCAATGCTGACAGGTTGACTCAGATAAAAATTGCCTGGATTGCCCCAGATTTCTCAAGGCAATTTCAATTTATTATTTATAATGTACTCAATCTACTGTAGTGTATTCCCATGCACCATTTCCACCAAAAAAAAGTGTACTGTTGAATCTTGTTTTCTGCTCCTCCTCCTTATCCAGATTGTATATGTTCCCTCCACTCTAATTTTTTTTATAGGGTCTGCTCAACAGCAGGCCCTGCCCCTCAACTCAATTTTTTTTTTACTGGGTCTGCTCATCTGCAGGCACTCGCATATAATGTTTGAGAGCGTCTGCTCATTTGCAGGCACTCGCATATTATGTTTTACAGCGTCTGCTCATCTGCAGGCACTCGCATATAATGTTTTACAGCGTCTGCTCATCTGCAGGCACTTGCATATAATGATTTAGAGTGTCTGCTCATCTGCAGGCACTCGCATATAATGTTTTAGAGCGTCTGCTCACCAGCAGGCCCTCGCCCCTAATGTTTTAGAGGGTCATCTCAGCAGCAGGCCCTCACCCCTGATATTTTAGATAGTCAGATCAGCAGGCCATTGCGCCTAATGTTTTTGAGGGTCACCAGCAGGCCATTAATGATAATTTTTCAAGGGTGTGTATGATGCCCTCCTTTAGGTGCAACAAAGGGTGTATTGGACAAAACAATTGTACCACAATGTGAATGAGGCTCTCCTTTATGTGATATACAGGTTGTATCAGAGTGCCTCTTCCTTGTACTTTTTTGCAGCACTTGCACTTTATATACAATTTAATATACAGGAAAGAATATTTCCTAACAATTTTTACTGTAAAATAAATTTATTTAGGGGGGGTTTGTGCATATTTTTATCAGTCTGTAAAAATGTGGCACAACGTGGACAAATTGGTTCCCCACAGCGACCTGTTAGTCCAAAATGCATCCAGACATCGTCCCCATGCTGTTCCCAATCCATTTCGGTGATGTTTCTGTCACTTTCTGACATTTTCCAATGGACCAGGTACCCTCCCCTCTTCAGAGCAGGGGGTGCCTGGTTGTCTCCCATTGACTTCCATTATACTCAGAAGCTTGGCCGAGCGCACAAGTATTGCGATTTGTTCGGGCCGAACACCTGAAAAATTTGGTGCTCGCTCATCACTAGTTAAGAACTTGTCTTTTGCCTTTGTACTGCGTCCGCTTACCCTATCTACTAGAGCGAAACTTCACAATTGGTGGAGGATGCGGCAAGCGCAGTGAGGCAGTACTTACCAGTACTCAAATACCCGAAAATCTGTCGTATTTTAAAAAAAATACTTACCATTAAAAAATACTTACTAGTACTGGTAAGTATTTTTTTATAATATGACAGATTTTCGGGTATTCGAGACTATAGTTAGTAGCAAAAACTGGGGTAGATTATTTCTCTCTCCTAGGTCTATGTGACTTAATTGGACATGGTTTTAGGAAAAAACAGATCCACACGTGGTTTGGATGATACATATTTTCTAGCATGATTCACAGACTTGTTTGAATCACATCGTGATGTAAGACGGTCATCAACAACACTCATCTCATTTAGAAAAGCTGTGTCATCAGACCAATTGCGCCTAGCGTGTATGTATTCTCCCCTAGGTATATTATAAATAACATGTGGGGGATGACACAATGTGGCAAGAAAAGTGGTGTTGCTGGCAATTTCCTTTCGATATGTATGTGTAATCACCTTGGAAGTTCCAGTGTCACCAATAAGGAGGAGATCCAAAAACGGGATGGTGGAAGCATGTGAATTCAGTGTAAATTTGAGATTACATTTATTGTTGAGACACTCGCCAAACAATGGTATCGTCCCATGGTCAACTGACCATATAAATAACAGGTCATAAATATAACAACCATACCACTGCAAGGAGGCTCCCCAAGGATTCTCATAAGAGAATAAATAATTATGCTCCCACCATGCCATGTACAGTTGTGTTCAAAATAATATCAGTCAGACATCACTAACCTGTTCAATCGCTGTTTTTGGTAGAAATGATATTTCTATATGGCAAATAATTTACTGGCAGTTGTAGTACAGTAATAGAAACCCAACAGACCCAACAGTCTTGACATGCATGCTGCTGATTCTATGTAATTCAATCACTTATTGAAAGTGGCATGTTTAAAATAATAGCAGTGTGGAGTGTAATGAGTGAGGTCATTCATTCTTTGAAAAACAGGTTGCAATTATTGCCCTTATTTAAGGAAGGAAGGCAGCAAATGTTGTACATGCTGGTTATAGTGCATTTATCTCTGAAACTCTGAGTAAAATGGGTCGTTCCAGACATTGTTCAGAAGTACAGCGTACCTTGATTAACCACTTCAACCCCGCTAGCTGAAACCCCCTTAATGACCAGGCCACTTTTTACACTTCTGCACTACACTACTTTCACCGTTTATTGCTCGGTCATGCAACTTACCACCCAAATGAATTTTACCTCCTTTTCTTCTCACTAATAGAGCTTTCATTTGGTGGTATTTCACTGCTGATGACATTTTTACTTTTTTTGTTATTAATCGAAATGTAACGATTTTTTTGCAAAAAAATGACATTTTTCACTTTCAGCTGTAAAATTTAGCAAAAAAACCAACATCCATATATAAATTTTTCACTAAATTTATTGGTCTACATGTCTTTGATAAAAAAAAAATGTTTGGGCAAAAAAAAAAAAATGGTTTGGCTAAAAGTTATAGCGTTTACAAACTATGGTACAAAAATGTGAATTTCCGCTTTTTGAAGCAGCTCTGACTTTCTGAGCACCTGTCATGTTTCCTGAGGTTCTACAAAGCCCAAATAGTAGAAAACCCCCACAAATGACCCCATTTCGGAAAGTAGACACCCTAAGGTATTCACTTATGGGCATAGTGAGTTCATAGAGCTTTTTATTTTTTGTCACATGTTAGCGGAAAATGATGAATTTTATTTTTTTCTTACAAAGTCTCATATTCCACTAACTTGTGACAAAAAATAAAAACTTCCATGAACTCACTATGCCCATCACAAAATACCTTGGGGTGTCTTCTTTCCAAAATGGGGTCACTTGTGGGGTAGTTATACTGCCCTGGCATTCTAGGGGCCCTAATGTGTGAGAAGTAGTTTGAAATCAAAATGTGTAAAAAATGACCTGTGAAATCCTAAAGGTGCTCTTTGGAATGTGTGCCCCTTTGCCCACCTAGGCGGCAAAAAAGTGTCACACATCTGTTATCGCCGTACTCAGGAGAAGTTGGGGAATGTGTTTTGGGGTGTCATTTTACAAATACCCATGCTGGGTGAGAGAAATATCTTGGCAAAAGACAACTTTTCCCATTTTTTTATACAAAGTTGGCATTTGACCAAGATATTTATCTCACCCAGATGCGCAAAGCGGCCCAAATTCCTTTTAGGAGGGCATTTTTAGACATTTGGATCCCAGACTTCTTCTCACGCTTTCGGGCCCCTAAAAAGCCAGGGCAGTATAAATACCCCTCATGTGACCCCATTTTGGAAAGAAGACACCCCAAGGTATTCAATGAGGGGCATGGCGAGTTCCTAGAATTTTTTTTTTTGGCAGAAGTTAGTGGAAATTTATTTATTTATTTTTTTTTCTCTCACAAAGTCTCCCTTTCCGCTAACTTGGGACAAAAATTTCAATATTTCATGGACTCAATATGCCCCTCACGGAATACCTTGGGGTGTCTTCTTTCCGAAATGGGGTCACATGTGGGGTATTTATACTGCCCTGGCATTTTAGGGGCCCTAAAGCGTGAGAAGAAGTCTGGAATATAAATGTCTAAAAAATTTTACGCATTTGGATTCCGTGAGGGGTATGGTGAGTTCATGTGAGATTTTATTTTTTGACACAAGTTAGTGGAATATGAGACTTAGTAAGAAAAAAATAAAAATAAAAATAAAGATTTCCGCTAACTTGGGCCAAAAGAAATGTCTGAATGGAGCCTTACAAGGAGTGATCAATGACAGGGGGGTGATCAGGGAGTCTATATGGGGTGATCAGGGGTTTAGTGTAGTGTTTTGTGGTACTTTACACAGCTACCTGTGTCCTCTGGTGGTCGATCCAAACAAAAGGGACCACCAGAGGACCAGGTAGCAGGTATATTAGACGCTGTTATCAAAACAGCGTCTAATATACCTGTTAGGGGTTAAAAAAATCACATCTCCAGCCTGCCAGCGAACGATCGCAGCGAACGATCGCCGCTGGCAGGCTGGAGATCCTGTCTCTTACCTTCAGTTCCTGTGTGCGCACGTTCACAGGAAGTCTCGGCTCTCGCGAGATGACGCGTATATCCGTCACTCTGCGCAGAGCTGCCACCTCCGGACCGCAGATCTGCATTAGGCGGTCCGGAGGCGGTTAAGAAGTTAATTGGAGAGGGGAAAACATAAAGAAGTGTAGGAAATTATAGGCTGCTCAGCTAAAATGATCTCAAATGCTTTAACATGGCAACCAAAAACTGAAAGACGTGGAAGAAAGCGAAAAACTACCATTCAAATGGATAGAATAGCCAAAATGGCAAGGACTCAGTTAACAATCAGCTCCAGGAAGATCAAAGAAGGTATACAGTTTCCTGTAAGTACTGTTACAATTAGAAGATTGCCTATGTGAAGCCAGGCTATCTGCAAGAAGCACCCGCAAAGTCCCACTGTTGAAAAAAAGACATGCTGAAGAGGCAGGGCCGGCTCCAGGTTCATGTAGGCCCTTGGGAGATAAAGCCTCAGTGGGTCCTCCTGTGCTAAGGCCCCTTGCAGACGAGCGTTCCTCCCGCAGCTCCCGTCCTGACCTCCCAGCACTGACGGGATTCACATAGCATTATATTGATTTATGATGCTATGTAACCCTTACAGTCCTGGAATGTATTAGATGACACTAACAGCATTATGCCATTGTTATCCAATACATTCCAGAACTTTAAGGGTCAAATCATTCAAAATAATGCTATGTGACCTCCGGCAGGGCTGGGAGGTCAGGCCGGGTGCTGCGATGTGGACTCGCTGCGGGAGGAACGCTAGTCTGCAAGGGGCCTAAGGGCTCTTTCACATGAGCAGATGCCGTGCGGTTAATCCGCTGCCTGAAAGAGTGCCAAGCCCCGCCCCGAACAGCAGAGACAAGGAGCATTAACATGATTGATAATGCTCTTTACCTCTCTGTGATCTTTTTGCTACAAAATAATAGTGACAACTTTATCTCACTGTGATTTTGTAGTAAAAATGTTACAGAGAGGCGCGGAGCGTTATCAGTCATGTTAATGCTCCGTGTCTCTGCTGTCCGGAGCGGGGCTTGGCACTCTTTCACACAGCGGATTACCCGCATGGCATCCGCTTGTATGAAAGAGCCCTTAGGCCTCATGCACACGGCCGTTGTGCATCCATTGCGGTCCCCAATGCACGGGCAAAGTCCTTGCAGCCGCCGGGACGGATCCGGACCCATTCAACTTGAATGTGTCCATTAACCATCCACCCCCACAAAAAAATTGAATAAGTTCTATTTTATTGGGGTGCGGAGGCACGGACAGAAACACCACGGAAGCAATCCATAGTTCTTCCATGGGGTTCCGATCCATGCGTTCGTTCTGCATCTCTGTGATTGCGGACCCATTCAAGTGAATGGGTCCGCATCTGTGATGCGGAGTGCACATGGGTCGGTGCCCGTGTATTGCGTTGCGGATCTGCCATATGCGGGCCTCAATACAGCCATGGGCAGTGGGCACACAACGGCCGTGTGCACGAGGCCTAAACATAACTCCTATAAGAAAATAATAATCAATAATACACTTTATTGGCAAAAATTCATAAGAGGAAAATTTCCTCTTATGAGTTTTTGACAATAAACTGTATAATTGATTTCATGCGTTCTGGTATTTTCTTATAGGAGATTATATTGTGTTTTGGCATGTGTGCTGCTGAGCAAAGCAACCTCTATTCAATCATTGGCACGTTTGAGCCTTTATTTTGGTGTACACTGACACTGTAGATAGCCCCAGGTGGCAGGCAGGCCCCCATGTAACATACTACATGAACTGGTCTTGGTGTGTCTGTTGTAGTACCTGAATTCTAAACTTAAAACGAGTCCAGCAGCATTCAGTTTCCTCTGGGCTCGGCAGTCGGCTTGGCCAGGCTTTCTCTGAGCTCGGCTACGC
This sequence comes from Bufo gargarizans, assembly GCF_014858855.1. Taxonomy (NCBI): domain Eukaryota; kingdom Metazoa; phylum Chordata; class Amphibia; order Anura; family Bufonidae; genus Bufo; species Bufo gargarizans. The sequence continues at coordinate 273,574,999 of NC_058083.1, forward strand.
GTACTGTCTGAATCTTCTGCAGCTCAGCTGAGACGAGTCCTGCTGCTGGCTGAGGGCTGGCTTACACTGTACAGTCTGTGCCTGTGCGCTGTGAAAAATGTACTCCCGCCGTACGCGCACAGACGCTCTGCCTGGAGTCAGATCATGTGAGAGAGGGGCCGGGCGCTGCGCAGCATGAACTATCTACTAACTGAAGAAAGTAAAAATGTTAAAGGGGCCGCGCCGCGGAAACGAGTGGGCCCCCTAACTTACAGTGGGCCCCGGCAATTGCCCGTGTATGCCGGGTTCTGACGCCGGCCCTGTGAAGAGGTTACAATTTGCCAAAGAGCACATTGACTGGCTTAAAGAGACATTTTGTGGACTGATGAAAGTAAGATTGTTCTTTTTGGGTCTAGTGGCCGGAGACAGTTTGTCAGATGACCCCCAAACAGTGAATTCAAGCCACAGTACACTGTGAAACATGGTGGCACAAGAATCAAGATATGGGGATATTTCTCATACTAAGGTGCTGGGTCTATTTATCGCATACCAGGGATCATGGATCCTTTTGAATACATTAGGATACTTGAAGAGGTCAGGCTTCCTTATGCTAAGGAGGAAATGCCCTTGAAATGGGTGTTTCAACAGGACAACAACCCCAAACACACCAGTAAACGTGCAACATCTTGTTTCCAGACCAACAAGATTGACGTTATGGAGTGGCCCGCCCAATCCCTGGATCTTAATCCAATAGAAAACTTGTGGTGTGACACAAAAAAAATGCAGTTTCTGAGGCAAAACCAAGAAATAGAGAAGAACTGTGGAATGTAGTCCAATCATCCTGGGCTGGAATACCTGTTCACAGGGGCCAGAAGTTGGTTGACTCCATGTAACACAGATGTACAGCCGTTCTCAGAAACAGTGGTTATACAACTAAATATTAGTTAAGTGATTCAAAGGAAAGCAAAATCTTCAAACATTTTTCAGTTTATATAGTGAATGTTTGAGTTTGTAAGGAAGAATATAAACACTTCTATTTTTTTGAACAGTCTACTATTCACTTTTCTTCAATTTTTTTTAGAGGAACAACACAAATTTGATATATTTTTCTTCATGTTTTGATTTGGAATAGAATGTGCAGTGTTCCCAATGCATTTGTGTGTATGGAAATAAAACATATTAGAAGGATTTTGAGCTTTATTCACTTTTTTTTAAATACACTGCTATTATTTTGAACACAACTGTATACTATTGCCATGGAGGGTGAGAACTTGGCCCTCATGAATACTCCAGTGCACTGTAAAAAAAAAAAAAGCAGTGATTAAACATAAAAACATTGTATGTGAGCAAAAACAAAACCACTTCCGAGATGTAATCTTGAAAAGCAGGACTCAAGTCAGAGTATATACTGAGAAAGCATTTAAGAGAGACAATGGCCAGATCATGGGAAATAGTTGTGTACAAGGAAGTCACATCAGTCGTGATCCAAACAAAACCAGGCTGCCGTATAAAATTGTAAAAGGCCTGTAAAACAGTTTAGTATCCAACAGAACGCCCGGGATTGTTTGGACTAAGGGCTGCAGAATACTGTCTACCCATGCATACAATCTCTCTGTAAAGGATCCGATACTTGCTACAATAGGAAGCATAGATGCTGGAAATCCACCCTTGTGAACCTTTGGCAATTCATGAAATATAGGGATAACAGGATGTGGGACAAATAAATATAATCCACCTGTTTTTTATTTAAAAAATCATGTTCAATGCCAAAAGACAAGAGGGACAACAGTTATTGTTGGTACTGGGGTGTCGGATTGTGGTTTAGTTCTATGTAAGTATTAGTTTCCTTCAACATAGTGAGACTTTGAGACCGATCCATAACCACAACTGACCCACCTTTTTCCGCCTGCTTTATTATAATCTCTCTCATATTTTCTAATTCTACAAGTGCAGTGTGTTCCCTAAATGATAAGTAGTTAAGGCTGCATGCAGCCTGTATTTGTGGGCGGGGCCTGGTCCCCCTTCTTTAACCCCCACGGCCACTACCATTCATCGCGCTCGGCTACACGCACTTCCGGTGACTCCCGTCACTTCCGGTTCCCGTAGCGTTCGTGGTCCCCGCCGTATCGTGTCTCGACCTCCTGACGTCAGGTTTAGGCTCTGCGGAAGGTCCCTGCCGGCCACTCGAGGGAATTCTTAAGCTTGAAGGTTTTCAGGTAGGTAATTCAGGGCTGCACCCCGCAGTTCCTCTTGCCAGCATTCCGTACTACCTCCCCTGAGGCGTTCAGGGGATGTTTCTGTCCTGCTTAACCCCATAGGGACACAGCCTTAAGGACCAGGCCATTTTTTGCAAATCTGACCAGTGTCACTTTAAGTGCACATAACTTTAAAACGCTTTGACTTATCCAGGCCGTTCTGAGATTGTTTTTTCGTCACATATTGTACTTCATGACAGTGGTAAAATGAAGTCAAAAAAATTATTTTTTTTGCACAAAATAATACCTAATTTACCCCAAAATTGCAAAAATTAGCAAATTTCAAAGTTTCAGTTTCTCTACTTCTGTAATACATAGTAATACCCCCAAAAATTGTGATGACTTTACATTCCCCATATGTCTACTTCATGTTTGTAGCATTTTGGGAATTATATTTTATTTTTTGGGGATGTTACAAGGCTTAGAAGTTTAGAAGCAAATTTTGAAATTTTTCAGAAATCTTCAAAATCCCACTTTTTATGGACCAGTTCAGGTTTGAAGTCATATTGTGAGGCTTAGATAATAGAAACCTCCCAAAAATGACCCCATCTAAGAAACTACACCCCTCAAGGTATTCAAAACTGATTTTACATACGTCGTTAACCCTTTAGGTGTTGCACAAGAGTTATTGGCAAATGGGGAAGAAATTTGAGAATTTCATTTTTTTGTCTAATTTTCCATTTTAACCCATTTTTTCCACTAACAAAGCAAGGGTTAACAGCCAAACAAGACTGTATCTTTATTGCCCTGACTCTGCCGTTTACAGAAACACCCAATATGTGGCCGTAAACTACTGTACGGCCACACAGCGGGGCGTAGAGTGAAAGGTGCGCCGTATGGTTTTTGGAAGGCTGATTTTTATGGACTGGTTTATTTACACCATGTCCCATTTGAAGCCCCCTGATGCACCCCTAGAGCAGAAACTCCCTAAAAGTGACCCCATCTAAGAAAGTACACCCCTCAAGGTATTCAAAACTGATTTTACATACGTCGTTAACCCTTTAGGCGTTGCGCAAGAGTTATTGACAAATGGGGATGAAATTTGAGAATTAGATTTTTTTGTCTAATTTTCCATTTTAACCCATTTTTTCCACTAACAAAGCAAGGGTTAACAGCCAAACAAGACTGTATCTTTATTGCCCTGACTCTGCCGTTTACAGAAACACCCAATATGTGGCCGTAAACTACTGTACGGCCACACAGCGGGGCGTAGAGTGAAAGGTGCGCCGTTTGGTTTTTGGAGGGCTGATTTTTATGGACCGGTTTATTTACACCGTGTCCTGTTTCAACCCCCCTGATGCACCCCTGGAGTAGAAACTCCCTAAAAGTGACCCCATCTAAGAAAGTACACCCCTCAAGGTATTCAAAACTGATTTTATATACGTCGTTAACCCTTTAGGTGTTGCGCAAGAGTTATTGACAAATGGGGATGAAATTTGAGAATTAGATTTTTTTGTCTAATTTTCCATTTTAACCCATTTTTTCCACTAACAAAGCAAGGGTTAACAGCCAAACAAGACTGTATCTTTATTGCCCTGACTCTGCCGTTTACAGAAACACCCAATATGTGGCCGTAAACTACTGTACGGCCACACAGCGGGGCGTAGAGTGAAAGGTGCGCCGTATGGTTTTTGGAAGGCTGATTTTTATGGACTGGTTTATTTACACCATGTCCCATTTGCAAGCCCCCTGATGCACCCCTAGGAGTAGAAACTCCCTAAAAGTGACCCCATCTAAGAAAGTACACCCCTCAAGGTATTCAAAACTGATTTTACTATACGTCGTTAACCCTTTAGGCGTTGCGCAAGAGTTATTGACAAATGGGGATGAAATTTGAGAATTAGATTTTTTTGTCTAATTTTCCATTTTAACCCATTTTTTCCACTAACAAAGCAAGGGTTAACAGCCAAACAAGACTGTATCTTTATTGCCCTGACTCTGCCGTTTACAGAAACACCCAATATGTGGCCGTAAACTACTGTACGGCCACACAGCGGGGCGTAGAGTGAAAGGTGCGCCGTTTGGTTTTTGGAGGGCTGATTTTTATGGACCGGTTTATTTACACCGTGTCCTGTTTCAACCCCCCTGATGCACCCCTGGAGTAGAAACTCCCTAAAAGTGACCCCATCTAAGAAAGTACACCCCTCAAGGTATTCAAAACTGATTTTATATACGTCGTTAACCCTTTAGGTGTTGCGCAAGAGTTATTGACAAATGGGGATGAAATTTGAGAATTAGATTTTTTTGTCTAATTTTCCATTTTAACCCATTTTTTCCACTAACAAAGCAAGGGTTAACAGCCAAACAAGACTGTATCTTTATTGCCCTGACTCTGCCGTTTACAGAAACACCCAATATGTGGCCGTAAACTACTGTACGGCCACACAGCGGGGCGTAGAGGGAAAGGTGCGCCGTTTGGTTTTTGGAGGGCTGATTTTTATGGACCGGTTTATTTACACCGTGTCCTGTTTCAACCCCCCTGATGCACCCCTGGAGTAGAAACTCCCTAAAAGTGACCCCATTTTGGAAACTATGGGATAAGGTGGCATTATTTGGGGGACTATTTTTAGGGTACATATGATTTTTGGTTGCTCTATATTACATTTTTGTGAGGCAAGGTTACCAAAAATTGAGATTCTGAAATTTCATCTCCATTTGCCATTAACTGTTGAGGAACACCTAAAGGGTTAATAAAGTTTGTATAATCAGTTTTGAATACCTTGAGGGGTGTAGTTTCTTAGATGGGGTCACTTTTAGGGAGTTTTTACTCTAGGGGGGCATCAGGGGGGCTTCAAAAGGGACATGGTGTCAATAAAAAAGGCCATCAAAATCGGCCTTCCAGAAACCATGTCGGTCCTTTCCTTTTGCGGCCTCCCTTTTACTGATACAGCAGTTTACGACCACAAATATGGCATTTCTGTAAACTGCAGTATCAGGGTAATAAATATTAACTTTTGTTTGGTTGTTAACCCTTGTTTTGTTACCGAAAAAAACGGATTGAAATGAAAAAGTGCCAAAAATTGAGTTTTTGGCACCGTTTTCATATTTTTTTTTTAACCGTGTTAATCTGGGGGGTTGGGTCATGGGATATTTTTATAGAGGAGATTCTTACGGACGCGGCGATACCTAATAAGTCTACTTTTTTTATAATTATTTAGGTTTTTGACTATATTATCCTTTTTGATACCCAAACATTTTTTTGGTATCTCTAAAGTCTAGGTGTCATTTTTTTATTTATTTTTTATCTGATTATCTTATGTGGGGGCTCATTTTTTGCGGGACGAGCGGACGGTTTTTCTGGCACTATTTTGGGGGCTATATGACTTTTTGATCGCTTGCTATTAAATTTTTTGTTATGTTTGGTGACAAAAAAAAATCTTTTTTTGCACTTTTTTTTTTTTTTTTGGACCGTGTTAATCTGGGGGGGTTGGATCATGGGGTATTTTTATAGAGGAGATTATTACCGACGCGGCGATACCTAATATGTCTACTTTTAATAAATTATAGTTTTTTTGGGTGTCTCAAGTCTGAGAACCATTTTTTTTTTTTATCCCATGTCAGTCCTAAATTGGGATATAAATTTAGTACTCCATGGAAGTGTGATACTCCCTGAAGCAACCAATAATGCAGAGGCCCGGATGATCGGGGCACGTGTCACATTGAGTTGTGGTGTCCTTCCGTATCCCCCTCCTGTGACACACTCTGCACCTTTTTTGGGTTCGTCCCTTCTTTCCAGTATGGGGGACCACACCTGGAAAGTGTTGGCCAGGGACGATCCGGGCGCCTACAGTTCCCGAGGTACTCCGGCCTGCTCTTTCCCGGTCCGAAAAGATCAGGGCCTTGAGGACTGCCTCATAGAACTGGAGGAATGTCCCTGTGCTGCCAGCGCTTCGGGATAGTACAAAAGAGTTGTACATGGCAACCTGCACCAAGTAGACCGCAACTTTTTTGTACCATGCCCGGGTTTTGCGCATGGCGTTATATGGCTTGAGGACTTGATCAGAGAGATCAACTCCTCCCATATACCGATTGTAGACGACGATACAATCGGGCTTGAGGACCATTGCCGCGGTACCTCGCACAGGGACAGGGGTGATGCCGTTACCATGAATTGTGGACAGCATAAGGACATCCCTCTTGTCCTTATACCTGACCAGCAACAGGTTTCCAGTGGTAAGGGCACGGGTCTCACCCCTGGGGATAGGTACCTGGAGGGGGAGGGCAGGGAGGCCGCGTTGATTTTTCCGCACAGTCCCACAAGCGAACGTGGATCTGGCGGCAAGGGACTGGAACAAGGGGATACTGGTATAAAAGTTATCCACGTAAAGGTGGTAACCCTTATCCAGCAGTGGGAACATAAGGTCCCACACAAGTTTCCCGGTAACACCCAGAGTGGGGGGACATTCTGGGGGTTGAATCCGGGAATCTCGCCCCTCGTATATACGAAATTTGTAAGTGTACCCTGAGGTACTCTCACAAATTTTGTATAGCTTCACGCCATACCTCGCTCGCTTGGTGGGCACATACTGGCGGAAAATGAGTCTCCCCTTGAACGCAATGAGAGACTCATCAACCGCGACCTCTCTTCCAGGTACATAGGCCTCCATGAATTTGGCCCCAAAGTGATCGATGACCGGCCGTATCTTGTACAGACGGTCATGGGCAGGATCACCTCGGGGGGGACATGCTGCATTATCGGAATAATGCAGACATTTCCGAATGGCCTCAAACCGGGAGCGTGTCATGGCTGTACTGTAAAGTGGGGTCTGGTATAGGACGTCCCCACTCCAGTACAGCCTGACACTGGGTTTCTTGACCAGGCCCATATGCAGCACGAGGCCCCAAAATGTCCTCATTTCGGCTGCACTGACCGGCGTCCAGCCACCGGGCCTGGCCAAAAAGGAGCCCGGGTGTTGAGCGACGAACTGTTGGGCGTACAGATTCGTCTGCTCCACCATCAGATTTACCAGTGGGTCACTGAAAAAATGACGAAAAAAGTCATATTCAGTGTAGCCCACTGTGGAAATCTGGATTCCTGATTGGCCTACAAAATCAGGAATCACGGGCTCGTATCGCTCTGGGCTACACCAGACAAATTCACCGGCAGGGTGCTCCGGTGGATTTAACTGGTGGGCCGGGAAACCAGTACGAGCCCCAGAGCTGCTCGTACTAGGCTGGGCCACAGGGTCCCTAACATGGCGGTCCCCTTGCTCCGCCTGGCGGCGTCTCCGCCGCCTTGGGGGCTCATCATCATCGCTAGATGATGAGGAGGATGCGGATGACAACAGGAATGTGGGGTCATCCTCATCCTCACTGGGACTCTCGGATTCGGAGGCAAGCTGGGCGTATGCCTCCTCGGCCGAGAACGTCCGGCGGGCCATAGGGGAGTGTGTGTCTGCGTGTATATGTGCGTGTGTGTAACTCTTTATTTTGTGTGCGTGTGTGTGGGGGCACGGGTGTTCACAAACTCACCCTAAAACTGAAAAAAATAAAAAAATAAACTGACTAAAAAAAAGGCCAAAAAATGTGGAAAAAAAAATTCAAAACCGCTGATCAACCGTCCGAAGTTGATCAGCGGTGGGGTGTGCGATGCGCTAACAGTGGCCGGACACTAAGAGTGCCGGCCACAGTCAGCGTACACAAAAAAAAAAAAAAAAATCCTGCACCCCAAAAAAGTGGGGGGGGGGGGAGGGGGGGCAGGGGGGGGGCAAGTAGCAGCACCCCTGGGGGGTCTAGGGTCACACAGCTGTGCTGTGGACCCCAGACACCCTAACTAGGGTGATGCAATGAAAAGTGAAAAAAACTAACTTTCCCTTTTTTTCCCTGCCTAACCCAAACTTTCCCTAGCTGTCCCTATGTACCTGATGGGGGGTGCTGGTGGCAGAGATCGGGTCCTGGGGGCACAGATCGGGTGCAGGCAGCGGCAGCAGACACGTGCAGGCAGCTCCTCTCTCCTCCGGCTCCGGAACACAAAAGGAGGAGGAGAGGAGCGCCTGCCTCTTTTGAATCTGCCGCCGGACCGCCCACTGACCAATCAGAAAGCGATCCTGAGTGGTGATGTCACCATCACCACTCAGGATCGCTGGATGGTGATTGGTGGAGTGAAATCACACCACCATCACCATCCTGTTCCGGGTTATCGGGTCTTCAGAGACCCGAATAACCCGGAAACGCAGAAAACCGCAGGTCTGAATTGACCTGCGGTTTTCTGCGATCGCCGACATGGGGGGGTCACAGGACCCCCCGGCGCATTTGCCCCAGGTGCCTGCTCAATGATTTGAGCAGGCACCGGGTTCCGATCACCGCCCGCCGAGCGGCGGTGATCGGAACCATTCATGACGTACCGGTACGTCATGTGTCCTTAAGTACCAGGACATCATGACGTACCGGTACGTCATGTGTCCTTAAGAGGTTAACCTGAAGCGGTCAGGTGTCTTTATTTGCACTTTTTTTGCACTTTTTTTTTTTTTTTTTGGACCGTGTTAATCTGGGGGGGTTGGATCATGGGGTATTTTTATAGAGGAGATTATTACCGACGCGGCGATACCTAATATGTCTACTTTTAATAAATTATAGTTTTTTTGGGTGTCTCAAGTCTGAGAACCATTTTTTTTTTTTATCCCATGTCAGTCCTAAATTGGGACATAAATTTAGTACTCCATGGAAGTGTGATACTCCCTGAAGCAACCAATAATGCAGAGGCCCGGATGATCGGGGCACGTGTCACATTGAGTTGTGGTGTCCTTCCGTATCCCCCTCCTGTGACACACTCTGCACCTTTTTTGGGTTCGTCCCTTCTTTCCAGTATGGGGGACCACACCTGGAAAGTGTTGGCCAGGGACGATCCGGGCGCCTACAGTTCCCGAGGTACTCCGGCCTGCTCTTTCCCGGTCTGAAAAGATCAGGGCCTTGAGGACTGCCTCATAGAACTGGAGGAATGTCCCTGTGCTGCCAGCGCTTCGGGATAGTACAAAAGAGTTGTACATGGCAACCTGCACCAAGTAGACCGCAACTTTTTTGTACCATGCCCGGGTTTTGCGCATGGCGTTATATGGCTTGAGGACTTGATCAGAGAGAGCAACTCCTCCCATATACCGATTGTAGGCGACGATACAATCGGGCTTGAGGACCGTTGCCGCGGTACCTCGCACAGGGACAGGGGTGATGCCGTTACCATGAATTGTGGACAGCATAAGGACATCCCTCTTGTCCTTATACCTGACCAGCAACAGGTTTCCAGTGGTAAGGGCACGGGTCTCACCCCTGGGGATAGGTACCTGGAGGGGGAGGGCAGGGAGGCCGCGTTGATTTTTCCGCACAATCCCACAAGCGAACGTGGATCTGGCGGCAAGGGACTGGAACAAGGGGATACTGGTATAAAAGTTATCCACGTAAAGGTGGTAACCCTTATCCAGCAGTGGGAACATAAGGTCCCACACAAGTTTCCCGGTAACACCCAGAGTGGGGGGACATTCTGGGGGTTGAATCCGGGAATCTCGCCCCTCGTATATACGAAATTTGTAAGTGTACCCTGAGGTACTCTCACAAATTTTGTATAGCTTCACGCCATACCTCGCTCGCTTGGTGGGCACATACTGGCGGAAAATGAGTCTCCCCTTGAACGCAATGAGAGACTCATCAACCGCGACCTCTCTTCCAGGTACATAGGCCTCCATGAATTTGGCCCCAAAGTGATCGATGACCGGCCGTATCTTGTACAGACGGTCATGGGCAGGATCACCTCGGGGGGGACATGCTGCATTATCGGAATAATGCAGACATTTCCGAATGGCCTCAAACCGGGAGCGTGTCATGGCTGTACTGTAAAGTGGGGTCTGGTATAGGACGTCCCCACTCCAGTACAGCCTGACACTGGGTTTCTTGACCAGGCCCATATGCAGCACGAGGCCCCAAAATGTCCTCATTTCGGCTGCACTGACCGGCGTCCAGCCACCGGGCCTGGCCAAAAAGGAGCCCGGGTGTTGAGCGACGAACTGTTGGGCGTACAGATTCGTCTGCTCCACCATCAGATTTACCAGTGGGTCACTGAAAAAATGACGAAAAAAAGTCATATTCAGTGTAGCCCACTGTGGAAATCTGGATTCCTGATTGGCCTACAAAATCAGGAATCACGGGCTCGTATCGCTCTGGGCTACACCAGACAAATTCACCGGCAGGGTGCTCCGGTGGATTTAACTGGTGGGCCGGGAAACCAGTACGAGCCCCAGAGCTGCTCGTACTAGGCTGGGCCACAGGGTCCCTAACATGGCGGTCCCCTTGCTCCGCCTGGCGGCGTCTCCGCCGCCTTGGGGGCTCATCATCATCGCTAGATGATGAGGAGGATGCGGATGACAACAGGAATGTGGGGTCATCCTCATCCTCACTGGGACTCTCGGATTCGGAGGCAAGCTGGGCGTATGCCTCCTCGGCCGAGAACGTCCGGCGGGCCATAGGGGAGTGTGTGTCTGCGTGTATATGTGCGTGTGTGTAACTCTTTATTTTGTGTGCGTGTGTGTGGGGGCACGGGTGTTCACGAACTCACCCTAAAACTGAAAAAAATAAAAAAATAAACTGACTAAAAAAAAGGCCAAAAAATGTGGAAAAAAAAATTCAAAACCGCTGATCAACCGTCCGAAGTTGATCAGCGGTGGGGTGTGCGATGCGCTAACAGTGGCCGGACACTAAGAGTGCCGGCCACAGTCAGCGTACACAAAAAAAAAAAAAAAAAATCCTGCACCCCAAAAAAGTGGGGGGGGGGAGGCAAGTAGCAGCACCCCTGGGGGGTCTAGGGTCACACAGCTGTGCTGTGGACCCCAGACACCCTAACTAGGGTGATGCAATGAAAAGTGAAAAAAACTAACTTTCCCTTTTTTTCCCTGCCTAACCCAAACTTTCCCTAGCTGTCCCTATGTACCTGATGGGGGGTGCTGGTGGCAGAGATCGGGTCCTGGGGGCACAGATCGGGCTGCAGGCAGCGGCAGCAGACACGTGCAGGCAGCTCCTCTCTCCTCCGGCTCCGGAACACAAAAGGAGGAGGAGAGGAGCGCCTGCCTCTTTTGAATCTGCCGCCGGACCGCCCACTGACCAATCAGAAAGCGATCCTGAGTGGTGATGTCACCATCACCACTCAGGATCGCTGGATGGTGATTGGTGGAGTGAAATCACACCACCATCACCATCCTGTTCCGGGTTATCGGGTCTTCAGAGACCCGAATAACCCGGAAACGCAGAAAACCGCAGGTCTGAATTGACCTGCGGTTTTCTGCGATCGCCGACATGGGGGGGTCACAGGACCCCCCGGCGCATTTGCCCCAGGTGCCTGCTCAATGATTTGAGCAGGCACCGGGTTCCGATCACCGCCCGCCGAGCGGCGGTGATCGGAACCATTCATGACGTACCGGTACGTCATGTGTCCTTAAGTACCAGGACATCATGACGTACCGGTACGTCATGTGTCCTTAAGAGGTTAACCTGAAGCGGTCAGGTGTCTTCTCTGTACGTCTTAGCCTGAAGCGTTCAGGTGTCTTCTCTGTACGTCTTAGGCTACTTTCACACTTGCGTTCGCAATTCCGCTCGTGAGCTCCGTTTGAAGGAGCTTACGAGCGGACGCGAACGCCTCCGTCCAGCCCTGATGCAGTCTGAATGGATGCGGATCCGCTCAGACTGCATCAGTCTGGCGGCGTTCAGCCTCCGCTCCGCTCGCCTCCGCACGGACAGGCGGACAGCTGAACGCTGCTTGCAGCGTTCAGCTGTCCGCCTGGCCGTGCGGAGGCGTGCGGATCCGTTCAGACTTACAATGTAAGTCAATGGGAACGGATCCGCTTGAAGATGAGCCCATATGGCTCAATCTTCAAGCGGATCCGTCCCCCATTGACTTTACATTGAAAGTCTGAACGGATCCGCTCAGGCTACTTGCGAACTTAGAAATTTTTCTAAGTTATTAATGCAGACGGATCCGTACTGAATGGAGCCTCCGTCTGCATTAATATGATTGGATCCGTTCAGAACGGATCCGATCAAGCGCAAGTGTGAAAGTAGCCTAAGCCTGAAGCGTTCAGGTGTCTTCTCTGTACGTCTTAGCCTGAAGCGTTCAGGTATCTTCTCTGTCCATCTTAGCCTGGAGCGTTCAGGTATCTTCTCTGTCCATCTTAGCCTGTAGCGTTCAGGTATCTTCTCTGTCCATCTTAGCCTGAAGCATTCAGGTGTCTTCTCTGTCCATCTTAGCCTGAGGCGTTCAGGTGTCTTCTCTGTCCATTTTAGCCTGAAGCGTTCAGGTGTCTTCTCTGTCCATGTTACCCTGAAGCGTTCAGGTGTCTTCTCTGTCCATTTTTGTCCTGAAACGTTCAGGAATCTTCCCTGTCTACCTTTGCCCGAAACTTCATGGTCTCGTTCCTGTTTTCTTTAGCTCGCTGCGTGCAGCCGTCATTACTATCATTAGCCTGTACGTCAGGTGTCTTCCCTGTTCTACGTAAGCCTGCAGCGCTCAGGCAACTCTACTCACATCCCCAACCTGAAGCGTTCAGGTCACTCCTCGCCACTCACCCTGGAACGTCCAGGCCTCCTTCTCGCCACAGTCTACGACTCCTCCTTCTGGCTCTCCAGATACCCCTCTGTTCCTTGTTTCCACTCATCCACGTCACCCTGTTTCCGTTGTCAGCCGGCACAGCGGTGTGTCCGTCCGCATCATCATTGGTTTTCAGATCCCGCTCCGCAACTCTCTCACGTCGCTCCTAACTTTTCCAGTCCTCAGGGCCAGTTGGGTCGTTTCCGTCGATCCTCAGGCGGTAAGGCAAGGTTATTGAATTCACGCTCTCAGGTACGTTCTCAAATACGATTGCTCACGGCCTTAGTAAGTACGGTACACGGTCCTCGTGACCTCTCCAGCTGCCATATTTTGTCTGTAATTCTAGGTCTTGCGTAAGGTCTCTTCAAGTCCTCGGAGCCATGTCGCAAGTATCGGACGTCGACGACGCATTGTCCCTCCCGGGTACTTCGGTCTCTGGCCAAGGCGGCCCAGAATCCCTCAGAAGATGGACTGTACCAAGGCTCATCGTGGAGTTAAGCAGAAGGGGCATCAGACACCCAGCGTCAGCCAGGAAGGCCGAGTTATACAGGCTGTTGATGACCGAACCCGGTCCTCCTGAAAGAGAAGATCCACCCCCATCCATCCAGCAGTCCTTGGTGCAGTTACAGGCCTCCATGGATTCTCTCGCCTCATCCGTTGCCGACATCAGGACCAGGGTTGTGGACTTGGAGTCTAGAACACCGTCGTCATCCCAGGCGGTGGTCCCTCTCACCGATCCCCCTCTGTATCAGTTACCGGCTCCAGGTACGACCCCGGCAGCTCCCGTGGTGGCAGCAGCACACTTCGTGCCGGACAACATCAGGAAAGACATCTTGGCAGGAAAGGACGTGAATCTCGCTTCCATTCTGATTGCGTCCCATGATGCCGCCGACAATAAGACATTCGACTGCGGGGAAATCTCGGTGGTCCTTCGGGCCAAGGATGCCCGTCTCAACTGCAAGCTCTCTGTCCCAGAGTTCGTTTTGGCCTTTAGCCTGTATAGAGACGTTATCTGCTCCACCTACCCAGCTCGCCGGGAGGAGCTGGACACGTATCTATACAGGGTTACTGATCTTGGGCACAAGTACGGCGGTACGGCCTTTTATGATTACCACCGCTCCTTTTCAGCCAAGGCCGCCGCCGCGCTGACCCAGTTCCAGTTCTCCGTCAACTGGGCTACTCTGGATATGGAGTTGTTCTGCCGGCATTTCGCCGGTCTCCGGGCCCCCTCCTGTTCGACTTGTCAGTCGATTTTTCATTCAACAGAGTGGTGTCCTCAAGCGGCCACGGCTCAACCAGACAGGGTCATCCCAGGCCCCTCCGGGGTCTCCCGCAGCCCCTCCTCCACTGACAAGTTAGGCAGACCCATCGTCTATCTTGGCAACAGCCAAGTATGTAATAACTTTAACTTCGGTTCTTGTCTCTTCAGTGGCTGCGGGGCCCTGCACATCTGCACCATCTGCTTCAGGGCACACCCTAGGTCCACGTGTCCCAAAAGGTCGTCCAAGCGCCTATGACTAGCCGATTGTAACATTGATCTCCTGGCCCTCCTGTTACGGGAACATCCGGTTCCGGGATTTGTGGACTCCCTGATTTCTGGCCTCTGCTTCGGCTTCGACACAGGGTTCGTGGCACTCCCCCATTCCAACTGGGGGTGCGACAATCTGCAGTCAGCCAGGTCAGATCCTGCCGCTGTTCAGGAGCTCCTGAACTCAGAGGTTGAGAAAGGGTTCCTCTTGGGCCCTTTCAACCTGATTCAATTTTCTCGCTGGCGGATCAGCCCCATAGGAGTGGTGTCAAAAAAGGATTCAAATAAAAAACGCTTGATCTACGATCTCTCAGTCCCCCATGATTCCGTCATCCCCAGCATCAATTCCTTAATTCCTTCTGAAGAGTTTGCCATGAGATATGCGTCCATCGACGAAGCCATTGCTCTCATCCTTAGGGCTGCGAAAGGTGCCTGGTTGTCTAAAACTGACATAGCGGACGCTTTCAAACTGCTGCCAATCGCCCCACATCTATGGCAATTCTATGGTATACAATGGGAGAGCAGGTTCTATTTTGCCAACCGGTTGACGTTCGACTCTAAAAGCAGCCCGTGGTTGGATTCTGATCCATCACGGCAGCGCCCCAGCGGTCATCCACTATCTGGACGACTTTGTCCTCATAGAACCTCCGCTATGCCAGCCATCCGGGCTGCACTCCCTCCTGGAGCTCTTTGCCGCCCTTTACATCCCAATATCGCAGGGCAAGACCTCCGGGCCGGCCACCTCCATCACTTTCCTGGGTATTGTCCTGGATTCCGACAGGATGGAAGCCAGGCTTCCGGAAGCAAAGTTGTCCCAAATCCGAGAAGTCGTTGCAGGGGCCATCACCTCTTCCCAGGTGACTAAGGTCGAGCTACAGTCCATTCTGGGTAGATTAAATTTCGCCTTAAGGGTGATGCCCCAGGGCAGGGCCTTTATTTCTCGCCTGCTCTTGCTCCTCCCTGCAGCCCCAGAACCCAACAGCATTGTCCACTTGGACAGGGCTGCCATGGCAGACTTGCGCATGTGGGACAGCCTGGAACGGGGTTAACCCGTTCGTCCCATCCTGGACCCAGTCCTCTGCCATGGTGTTTTCTGATGCCGTGGCGTCCCGGGGGTTCGCTGTCATCTTCAGGTCCCACTGGTTAGCTGGTCCATGGCCGCCTCAGGTCAGTTCTGACCCTCAGGCCCTCAGTTCTTCTCCATTTCTGGAATTTTATCCCATCGTGGCAGCCGCCACTGTCTGGGGTCACCTCTGGGCTAATTCCAGTGTCATGTTCATTTCAGACAGTCAAGACTTGGTGGACATCATCTCCAAAGGCCGAGCCAAGTCTGTCAAGATCATGTCCCTTTTGCACAAACTGGTCTGGCTGTCCATGATCAATAACTTCCATTTCTCATGTTCCCATATTCCAGGTGTCAGCAACATGGCAGCCGATGCCTTATCCCAATTCAAGTTTCAAACATTCTTTCAGGTATGTCCAGAAGCAGACCAGACCGGGGCCCGGATTCCCGGCTTCAGCAACCTGATGTTGGATTGAGGTCTCTGTTGGCAACCGCCAAGGACCTCATGCACCGATCCCTCTCCGTCAACACGGCCCGCAATTACAGAACAGGTTGGAACCTCTTTCTAAAATTTTCCAGGGACCATCCCCAACAAGATACAACCTTCATTTCCTACATCATGGCTTTCATGGCCCATTGCCATGTCAACCTCAAGCTGGCACCCAACACCATCCGTTTGTACCTAGCCGGGGCGCAACATTTCTTAGTTCTGCAGAATCCAGAGCTTCGCTCGGCTTTCACATCTCAAGCCGTCAAGGCCACACTCAGGGGCATTGAGAAAAGCAGTAAGGACTCAACTCCTTCCCGACGGCCGGTCTCCGGCGAACTATTCAGGCAGCTGTCAGCAACCCTAGATGGTAACCCTTTTGGCCCTTCCTTTAGTCTGGTCATCAAGGCCGCAATGTATTTAAGCTTCTACGGCTTCCTACGCCCAGGAGAATTCTCAGTTTCTTGCCAAAGGGCGACCTTCCTGAAAAAGAAGCAACTGTCCTGGAGCCAGGATCACCTGGTGTTAAGCCTTCCTTCCACCAAGACATCCCAAACCGGTCCTCCCATACAGATTCGCTTCTTTGAGTCCAAAAACGCCTTGTGTCCGGTTCTGGTGCTCCGACGTCTCCTAGACTCCACGCCATCTCCAGATCTTGGGTCTCCTTTGCTTCCATTCCAAGGGAAACCCCTATCCACGCCACAGTTCATCTCACACATCAGATCCCTGGTCGCAGGGTTGGGGGTGGACCCCAAAACAATATCTGGACATTCCTTCCGCATCGGAGCCGCCTCGGCAGCTTCCAAGCACGGGACGCCTCCGCACGTCATTCGTCACATGGGTAGGTGGAGATATGCCTGTTTCTCCCGGTACATTCCGGATCCGCTAACTGAAACCCGTCAAGTATTCCGTTCCTTGGCTTTGTAAACATGTATTAAACTACAGCGCTTCCCCTACCCAGTGTCTTTTGGCCCTCTTTTAGGCAGGCCCACGTCCCGTAGCTCCAGGCACACACCAGCCACTGTTAGGGCCCCTTCCTGTCTCCTCACTGACCGTGGCTGTGTCACAAGTAGTTAAGGCTGCATGCAGCCTGTATTTGTGGGCGGGGCCTGGTCCCCCTTCTTTAACCCCCACGGCCACTACCATTCACCGCGCTCGGCTACACGCACTCCCCCCCTTTCCCCCCCCTTTTGTTTTACTCTTCCTAGGGTTGGCCCTCTTTTAGGCAGGCCCACGTCCCGTGGCTCCAGGCACATACCAGCCACTGTTAGGGCCCCTTCCTGTCTCCTCACTGACCGTGGCCGCGGCCACAAATTATTATTTGACTTGTTTACATTTTGCATTTGCACTACCCTGTTTAGAGTGCACAGATCTTGCTCTACCAATTCCTGGAAGCAGTCCAATGCGGGTTTGGACAGGATCAAAATCAAGATTGAAAGTAACAAAATTGTGAGAAAAATCATTAGCATATGGTTCTTCCGGAATTGGGCGAGATTGCTGCATATGAGAGATATTCATGAGTTCCTGAAAAGAAAAAAAAGCTGCATTAGTGTAATGATGTAAAACACATATTGGAGGAAAGTTTCTGTTCATCCAGCGACATGTTCTCATTCTGGAAATGCTTTTTCAATTTGAGATTGCAAGCCAGTCCATTGACATCAATAATAGTACGATAGAGATTAAAGTGACAGGTCGGTGAAAAAGAGAGACCCCTTGCCAGAACATCAATTTGGGATTGGGTTAATATTTGCAAACAAAGGTTAATCACTTGCAGATCATTTAAAGGGCTTCTGTCACCCCCAAAACACAATTTTATTTTGGGGGGGGGGCCTTGTTAAAATCCTTATTTAACGACTATTCCCTATATAGGGCTCTTACCTTTGTCTGTGGATTTGTTTCCTTAAAAATTGATCTTTTAAAATATGTAAATCACTTCACTACCAGCAAGAAGGGCGTCTACTTGCTGGTAGCCGCCGCAAAAAAAACACCCCCTCCTCCTGTTGATTGACAGGGCCAGCGAAGGCTCTCCTCCTCCGGCTGGCCCTGTCAGCATTTCAAATCCCGCGCCTGTCTTCATTCGGCGCAGGCGCTCTGAGAGAAGGAGGCTTGCCTCCTCAGCACTCCCTCAGTGCGCCTGCGCCGATTACGTCTTTTCTTTCGGTGACGTCATCAGAGCAGGCGCACTGAGGGAGTGCTGAGGAGGCGAGCCTCCTTCTCTCAGAGCGCCTGCGCCAAATGAAGACAGCCGCGGGATTTGAAATGCTGACAGGGCCAGCCGGAGGAGAGCCTTCGCTGGCCCTGTCAATCAACAGGAGGAGGCGTTTTTTTGCGGCGGCTACCAGCAAGTAGATGCCCTTCTTGCTGGTAGTGAAGTGATTTACATATTTTAAAAGATTGATTTTTAAGGAAACAAACCCACAGACAAAGGTAAGAGCCCTATATAGGGAATAGTCATTAAATAAGGATTTTAACAAGCCCCCCCCCCCCCCCCCCAAAAAAAAATATTGTGTTTTGGAGGTGACAGAAGCCTTTTAAGGTTTCCTGTGTCGAGATGGATAGCGGCTGCCTTTTTGCGTGTTTACACCCAGCCCAGGGTTTTTTTGTGGGCTTATTCAGATGCACTTTTTCCTCTGCGGTACCTCTATGCACTAACATGTGAACGAGCAAAAAAGTCACATGATCAACCCTTGCTGAAGCGCCTTGTTTTTTTATATATAGGCACAGATTCAGACGCAAGAACGGGAAGCTAAAAGGCAGCAGCAATAAACAAACCAGCTGCTGTTACAACACGTGATGGCTACAAAGACGGCAGGAACATCCCAAAGCATCTATGATGTCCAGAAAGCGGTTTCCATGTACTCACTTTCCATAGGGTTGAAATTTCCTTTGAAGGAGGGGGGCCTAGGGGTTAAATTAGTTTAAGGCACAGCTAGAGATGAGAGAATTTTTCAAATATTTGATTTGGACTGTTCGCCAAATTTTCCAAAAATATTTGATAGGATCCGAATTTATTTGTGACGAATCGCGTAAAAAATCTGCTATTTCCTGTATATTGGTGTAGAACACTGTGTATTGGAGAAACGCGCATAGGTAGTCTGCTGTGGCATGGAACAGTTACTTTGAGTCTGTATGACAGGCAGTTGACAGGTGTCACTCTTAGAATCACTTCACACTTTACTTATTTTGTCAGTTAAGGGACCAAAACTGATAAAATAACTTGTGTGAACTTAGCCTTATAAGTCAATGTTAGCATCAGGTATAAAGAACTGTGCAGTGGCCCAATATTGTACTATAGAGTGAAAGAGCGCACTCCTTTTACACTATCGTCAGTTGATTCCACATAGATTTCTACAGAACCTGTTCTATTATATGCTAAAACAAGTAGTGCCCATCTGACAGAGTGGGGAGGGTGTCAGCAGTAAGTTTGTGTTGATGTCACTGTTTATTTTGCCCTTCCTCTGATCCGTCAGAACAATAACCCCCAAAAAACTGATCCTGTCTGTTGAGCATCTGCCTTCACATGGTCAGCATTTGGTCAGTAATCCATCAGTATTGCTAAGCTCAAAAAAGAAAAAGAAAAACAGGAGTGGATCCAAAACAGAGATGACACGTGAATGGAAAGTTTGCATTGCTTCTGTGTTTCGTACCCACTCCTGCTTTTGGCTTCCAAATCATGAGCATATCCTGATGCAAAATAGGGACTGTGTGATACAGGCCTTAAAGATGCTCCAAAGACAGGTTCCGTTGTGTTTATAATTTTTCCCTCCTTCTGACAGATCAGAAGGGTAAAATAAATAGTGATGTCAACAAGGCCAAACAGGTACAATAGTGGCCCCGTCATAGAGTGGGGAGGGGTGGAAACCACATGAGGAGTCAACACAGTGGCCCAGTTACATTATGGGGAGGGTGGCAACCACATGAGGAGTCAACACAATGGTCCAGTGACAGAGTGGTGAGGTAGCAACCACATGAGAAGTCAACACAGTGCCCCAGTTTCAGAGTGGTGAGGGTGGAAACTGTATGAAGAGTCAACACAATGGCCCAGTCACAGACTGGTGAAAAGGCAACCGCATGAAGAGTAAATACAGTGGACCAGTTCCATTATGGGGAGAGTGGCAACCGAATGAGGAGTCAACATAGTGGTCAATCACAAAGTGGTGAGGGTGGAAAACGCATGGGGCATCAACACAGTGGCACAGTTACAGTGTGGTGAGGTACTAGCAACTTGGACTGCACGCATACTGTTGTCTTTTTGCCTCAGTGATCGATTGCTGATGAAATGAGTGAGTACGAGGAGTAGGAAAAGGAGTGGGAGGAGTAGGAGCATCAGGACCAGTAGATGATGGGAAGGAAACACAGCTTCCTTCTGATGAGGTGGTAGAGCATTGACTCCTGAAGAAGGACTGTGGGCCACTGGGTGATGCAGTGGTTGCTGCATCAGGCTGTACCACTACATTCGCACCACGGTTTTCCAAGGCCACTTTATGGTGACGCTGCATGTGTTGACATAGGGCCATGGTGCCAACCCTGGTCACGTTTCACCTTCTGCCCATAGATTTTACAAATGGCCAAGGTTGACGTTCACCAGCTGCTTGATGAAAAATTCCCACACCGCTGAGTAAGGCATTTTCTCCCCACCATTCTGTGCTGACTGACTGCCTGCTGCCTCTGCAAACCCATGCACCGCTAGTTCTTTCCAGAAAGGTAGGCTCCTGCATAGCAGATGGTCTAGCGTGTGCAGGTTTCACTCCAGACCTCACACTGCTGCCACCCTGCTGACTCATGGCCACGTTACTACCCTGCTGGCTCAGCCGCTGCCTCACATGGAAGCTGCCACCCTCTTCTCCTGATGATGATGAAGCCCTCTCTTCACCCAGCTCCCAGGTGTGATTGGCTAGATCATCATCCACTACTTTCTGCCTGTCACTGATGTCACCCTCACCAGTCTTAGGGCCATGTGCCTGACTGCTCACAACACCAGCTCCCAATCGACTCTCATCATCACTACTTGTCTGCCTACTACTACTAGCAGTAGAGGAGGAGGACATAAACACCCAGGAATTTCACACACAACTAGGTGGTTTATTAGCCCAAGTGACAGGAGAGGAGTAGGAGGAGCATGACGGACTTGATTAGCCTGACCAACTGTGGCAGTATGCATTGGAGATGGAGGCAGGGAGGCCATCAGAGTCCGTTCCGTAAGTGGCCAGATGCATGGTGTCATGTTTGTGTAGCGACAGCCGCATTGTCATGATTTGGTAGTAGGATGACTACTGGCTATCTACATTGTTAGACCCTTGCTACTGGTCAGAAATTGGGTAATTTTTTAGACCTTCTGAGAGGGATGCAAAAATGAACTACTATAGAGATATGCTGTGTAGTCAGTTGGTTGCTGCCTACGACATAGCCGAATCAGGAATGTCTGACCAGGGGAACTCTATGCGCTCACACTTCACTGCCATGACTGGTGGAGGGTGGTGGCAGGAGCAGCACCAGACTCTATGTATGAGTCTATGATGAGCAGTTTTATTCAGCCGCCTACTGAAGAAACCACCAAGTAGCAGCAGCAGAACACACAGCAGAACCTCAACCAGCAGGTGGTGGCATACTTGGACTGCACCCTACCACCCATGATCCAATATCCCCGGAACTACTGGGCATGCAAACTTAAAGTGTGGCCGCAACTAGTCAAGTTGGCCATGGGCATGCTTTCTGCCCAGCTGGTAGTGTGGCATCAGAATGGTTGCTCAATGTGGTGCAGGGCATAGTTACCCCTAAGAGAACTCGCCTTTCCTCTCAAAATGTTGAGAGACTAACCTTCATAAAGATGAATCAGGAGTGGATCAACTCAGATTTCAAGACACCAGTGCCTGATGCAACAAAATAAATCATTCTGCCATTAATGATCACACTGTAGTGTACTGGCACACCAGAATATTCTGCAACATTGGCCGTTACTTCTTGCCATGTACTGCTGCCATCATTCTGATGCTGCCATTTGCTTGCTGCCTCTACTGCCATTCCTACATTGGGGCTTCTTGGCCTACTGATATTAGAGATACAAATTTGATTCTGGAAACTTGTCGAACTTCGACAAGAAATTTGATTTTTAACTAATTAGTCACGAATCGCGATAAATCAGATCTACCCAGCCCAATCCAAATCATATTCATCCAACTTGGTGGCCCATTTTCAGCATGAAGGCTTGGAAGTTAATGACCTTTACATGCGTAGATGATTGGTAGAATTGAGCAACGAACAAGTCATTTCTTGGTGTAGTGAACATTTTAACAATGACCCTTTAGACTCTCCGATAATCGTTCACAAAATCGTAATTTCGATTGAATATTCCATTGCATGTAATATCAGTGATATGTAGAGCAGACAGCAATAACTTGAGTGGCATGCTTAAACACACTCACAGTGTAATTGTTCATCTGAATCTCGTGTAAAGGTACCTGGAGGCACAGTAAGTAAAGTAATGGATTAACTATGAATGTTGCAGCAGTTGAACAAGATGTACACAGCGATTACACTCAATCTGCAGTCTCCCTGCTATCTCCCTATGCTCTGCACTCTCCCTATCCAATTTTTTTTTAAACTGTTTTCAGCAACACTGTCCCTAGCGCGTGAGCGCTTGCCACTTATCTCCCTATTGTTTCACTGTGAAATGGCTGAGAGCACATGGTATGAGGTTTTTATAGGGCTGGATGACTAACAGCGGACTGGCTGGCTGCATGGCATTATGGGTAATCCCATGTTCCCAGCCTTCTTATTTTCACTGTGTAACTGTTTCAAATATGTAGCCACCATTTTTGACCCCAAAAATTATTTATTACCACAAAGCATGAGGAAATTTGAATTCATGGCGAATCAAATTTTTCCTAAACTTTGGCTCGATATCCACATTGCATGCTTCGCTCAACACTAGTGCAGGGTTGAGCACTAGTTACATACAGTACATTAGCATTGCTCCTTATCTGTACAGACATTACATTAGTTATATACATTAGCACTGCTCCTTATCCATACAGACATTATATTAGTTATATACATTAACACTGCTCCTTATCCATACAGATGTTACATTAGTTACAGATGTAGCAGGGTTAACACTCAAACTTTTAACTCAAATTTCTTAACTCATTGTGTTATCTTGAAACAAAAGCCATTGAAAAGCAATTGAAGGTGTTTGCTTAACGCATTTAGTTTAGATAACACATCTCGTAAAGCATTAGTGTTAACTGTACTACATCTGTATATACATTAGCACTGTTTCTTATATATACAGGTCTTACATTTATAGTGCTTGAGAAAGGTTTCAGCAAGTGGACTGAAACGTCGCTGCCTGGTTAATAAAGGGAAACCATTCTGATTTGATGCCCTGGATGTGCCGTGGAATTTTTTCGTTTACAGATCTTACATTAGTTTTATACATTAGCACTGTTCCTTATACGTACAGATAGTCTAATACATTAGCACTGCTCCTTATCCGTATACACATTAAATTAGTCATATACGGATGTAGCAGTTATCTAAACTAAATGCAACCAAATGCATTAAAGAGAGTCTGTCACCTAATGTGAGCCTTTTATACTGCTCAGATCAGGTTATAGAATCCTGTGCCCTCATTCCATTGGCACCTTTATTTGTGCTGTCCCTCGCCGAATTCATCCCAAAAAGACTTTTAAAACATATGCTAATTAGGTTTGGCAAGTGCCCAGGGGCGGCGTTACTGCAGCAAGTGCCCAGGCCCCTCGGTGATCTGCCCAGAAAACCACACCTATTTCACCCCTCTGGCCCGCCCTCCGTTCCTATTATTGCCTCCTCCTCTCACTCACAATTCTCGCTCCTGTGCTGCTCCACACTTGTCCTGCATCTGCGCACTGCTGTGCCCAATATGGGCAGAGGAACAGGGAGTTGGACTGCCTATGTGCCGGTCCATAGCTCGAAATCCAGCGGGCGGCGTCTTTCCTCTAGCAGGCACGAGATTTGTGAGGGAGAGGAGGAGGTAATAATAGGAAAGGAGGGGTGAAATAGGTGTGGTTTTCTGGGCACATCGCCAAGGGGTCTGGGCACTTGCTGCAGTAATGCCGCCCCTGGGCACTTGCCGAACCTCATTAGCATAAGTGTTAAAAGTCTTTTTTGGAAGATCTCGGCAAGGGACAGCACAATCAAAGGTACCATTGTAATGAAGTCTATAACCTGATCTAAGCGGTCTAAAAGGCTCAGATTAGGTGACAGACTCCCTTTGAGCAATTGCTTTTCAATGGCTTTTGTTTCAAGATAACGCAATGAGTTAAGAAATTTGAGTTAAGTTTCCTGAGTGCAGCCCTATGTGCTGGAGATGCGACCTAGAAATAGGTACGCACACACATATCTGGTGGAAATGTACCAAGATAACTTATTACTGGCAGGAGATTTGTAAACATATATCTGACATCTGTAACTTGAAATTACCTATTTCCCCGAAGATTTGCCTTTTAGGAGTCTTAGAGGAATTCAGGTGCCCCAAACATTTACGTTCGCTATGTAACACTTTGCTAGCGGCAGCTAGACTTATGTTGGCAATAACATGGAAACAACCAAACCCGCCAACTATTCAAAATTGGATCCTCAAATGTGATCAACTTTATCGCCTCGAACAGATTGCACATTGGGATGCTCGCACCCCTATGCAGTTCGAACATGTTTGGAATCCCTGGAAAACGTTTAGAAATTTTTCCGGGACATGAGTCCTTACAGTAGGTGGAGCTTTCTGCGGAAGTGAGACCCCTGCCTTTGAGTTGCCTCCCTTTGAATGGATTTTCTTTGGTTGTGAGCACTTTTTTATGGTTGCTCCTAGTTGGAGTCCGTACAAGACATTACACTCTGCACCTGCCTTGATGGAATTCTGGGTTCTGCAATGCTAATCTCTACCCCCCCCCCCCACCTCCCCACTTCTCTTCTTTCCCCCTTTTGTTTTTACTCCCCCCCCTGTCTTTGTTCCTTTATACATTGTTGTGTTTAGAGGTAATCCGATTAGATCTCTAATGGATACTCATGTGTCTGTTTATTGAGATAAGCAGATGAGTTGTATTTGAAAATTTCATCTAGATGAGACTGAATATGGTAATAATTTGCCATTACGATCATATGTTTATAATGTGTGAGCAGGCTATGCGTATACCTCCGAAAGGTTGTAACAATGCTGACCTCTTTGTTACGTATTTCTTGTTGGAAAACAATAAAAACAATTTTAAAACAAAAAAAAAAGAAATTTGAGTTAAGAGTGTGTGTGTTACCCCTGCTACATCTGTGCATTAACAATGCACCTTATCCATTCAGATATTACATTATTTATATAATATTTTTTTTTTGTTACATAATTAATACGGTTGAAAAAAGACATAAGTCCATCAAGCTCAACCATGGGATAGGTGAGGAAGCGAATACCAGAAGGAATTGAGATTTCTACACGTTTTCATAAGCATTAATGTTGTTTACTTTTAAGAATTCATCTAAACCCTTTTTAAAAATGTCCACTGTTCCTCTTGTGACCACGTCCTGAGGAAGTCTATTCTATAGATTCACAGTTCTTACAGTAAAGAAGCTTTGACACTTCCGAAAACTGAACTTTTTCCTCTCCAATCGGAGGCAGTGCCCCTATGGGGTTTTTTTTGTGCATTTTACAAGGAAGAGTTTTTCACCGTATTTTTTGTATGGCCCTTTTATATATTTGTATAGGTTAATCATGTCCACCCTTAGACATCTTCTCAAGACTAAATAAATTTAATTCTATAGGCTTGGATTGAAAACTGGCTGAAGGACTGTGTCCAGAGAGTTGTGGTCAATGATTCCTATTCAGAATGGACCCGGGTTATAAGTAGTGTACCCCAAGGTTCAGTGCTGGGCCCGTTATTATTTATTTATTAACGATATCAAGTATAAGATTAATAGCACCATTTCTACTTTTGCAGATGATACTAAGCTATGTAGAACTTGTGAAGTCTATGGAAGATGTCCACAAACTACAAACTGACTTGAACACTCTGAATGATTAGGCATCAACTTGGCAAATGAGGTTCAATGTGGCCAAATGTAAAGTTATGCATCTTGGTAGTAATAATCTTTGTGCTTCATATGTCCTAGGTGATGTAACACTGTTAGAGTCACTATTACTTTAAAGCAACAATTTCCTTGTATTTTTGCATCTGCCCTACCTACCAGCAGTTTGGCTATGGATTACAGTTTGCTGACCATGCCACCTACAATTTGAGACCACTTTTAGATTTTTTTCCCATGGCCACTTTAAGTTACTAGTCCACTCCTGCATACAAACAGAAATGACCAGCGGAAGGAAAGTGCTCAAAAGCAGTGTTTGCCCACATGTGTCAAATGGACCTTTTTTGACTTGGAAGACACTTGGTAATTGTGAAGAACGCAGCTATAAAGGAAATGGCAATGTGTTATATACGCCAGTATTGCCTCTTATATAATTACTGTATATTTATACCTGCAAAATACAGCTAATTCTTAACTAATCCCGAGTTACATAAGATTGACTAAGGCAAAATATGCACATTAATATGTAAGTAATCCCTAATGAATCCATTTGATATTTTAATCCATAAAATTGCAGTTTATTTTTATTTCTTACATTTTGGTGCTCACCCTTGTCTAAGCTCATAGAGTCCATATCTCCATGCTACTTATTTCTTCCTCACAACATTGTGAAAATCCATCCACTTATTTATGTCTTCAGTCACTTCAGAAACACTTATCTACTTTAGCAGTAAAATAAAGCTGCTATTTAATATATCAAAGACTGAGCTGAATAATATACATGGAATAACTGAAGTGTTTATACTTAAATATGTCCTTCATACTTGTCATTCAACACTCACCAACAGCGAGAATAAATAAACAGGCGGACTTACAGAACCTGAGCCTACCAAAGCTTGTGTAATAAAACTTCTCAAGTCATAGGACTGTATTCGGCATCACACTTTTAGTTTGCCTGAAGTGAACTCATCTTTTTCAGCAATCGTATATTTACCAAAACCAATAGCAATGTCCTGAAGTACTCATGTATGCACAGTGCACTACTGCCCAATGATCAATGTCTTCTAGTAGTAATACTTCAGCACTCCAACATGAACTATGTAAGCCACCACAGGATGAGGCTGCCTATCATGATCAGTTACCTATACTGCGTCAGCGATGTGCTCCCTCCATTTCCAATACTCCGACCCACGTGTGTTTTCGTTGTTGGTATAGTCATTGTTGCAGGTGGGTGCCAGATCAACCCACAAGAAGTTTTCCATTTCTACTCTCCAAGCCCCAGACAGATTCTGTTTACTAGGGTGGAGGCAAACAGAAATATCCAAGGGACTTCTGTGTGATGTCACACTCTTAAATTGATGCTGGCAAGGTACAGGGTCATTGCTCCTATGCGTTTTGGAATTCACACATTCCATAGCAATGAAGGCTGTCTTGATCCTCTGTCACTAAATAGGCTCCTTTTCCCATTAAAAAACTCTACTTAGTGTAACAAAAAGAACTGGGCACTCTCAGGATATCTGAACCATAAGGAATTTATTAGCATATACAATATAGTTCAATAAATAATGGTGGCTATGTAAAACAACAACATTAAATAGACATCTAAAATGTAAAATGGCGCACCTAAAGTGCATAGACTGGTGGTAGGACCATGAAGCAGCAATCACTAAACATTCAACATACAGTAAAAGAACTAATGTAGGTACAATATATAATAGAAAATCGATAAATAATGAATAAAATGGAAAAATATCACAGTCTATCAGGCTGGTGTCGATTAGTGTGAATCGTGTTGATGAATTCCAATGCAAAATAGTCCCAAATAGCAGCAATACTAGCAATGTCCTTAAATATGCCCAATGCGATAAACTGGTGATTATACAATCAAATGTTCTTATGTCCCACAATGGTAAAGTATGAACAAGCAAGGAGTAGCAGCGTCCCACTGGAATGTTATCACTGCGAGTTTTAAAGTTCTTCGGGAAAAATTCTAACAGTCTTACCGTATCACTTTTCGCATCACAGAGTCGTTCTGCAAGGTGGTCCTGTGTGTGTAGAGACCAATATTCTAGTTTGAAGCGGTAGTTTGAAGACTTTAAGCGGTAGCGTGAAATCAGTAAAGTCTCCAGCAACTCATCCTAAAATCTTCCAAGCTTTGTTTTCAGCACTGCTTGTAGTGCAAGCCCCACAGCAAATAACCATACACTCACAAAATGTAACCCTTCAGGTGCTTAGTTACATTCTGTACACATCATTTCATGTGTAGTTCGAAAAGTGAATCAGCGGAGTCGGGAGTTGTACTGTTTTTTGTTTATTTCCACACTTTTTTGAGTGTGTCAGTGTAGCAGAGATCATGTGTTAAACTATGCTTTAAATTAAAGTGCCAGGTTCCTACAAACATGTATTTCATTGTTTAGGCTGAGGGAGCAGCAGAGGGAGAAGTTTGTCCTGACATGTAATTGTTAGAAAGTAAATACTTGTATTCTTCATGAAATGACAATTCTAGAGCATAATTCTTAGAATTCTGCATTGTGCCATTCCTATGTTATTCTTCTTGAAAGCGTATGAATAAATTGTCAAGTGGGTATTACAAATTACCTTGTCAAAGTGGTTTGGCCCTATTTAGCTAATATAAAGATGCAAATTCGCTGTGTCACTTTAACAGATTTGACCTGGGGCTACTCCTAAGGGCATTATCTAAGTGGTAAAGTTTTCACAATTTAACTAAACTTTGCTGCAAAGGAACCATCAGGCTGCTACCTCTTGGAGTAGTCACTGTTCAACTGACTGCTGACCCATAGAGGCCAGAGACACCGATGTAGACCACAAAGCTATCAGGCAAAACCATAATCAGGGACATTTCAAGATTAGGTTGGGCAGCTCAAGATCAGAATAGAGATCATGTAAGGGTCCTATGAGGCAGCAAAAGGTCAAATCCAGTAGTCAGGCAGAAGTTGGTACATGGAACCGGAAAACAAGCTAATGGCACAACTGCAGAAAACTAGCATACTAGAACCTATCTCTTAGTTACTTTTCTACAGGAGAAGATGCCAGAACTACACCAGGGTAACCATCCATTGGCTGGGGAAGATTAGAGTGCACATGCTAGCTCTTTAAAAGCCAGACAGAGAGAAAAAGTGCCCTCTGGGCATATACTTGCTAGCAGGAAGCGAGCCTGAGCCTGTGAGCAAGTACATCATTACTCCGATGTTCAGGAATGCCAGGCAGGGAGAGAAGGACAACGGAGCCCTTGAGTAGTGATGAGCAGCATGGACAATATTCGTTTTCATGATATTTCGCAAATTTTTAGCCTAATATTCGCAATAAATTTGCAAATTCTAGAATTCGTGATCTCCAGTCATTATTTTCTTGATTGTGAAAATCGACAATGTAATATGTGCATATTCCACGCGCAATACAGGCGTGGTTCACTTTTGCTACATTTTTCAAGCTGCTAGAAGTTTCCTGAGAATGGAGAAAATGCACAGTACAGTAATTCCTTGTAAATTTAAGTTTTATTAATTTTTTGAAGAATAAAAGAGAATTTTTTTTACAACATAGTAAATCAGGATAACAAAGGATAAGCAGGTCCACAGGTACATATAGATATATAAAGATTCTCGATCTATTAGGCTAATACCCCCAAAAGAGGGTGAATTCTCATATGAGGGATAACCATATAAGGCACTCAAAAATGTGTCTGTTAATCGGACAAAATTGTCTATTAAACCCTGTGTCTTAAGATGGTAACCTTGAGTATAGAGAATAATCAAAGCTGGTCTTGAGACCTAAAAACAACATCAGTGGTATTTCACACAATTTAAGGAGCATTATTAAGTATCAATAGGGGATTCCCAATAGTAGAGGAACATCTGGTTAATAATCCAAAAAGCGTCCTATTTTAAATGTTTTCAGATGGTCTCCCACTATGTGGGGTTGGTGATGTTAAACGGTGTAAAAGACGTCATAACCTTGAGGTGAAGTATAAAGTTAAGGTCGGAGAAAAAGAGAATGTAGCTGATGGGTCTTATACTTGATACCTGTTGTCAAATCCTCTAATTCCTCCATTTGTATATCGGATGACCCATATTACCTGCTGATCCAGGACTATGGGGGGAGGGAAGGAGAGGGGAGGGGAGAGGAGGGTTAGTTGTGGGTAAGGAAAGAAGGGGGGGGGGGAGGAAAACGAACCAAAACAAAAACATATAACAAAAAACATGTCACATGAATGATATCTATCCGTTGCAAGAAATCTGTAATGACGGAAACTCCGTCAGTCTAAGGCTACTTTCACACTAGCGTTCGGGCGGATCCGTTCTGAACGGATCCGCCCATAATAATGCAGACGGAGGCTCCGTTCAGAACGGATCCGTCTGCATTATATTAGCTAAAAAAAGCTAAGTGTGAAAATAGCCTGGGACGGATCCGTCCAGACTTTCAATGTAAAGTCAATGGGGGACGGATCCGCTTGAAGATTGAGCCACATTGTGGCATCTTCAAACGGATCCGTCCCCATTGACTTACATTGTAAGTCTGGACGGATCCGCACGCCTCCGCACGGCCAGGCGGACACCCGAACGCTGCAAGCAGCGTTCAGCTGTCCGCCTGTCCGTGCGGAGGCGAGCGGAGCGGAGGCTGAACGCCGCCAGACTGATGCAGTCTGAGCGGATCCGCCTCCATTCAGACTGCATCAGGGCTGGACGGCTGCGTTCGGGTCCGCTCGTGAGCTCCTTCAAACGGAGGTCACGAACGGAAACCCGAACGCTAGTGTGAAAGCAGCCTTAATATGTGTTGATCTTCTCTGAAGAGATGAAGCTGTTCCATTTAGACCATATTTCCAGGTATTTTTTATATTACCGATGGAGGACCACTTGATTTTTTCAAAACTACTTGTCAGGTTGATTTCTGATAACCACTCCTTTATCGTCGGGGTATCGGTACTCATCCAATACCTCGGGATTAGTGACTTAAAAGTGGTGATAAGAAATGGGAACAATCTATCCTTCAGAAGGCGATTGTCCTGTTTTGCCAGCCCTAGTAGGATCAACTCTCTATCTAGTTTGATATTATAACCATAAATCTCAGATATAATTAGGTTAAATTTTTCCTATAATGGTTTAATTTTTTCACAATATACCCAAATATGAGAGAGGGAGCCCTCCCGACCATCACATCTCCAACACTTTGCGGGGATATTACTGTTAATCCTGTTTAAGAGAACCGGTGTTCTATACCACCTTGATAATAGTTTGTAGTGAGTCTCTTGTAATCTCACTGATGTGACCTTAGGAATTGATGAGGTTAAGATCATTTCCTTTTCCCTCTCATTAAAAGGTTTACCTAACTCTTTAGCCCAGCTGTCAAGATATGATGGTGGGGCTCCCCCTTCATTGAGAATCGAGTATATGGTGGATGTACAGTGAGGGGAGGGGCACCTCTCCAGGATCATTCTGGTTATACCTTTGAAGTGTGATTAATTTTAGTATTTAGAGAGGCTACATGTTTGTATAGTAATGAGTTTTCCTTTTCCGATAAATTGGGAATTAGAGTGGATCTCTTACACGTATCCCAATCCATAAGGTTCTCTCCACTTAAAACATCTTTCAGGGTGGTATCTCGCCCCAATTTCCAATTAAGGAATTTACTTCTAATGGACCTAAATTTTTTGGGTATTAAAGTGAGAAGTGATAGGTACTTAGGGTCAGGAGAAGTTATCTTGGCTTTTCTTAGTTTTTCCTGCCAGATTTTGATTGTTTGAATTGTGTATGGGGATTTTTTGATTTCTTTATATAGGTCGTTATTATATGAAGTCTTCCATGTGACCTGGTTGAGCGGGCAACACGCACAACTCTCCTCCAGGTCTACCCATGGTTTCCTTATTGGTCTAACATTACATTCTATGACTCTGGATATGTTCGCTGCGTCCAGATATTTTACAAAGTCTGGCAGGCCAAGGCCTCCTGCGTTTTTGGGTTTTGTTAAGATGCTATAGGCAGATCTATGTTGGCCCTTTTTCCAAATAAACGCCAGGATAGCTCTCTTTAGAGTTAGGAAAAAGCTTTTGGGGATGTTTATAGGGACACCTTGTAGCAAATATAAAACTTTAGGGAGAGAAATCATCTTGACTATGTTGACCCTGCCAATCCAGGAGATGTAGTAGTCGTTCCAGTCTGATAAATCTTTTTTTATGCTGGCTAAGAGGGGTGGGAAATTCAGATCAAAGATCTCGTTCTGGGACGCGGCAATATTGACCCCCGAGTATTTAAAATGGATAGTGAACGGGCTCAGTCAGCTAATGGTCTTTATTTTATCCCATGTGTGTTTATCGATATTAACATTAAATACTGTAGATTTATTTAAATTAATTTTAAAGTATGAGAGTTTCCCATAAATATCCAGTTCTGATAATTTGTTAGGTATCGACGTTAAGGGGTCAGTGAAATAGAAAAGAATATTGTCTGCAAAGGCAGCTATTTTGTGGTGCATGCTAGGGGTTTTTAAACCGGAGATATTCTTATTTTGTCTGATTTTAGCTAATAGGGGTTCTAATGAAAGAATAAAAAGGAGTGGTGAAAGGGGGCATCCCTGTCTAGTTCCATTTTGTATTGTAAATGATCCGGACCTTGTGCCGTTGACGCTCACTGAAGCCGAAGGTTTAGAGTAAATGGCTCTGATCTTACTTATAAAAATCTCCGGGAGGCCAAACCTAGTCAGAGAAGCCAAGAGAAATTTCCAGTTAAGGCGATCGAACGCTTTTTCCGCGTCAGTTAAGATCAATGCCAATGGAATAGAATTATTTTTGCTATATTCCATAGCCAGGAGTGTTTTTAGGATGTTATCTTTGGCTTCTCTTCCTGGTGTGAAACCCACCTGATCGTAGTTAACCCTTTCATGACCAAGGGTCATTGATGCCCCAATGTCCAGGTCAAAATTTTCAAATCTGACATGCGTCACTTTATGTGGTAATAGCTTTGGAACACTTTTATTTATCCATGCCATTCTGAGATTGTTTTCTCGTGACACATTGTACTTCATGACAGTCATATATTTGAGTCAATATATTTTACCTTTATTTAGGAAAAAATCCCAAATTTACCAAACATTTTGAAAAATTCACAATTTTCCAAATTTCAATTTCTCTGCTACTAAAACAGAAAGTCATACCTAATAAAATATTTATTACTTAACATTCCCCATATGTCTACTTTATGTTGGCATCATTTTGGAAATGTCATTTTATTTTTTTAGGACGTTAGAAGGCTTAGAAGTTTAGAAGCAATTCTTACAATTTTTAAGAAAATTTCCAAAACCCACTTTTTAAGGACCAGTTCAGGTCTGAAGTCACTTTGTGGGGCTTACATAGTGGAAACCCCCATAAATGACCCCATTGTAGAAACTACACCCCTCAAGTTACTCAAAACTGATTTTAAAAACTTTGTTACCCCTTTAGGCGTTCCACAAGAATTAAAGGAAAATGGAGATGAAATTTCAAAATCTCACATTTTTGGCAGATTTTCCATTTTATATATTTTTTTTCTTTAACACATTGAGAGTTAACAGCCAAACAAAACTCATAATTTATTACCCTGATTCCGCGGTTTACATAAACACCCCACATGTGGTCGTAAACTGCTGTACGGGCACACGGCAGGGCGCAGAAGGAAAGGAATGCCATACGGTTTTTGGAAGGTAAATTGTGCTGGATTGGTTTTCTGAACGCCATATGTTTTTTATTTTTGTGCCGATCGTCTTGTGCAGGGGCTGATTTTTTGCAGAAAGTGTTGAGGTTTTTATTGGTACCATTTTTGGGTACATAGGATTTTTTGATCATTCATTATTACACTTTATGGGGCAAGGTGACCCAAAAATTGGCTGTTTTGGAACAGTTTTCATTTATTTATTTTTACAGCGTTCATCTGAGGAGTTAGGTCATGTGATGGTTTTATAGAGAAGATCGTTACCGACGTGGCAATACCTAATATGTATACTTTTTCTTATTTATTAAAGTTTTACACAATAATAGCATTTTTGAAACTCAAAAAATGATATTTTAGTGTCTCTATAGTCTGAGAGCCATAGCTTTTTTATTTTTTGGGCGATTGTCTTAAATAGGGTATCATTTTTTGCGGGACGAGGTGACGGTTTGATTGGTACTATTTTGGGGGGCATACGCCTTTTTGAACGCTTGCTGTTGCACTTTTTGTGATGTAAGGTGACAAAAATAGCTTTTTTGGCACTGTTTTTTTAATTTTCTTTTTATGGTGTTTATCGGACGGGGTCTATCATGTGATATATTTATAGAGATGGTCGTTACGGATGCGGCGACACCTAATATGTGTATTTTATTTTATTTTTTCATTTTTTTATAGGAAAAGGCAATTTCTTTTTCTAATTCACATTTTTATTTATTTATTTATTTTTACTTTTATTATTTTCACTTTTTTTTTATCAGTTCCCTCTTGGATCTTGAAGATCCAGTGGGGCTGATAGTTGTACTATACTTTGCAATGCTCTTGCATTCCAAAGTATAGTACTTCCAGATTGCCTGTAGGTGGCAGCACTGGACGCCTTTGCCGTGGCAACCGGACGCTTTTGCAAAGTGTCCGGTTGCCATGGCAACCATCGGGTGCTGCAATCACAGCGCTGCAGCCCCGATGGTGGAGAGAGGGAGCTCCCTCCCTCTGTTAACCCCATGGATGCCGCAACCGCGGCATCTATAGGGGTTACAGGAGAGTGTCAGCATAGAGCTGACACTCTCTGCTGATGGCGGCGGCTCAGTAATTGAGCCGCCGCCATCGCACACAGCAGGGGGATCGGGGGGGCAGCTCTGGAAAGGGGGGGGGGACCGGGAGGCTGCCCACAATATCGAGGGAGGCTGGGGCAGGAGGGGCGGCTTGAAAATGAATGCAGGGGGCGGACCGCATCAGTGCAGGAGATGGGCACAGATCAGCGGAGCACAGATGGGGGGCACAGATGGGGGGGCACAGATCGGCACTAAGGGCTTGGAGGGGCACAGATCGGGGGGCATGAGTTACACTATCTGCTTTCAGGCTCTGATCTGCAGAGCGCAGATCAGAGCCTGAAACCGGCAAGGGGCCACTCTGATTGGTCCCTTGCCGGCATTACTGCACTGTATGCTGTCCGTGACAGCATACAGGGCAGGGACAGAAGCTTTAATCCAAGCGCTTTGCAGCGCTTGGATTAAAGAGCTGCCAGAACGTTTATATACGTGGTAGCTGCACGGGGTATGTGCAGCTATCACGTATATATACAGATTGCAGACGTGAAGGGGTTAATGATGTCAGGAATTACTTTTTTGAGTCTATTTGCGAGGGCTTTCGTGAACATCTTCAGATCGTTATTAAGGAGGGAGATAGGCCTATAGTTTTGGCAGAGAGATGGATCTTTCTCTTCCTTCGGGATTACGGTAATATTTGCAGTGAGCGATTCAGGCCTAAAGCCCAGATCCTGTCCAATACAGTTGAAATATTTAGTTAGGTGCGGTGATAAGATTGATTTAAACTGTTTATAATAGGCAATACTAAATCCATCTGGACCTGGACTTTTACCATTAGGGGTGGAGCTAATAATTTCCTCGATCTCCTCTTGGTTCAGGGTTTCTTAGAGAATTGCTTTTTGAGCTTCATCTAGCATGGGAAGTTTTATTTTGTCGAGATAGTCCTTAATCTCATGGGAGGATGGGATTGTGGAATTAGGCTCTGAGTCTATATTATATAGTTTCTTGTAGTAAGCGTAAAATGTCTCAGCAATATTTTTAGGGATATATTCCAGATCACCTTTATCATTCCTGATTTTGTGAACGAAAGTTTTGTTTCTCTGTTTCTGGATTACTCTGGCTAGGTCTCTACCGCATTTATTGTCACTTAAAAAGTGTCTGTATTTGTTATAATAAAGATACATTTCCGAAGCGTGGTTAATCGTTTCTCTCAGATCATTCCTTAGCATAATCAGTTCCTTTTCCTTCTCCCTGGAGCAAGAAACTTTGTGGTCTTTCTCTAAAATTCTTAGTTTGGCCATAATCTCTTCCAATTTAATGTTCCTTTCCCTTTTTTTCCTGGCCCCTAGTTGCATAAGATGTCCCCTAATGACCGCCTTGTGTGCTTCCCATACTGTAGCCCGACTGACTTCTGTAGGTGTGTTTTCCTCAAAAAATAATTTAATTTGTGAAGCTATAAAGTTCTGGTCTGCCTCTAATTTTAAAAGGGATTCGTTAAGCATCCAGGTTGGTCCTGTGTTGGATGTTGAGGTTATGTTAATTGTAGCAAGAAGAGGAGAATGATCTATCTAAATAGTTCTGACTAACGTAAAGGTGATCTATTCTAGAGTACTGATTAAGAGTTGAGGAAAAATGCGAGTAATCTTTTTCACCTGGGTGTTCTAATCTCCAAATGTCTAAAAGTTGTCTCTCATGGAGAATATTTTTGACCGCTTTGAGTCGTTTATAGGGCAGTGACGTCTTTCCTCTTGATGTATCAATAGAGGGATCTAGGGAAATATTAAAATCTCCTCCAACTATTAGTATTCCCTCTTGAAATCTGTCCACAATGTCAAAAACGTGCTTTAGGAACCTCACTCGATTTCTATTAGGTGCATATAGGTTCACAATTGTGTGAAGTATTCCATTGATATGACCATTAAACAAAATGTATCTCCCATCCTCATCTATAATTTTGTCTATTTCAGTAAAATTTATGTTTTTGTGTATCAGGGTTGCTACGCCCTTCCTCTTTCTAAGGGGGGTGTTCGAATTATACCACCTTGTGTATACTCCTTTTTTGGTGTGCGGGGTGTAGGATTTTTTAAAATGAGTCTCCTGTAAGAGAGCAATTCCTACCTTTTCCTTTTTAAGGTAACCCAGGATCTGGTTTCTTTTTCTTGGAACATTTAGCCCGTTGACATTATATGTCGCTATTATCAGGTCTTGCATATTAAGATTGTAGGGTAAAGAAATCGTTTAGGCATGTGACATTCAAATAATGAGGTAACTAAAAAGAATAAACATCTAGAACCAGAGTAACACAATGGAAATTGGGTGCTGTACATCTCGTATGGAACGAGCCTGAAGTACAGCCCTAGAACCGTACAAACTAAGTCGCCAGCAACTCTTGAGCCAGCCCTTAAGGCTCAGTGGATGCTGGGTTAACACTTGACTAAAGGAGAGGGAACTTCCTGGGGGGAAAGGACCATTCCCTCTATTGTTGGTTGGCCTTCGCCTCCGCCACAACACAAGGACGTTGACAGGAGAACCAAGGACCCCCAACTAAATATAAGTGGGAGACAGAGGACTGGAAAGTCCCCGATGTCTAAGTTGGTAACTATTACGTGAACAATAAAAGAATAAGATGATTTTGGCAAATTCCAATGAATGTAGCATCAGCTACACTATATCACTATCTAACCTACACTGACTACCTCCCACTAACTATCTGTATTATATATATTGGCTAACTATCTAATGTAATTGAAAAAAGATCCAAATGACTCTGAAAAAAATCTAGAATATTTGCGATTACGAAGATATAGCACTATATTCTACATTTTCCCAAATTCTCGAAGTGCCGATATTCGCGATAAAAATTCGATCAACACCACCCTGGAGCTATGAAGCTGGTGAGCAAAGCATCTTGGGAGCCAGGGAGCTAGAAGAAAATAGTAGGGACCAGTAGAGCATGGATCTTTCCAAAGGCACAACTAATGTTTATGGATAGACTCTGTTTACATTAAATGTTATGACACCTGGGACCCCTGCCAATCATATGTTTGAGAAAGCAGTGGCACTGCTGTGAGCACTGTGGCCTTCTCTCTGTTTTTCCAAGGCCAAGTGATGACACGTTCGCGTGCGAGTGACAACATGTTTTCTAGGCCGAGTGACAACAAGTTGTGCTACTGCCTTCTCAAAACTGTTGATCGCGGGGGGGCCTAGGTCATCAGAAAAAAAATCCTAGAAAACCTTTTTAAATGCATTTTTTTAATGTTTGTGTGAAGTAAAAAAAAATGACACATGGTTTTCAAAATTTTTAAGAAAAATGTGAACAGTGTGGCGTGCATTTACGTTCAGCCTTCCATAGTCTATACGCTTTAGGACCACCTTTTGCTGCAATTACAGCTACAAGTCTTTTGGAGTATATCTCTACCAGCTTTGCACATCTCAAGGGTAAAATTTTTGCCCATTCTTTGCAAAATAGCTCAAGTTCTGTCAGATTGGATGGAGAGTGTCGGTACCAATTCTCAAATCTTGCCACAGATTCTCAATGGGATTTAGGTCTGGACGTTGACTGGGCCATTCTAATACATGAATATGCTTTGATTTAATCTATTACATTGTAGCTCTAGGGTTGAATTCCTGCTGGAAGGTGAACCTCTGCCCCAGTCTCAGGTCTTTTGCAGCCTCTACAAGGTTTTCCTCCAGGATTGCCTTATATTTAGCTGCATCCATATTCCCATCAACTCTGACTAGCCTCACTGCACTTGATTAAGAAAATCCTCCCCAAAGCTTCATGCTGCCACCACCAAGTTTCTTAGGGGGTTGGTGTGTTCAAGTTGATGTGCAGGTAAAAAAGTTCAACTTTTGTCTCATCTGAACAGAGCACCTTCTTCCACATGTTTTCTGTGTCCCCTACATGACTAATGGCACACTGCAAAGAGGATTTGCTTTCAAAAATTGCTTTTTTCTTGCCACACTTCCATAAAGGCAAGATTTCTGGGGTACACAACTAATAGTTGTCCTTTGGACAGATTTTCCCACCTGAGCTGTGGATCTTTGCAGCTCCTCCAGAGTGACCAATGTCTTGGTAGGTTTGCGGTTGTGCCATACTCCTTTCATTTTCGGATGATGCATTTAACAATGCTCTGTTCAGAGATTGGGATATAACCTAACCCTCCTTTACATTTCTCCACAACTTTATCCCTGACCTGTCTGGTGTGTTCCTTGGTTTTCATGATGCTGTTTGATCACTAATGTTCACTAACTAACCTCTGAGGCCTTCACAGAACAGCTGTAATTATATTAAGAATAAATTATACACTGGTGGTCTCTATTTACTAATTAGGTGATTTCTGAAGGCACTTGGTCACACTGGATTTTATTTAGGGGTATCAGAGCATAAGGTGCGGAATACAAATGCACACCACTTTTCAGATTTTTATTTATTTTAGCATTTTTGAAAACCATGTATCATTTTCTTTTCACTTCACACATATATGCTACTTTGTGTTTGTCTATTGCATAAAATCCCAATAAAAATACATTTATGTTTGTGGGTGTAACGTGAAAAATGTGGAAAGGTTAAATGGCTATATAAAATTTTAGGGCACTGTGTATCTTTGTTTTTTTTTGTTTTTTGCGTAAAATCTCCCCCCAAAACATTACACTGGGCAAGTGTTATCAGTGACTGATAGCTATCTGTGTATGCACACAGCCTATATTAGAAGGAATGAATATTGTACCGAATGTCATTAATGCAAACAAAATTAAACGAGATTCGCAAGATGTATTAAGTATGAGCAATTAAACAACAAGCAAGGAATCGCTTGTTTCTCGACTAATCATGATCTTTCATGCTGCTAAAAAATTATTATTCCTCCGTCACAGATCCATTCGTATAATATGGGGCTGCTACTCGCTTGCAGATCACATAGAAGAGTGATACTTTGTAGCAAGTGATTAACACACAAAAGTACAAACGAACATTGCTCTATGTAATACGCACATTTTTGGTCTTTAATAATTTGCGAAATCGTTATTTGCAAGACATCTGCTGGTCTAATACAAGCCTTATACAGAGAACGCTATGCATCGCTGTTAACACTTGCCCCATGTACTGAGATATAAATGTAAAAATTATAGGTTTACTGAATCTTTTCCCACATAACTATATATCAATCTGCTCATCTTCTCCTGCTCTATAACACATATTGAATAGCATTTTGTGGTGGCAGGTCCCCTTTAGCACAACTTTCTATCTCTGCTCTTTACAATGGATTGCTTACTGCTAATATGCAAATTATCTCTCTTCCCGACAGGTGGCACCAGAGGCACAGCTTTTTTTTTCTTTTGTTCTGAAGGAGAGCTAATTTGCATACCCTTTTCCCAGAGAAGCACTGCATGGCCTATAAGACTCCTTACGCCTATGTTCTCTCTATAAGGAGAAATAACACCCTCAGATTACTTACTACTATTTACTATTACTATGAAATATAAAGTCCAGTTTACAGTGTTATTGGTGTTAATGAATCTATATATATAAAGAAGGACGTGTGCATGTATGTTCCGCGATAACTCAAAAACGCAACCATCGATTTCAACGAAACTTGGCATACACATCCCTTGCTACCTGAAAAGAAATCTTGTGGGGTCACAGCTCTCTAGGACTTACTGTTTCTGAGATATTCTAAAAAAATTACCTACATTTGCCAATACAAGCCTGCAAGTCTTTCTCTTCATATCCCTCTCTTCATAAATGCCATACACACGGTCACATGTCCGTTATAAGCTAATAAAAGCTTGCAGGCCCTTAGTCTCCACATACACACAGTTATACTCCAGGTTTCCATAACAACCCAGCTATTTCTCTTCACTGCTGTAGGTCAGCTTTAGGCTAGAGCTACACGACGACAATAAGTCGCACGACACATAGGGCACAACTACTCTGCTACATGTGTCGCACGACATTGATGTTGCACCAATGTCACGTGACAATTTTTACAATAATATTCTATGATGTTGCACTGCGACATGTGACATGCTGCGACTGCGACGTGACAGTCGCCAAAAAAATAATCAATTTTGGATGGATTTTTTGCAACTGTCGTGTTGCAGTCGCAGCATGTCACATGTCGCAGTGCGCCACCATAGCCTATCATTATAAAAATTGTTGAGACAAAATGTTGCGTGACACATGTCATCGTGTAGCCCTAGCATTAAAGGGGCAGGGCACTGTGGAGGGCATCGTTAAAGGGGCGAGCACTGTGGAGCTTACTGTTAAAGAGGCGTTCATTGTGGATGTTACTGTTAAGGGGTGAGGCCGCTGTGGAGGTCACTGTTAAGGGGGCAGGGGCCATTATTAAAGGGGCAACTGCTGTGGATGTCACTGTTAAAGCAGCAGGGTACTGTGAGGTCACTGTTAGGGCAGCTGGATACTGTGGGGGCCACTGTTAAGGGGGCGGGCCCCTGAGGAGGTCACTGTGAAGGGAGTGTGGTGTTGTGAAACTCACTGTTAAAAGGGGCGGGCTGCTGTGAAGGTAAAAGTAAAGGGGATGTGCTGCTATGGAGGTCCCATTTTTAAGTGGTGGGGCACTGTGGGGGGGGGGGGTCAGTGTTAAGAAAGGGGGACTGTGGAGTTCACTGTTAAAGGGACGGGGTGCTGTAGAGGTCATTGTTATGGGGGATAATGTCGATATCTTTTAACGACACACACAAACATTAAATGAATTAGATTAAATATACCCATGCAAAGCAGGGTCCTTCTGCTAGTACATAAACTAAATGTCTAAATGATAGTAGTTGCTTGAATTCTATTGTACATACTTAAGCACTGTGCAAGCATGTGGACTATATATTTCTTTTAGGGCTTCTCTACACATGCATAATTTTTTAAATGCCATGGATTTTAAGAATTTTCATAAGCATTTTGGTGGCACTTTTTATTTTATAACATACATTTTTTTTCTGGCTTTTTAAGTTCTATATAAAAACCTACATATGTGCCCATGCTTACTTTATCTGATTAAAAATCAAAAATGCATAATAATGTATCATGAAAGAATCTGACTGCTGGGACCCTGAGAATGAAAGTACCCCACTTATGCCTATGGAATTGATGTAAACACTCCATCGGTCCAATAGATGTGAATAGAGCGATAAAACAACATGCGCACTACCCCTCTGTTCAAAGAAAGGACTTGTGGACCCCTTGTTCTCCTTGCATTTATGATAAACAATTTTGTGAAATAACTCCTTTAAGAAATAATGAATAAACAATAGTGATGAGCGAGCACCAAAGTATTCAGGTATTCGGCCCAAACACATTGCTATATTCATGTGCTCGGCCAAGCACCTGAGTATAATGGAAGCCAATGGGAGACAACCAGGCACCCCCTGCTTGGTAGAGAAGTGGGTGCCTGGTTCATAAAAAAAGATTAGAAATTGATGGAAACGCCATATAAAACTGTTTGGAAAGAGCATTAAAAGGATAGCTGGATGTGTCTTAGACTCCTAATATGTACAACATACAATAGACAACCACACAAAAGCTATATGCCAAAAGCCAGATATGTGCAAGCCATCAATCTATCCATGAGACAGATGACAGGCTTAGTCAGCATACCTTACAATGGCAGCCTTGTGCACTATGAGATATTCCAAACCAGCTCTCATCTGACTGAGACTCAGTAAACCTCAACGTTATTTTGCATCTGTTGAATGGCTTGGGTGGACCTGCACACCTAGATCAATATCATTAGGGCGACAAAAAGTTTTCCGATTGTCCTAAAATAATATTCAATAAACGTTCTATACAGTTTTGTCATGTAAAAATGCATTTGCATAAACATAGGCATATGGGAAAGACATGCAAATTGAAAGAATCTCTCATGACCAGCGCCCTCTATTAGTTGCATAGTGTTATGACAAGACTATTCACTCACAGCATCTGGCTGTTATCTGTCTCATGGATGGATAGATGGATGGCTTGTACATACCTGGCTTTTGGCATTAAGCCTTTGTATGGTTGTCTATTGTATGTCGTACATAATGGGAGTCTAAGACGCATCCAGCTATCCTCTTAATGCTGTTGTCAAACCATTTTAATGGGGTTTCCATCAATTTCTAACCTTTTTTTATGAACCAGACACCCACTTCACTTCCGAGCAGGGGGTGCCTGGGGTTCTCCCATTGACTTCCATTGTATTAAATTGTATTTGAGCACCCGAGTTATTCGGTTGAGCACTCGGATCTGCCGAGCATAGCTATGATCATCACTAATAAACAAATGTCTCCCTGTGCCTACACCCTAAACACTGAAATACATGGAACTGCTTTTCACCATGTACAGGCCGTTCATATATCTTTATAGGACTAGGTTAATCATTTCCACTTTTAGATGCCTGTTTAATCACCATAACTAAGACCTTCCATGCCTCTTATCAGCCCAGTTGGCCTTCATTGTACATTTTGCATCTCCATCCTTTCAAGGAATTCCATATTCTAGATGAGGCCGCACCAATCTTTTGTAAGGTAGTAATATTATGCTCTATCCCACAAGTCCATGCCTCTTTCAATACATGACAGTATTCTGCTGGCCTTAGAATCAACAGATTGATCTTGCATGCTGTTATTTAGTCCATGAGGTACAGACAAACACACATACGACAGACATCTCATGAAACAAAAATTATGTTGTTTTTAAAAGCTTATCATCTCATGATACACACATGGTTACATGTCCATGCAGAGGAAAGGTCAGGAGGGACATATCTGTAAGGAGAAAAAAATTATAAATGCTGCTCCTTACAGTACAAAAATTGCAGTGACAGGTGCTCTTTAAAGGTAACTGTCATTTCATAAAATTTCTGACATATCACAGAGGCAAGTCAGAGATTTTGATTGGCAAAAGTCCAGGTGTTGAGACTTCCAAAGATCATTAGAATAAAAGGGTACAAGTTCAGCCTCCATCATTCTAATTAGCCTTTGCTTTGCTTATTTGGACAGATTTAGGAAGTGCATATAAAGTAAAGAATCTTCAATGGCTCATCAAGAGATCTGACAAATGCTACGGGAAGCAGAAGGGCAAATCATTTAACATAATGCTTGTGCCATTGGGGTTCATGGCAATCCAACCCCAAC
The DNA here is from genome assembly GCF_014858855.1 of Bufo gargarizans. Classification (NCBI taxonomy): domain Eukaryota; kingdom Metazoa; phylum Chordata; class Amphibia; order Anura; family Bufonidae; genus Bufo; species Bufo gargarizans. The sequence continues at coordinate 273,618,782 of NC_058083.1, forward strand.
CCACCTGAGGCAACATATGCTATTTTGGTGTCCAAAGAAGTGGTTTCAGAATACAGTACGTCTATGCCCCCTACTACAGTTCTTAAACTTTCACTTGATAGCTATCAGATGGATAATAATTAAATTATTAGTGTCCCTTATCACCACCAGTCCCATTTCCTCACCAGTACACTTAACATTCTTATTGAGTATTGAATGATCAAAAAATAAATAAAAAAAACATTCACGTTTCTGCAGGCAAACAAAGGGCCAGAAGAGAACCAGGGAAACGAGGAAATATAATTAGATTTTGCCTAAAACTTGCTTAGCTTAGGGTACTTTCACATTAGCGGCAGGACGGATCCGACAGGCTGTTCACCCTGTCGGATCCATCCTGCCGCTATTTCGCCGTGCCGCCGCACCGCCGCTCCGTCCCCATTGACTATAATGGGGATGGGGCAGAGCTCTGGCACAGCACGCCAGATCGCGGTGAGAGGCCACCGGACTAAAAAGTCGGACCTGCAGTACTTTTAGTCCGGCGGCCTTTCGCTGTGCACTGCCATGCTGCGCCAGAGCTACACCCCCGTCCCCATTTTAGTCAATGGGGACGGAGCAGCGAAGTGGCGGCACGGCGAAATAGCGTCAGGACAGATCCGACAGGGTGAACAGCCTGTCGGATCTGTCCTGCCGCTAGTGTGAAAGTAGCCTTAGTTATATATTGCTGACTATCAGATTTACAGTCCTATACATTTTTATTTTTATTACTCTGACAACCCCTTTAATACAGTTTGTGAAATAAATTTTAAAGCATGCTTTGCTAGAAGTAACATCAAAAGTTTCTGTGACTATTAACAGCTCAATTACGATGTGCAAAGTTGTGAATGTGAGTTTGTTATTCATCACCTGCTCTTGTACTTCATTTGTGTGTAAAGTATGCACAATGCTATTTTTTACTATACGGTGATCACACTGACTTTGAATAATCTTAACCAGATCTGTCCATGGTATGACACTAAAATCTGATTTGTTTTAAAGTGTGGTCTACACTAGAATCATTCTCTTTACGCTCATTTTCCCCACATGCAGATTTAGTGTAGGTGTTTTTGACTTGTTAATGCCAGTTCTCAATCACAATCTCAAGTTTGTAGCACAATGTTTCAGGCAGACTGAAATGCAGATGGTGCTGGAGAAAGAAGTATTGCAAGATTTGTCAAGCAAGATGTGAGACTACAAAATCAGCTTGCCGAAACTAGAAATGCAGAAGGAGCTGATAATAGCAAACATTTTGTATAGGCAATAATAACATTATGAGGTACATTTATTAAGCTCCTTACAGCACTATTGTGGCGTAAAAAAATAGCACATTAGGGCACACGCCATATGTGCAGCATCATTTTTTCAAATCATTTTGGAAAAAATATGGTGAACCCCATAAGTGCACCATCATTTTTCTGAAGTGGTAAGAAAAAGGGCTTAGTGGAAGGAGCAGGGGTACTCACCGCTTGCCGCATTTACTATAACTTTTTCCAAAAAGTGATTGGCATAGTAGTTAGTGTAGTCTTCAGTTCATGGTGCACTGCAGGGCATCTGATTTGTTAGGAGGCATCTGCCTGTCTTGATAAACGTCCCCCTATTGGAAATGTTTTACTCACTGTCACTACAAAGCATGGGCATTTTCCTTGAGGTTTATACCTTACTCTTAACTGTTCACTGCCAGGAAAATTAGAAAAAATATATACTATGATATCACATATTCCTGAAACTGCTCATAAGGGGTCATCTTATTAATGATGACCCGTGTCCATATGCTAGGACATCATAGAGTGGAAGACTTTGCTCTCAGGATTACCTCCATTAGGGAGAGCAGAGACCTCTTCTGTACCTGGCCCATCCATGTATTACATGTCTTGCATTTTATTTGAACGGCTTTAATGAAATACTTTCTCTTGCCATCAGCAATTTCCACAATATGAGTAGCTGATTGCCTGCGGGTTTCTTCTAAACCTAGGTCAGTTTCAAGATGAAAATGACGTATCATGCTGAGACAACTCCTTTAATAATGCATACATATATAAAAGTAAAAAAATAAATAAAAATAAAGGATACATTTTAAGAATAATTAACCCCTTGTCTAAATGGTTATTTTAGTCCCTTTAATCTAATCATTATGGTGGCATGAACCTTCGATGTAAGGTGTTGCCTATCCAAATTAAATGAGTTACATGTATTAACAACTTGAACTACAACTCGAAATTGAATAATTTAGGCACCGTGATGTTCTGAAGGAAGATGTGAATTTCTTTAAATCACCGTAATAAAATGCTAGGTGGCAATTACAGGTGACCTTACAGACTCCCTACTGTTTAGTAATGGGTTCCAGTTGGGTGTAGTTGGCCATCTTCAATTATGTTGTAAAGCAGTTGTCCTCTTGGTCTGAGATGAGCACATTTCTGTTTTCAGGGAAGTACCCAGAGTCTTGACCTGTAGAGTTAGGGCTATTGTGCTGATCTATGCTCAAACTGTTGTTTCATATCCGCAATGTGTGTTAGCTCTTCTTCAGTGCATTTTCCTGTTCATGCCAAGTGTGTTTGTTCTGTAGGCTGTGCAAGGTTTTGTCTCAGTATGTTGATTTATATACACATACTGACGAGATGGTTTTGGAACAGTTCTTGTTTCATCAATCTTCAAAAAATGACTATTATATGTAAAGAAGTGCTCTTTAATGTATATAGGCATATATTGTTTGTATAATAAAAAAAATCTCAAGACAATTTTACAAAATGGAAGTGAGCATAATGAAGTGTTTGACTTTCATTTTTTATAGAACAACTTGATAGTTATTGTGGCCATTGATTTACTTTCATATTTTTTTCTTTCTCTTTATAAACAAATTCTTAAGATTGATCATAAACTCACATGAGATTAGCACAGACCTTGCCAATGAAATAACTGACACTTCCTTCCATTAGTCTGCTGTGTATTGTTAAATTCAGAATTCATACAAATGATAACCACTCAAAGAAGTAAGCAAGTCTATCTTGATGAATTGACATGCTATCAGGGATAAACATTCCTTCATTCTTATGAAATGTCACAGCATATTAAAACCTTACTTTGCTTAGCACAGGCATCCTCAAACTGCGGCCCTCCAGCTGTTGCAAAACTACAACTCCCAGCATGCCCGAACAGCCTACAGGTAGCCTACAGCAGGGCATTGTGGGAGTTGTAGTTTTACAACAGCTGGAGGGCCAGAGTTTGAGGATGCCTGGCTTAGTATGTTAAGGTCTGAGTAGTGTCACACAGCTTTTTGTGGCAATTTTTGCACCAAAGCTAGAAGTGGTTTGGAAAAGAATGAGAAATATAAAGAAAAGACTTGCACGTCTCCTTCCTTCTGGATTCACATATGGCTTTGGATCAAAAAACTGCCACAAAATTCCACGTGTGACAAAATAAAAAACAAGGATTTGTAACTTTCAGCTGATTAGTTAGATGTTGGACACTGATTGGTGCTTTACAACAAGCTGAGACTTCCAACTGGGAGCAGCAGTTCATGTAGTTGCTGCGGTGACTACACAGTTAACCACACTTTATTTATATGTAAAAATAAATAAATGAAAGTTGGCTTTTATGTTTAGCTAAGGCTACTTTCACACTAGCGTTCATAGGTCCGTTCGTGAGCTCCGTTTGAAGGAGCTCACGAGCGGACCCGAACGCCTCCGTCCAGTCCTGATGCAGTCTGAATGGAGCGGATCCGCTCAGACTGCATCAGTCTGGCGGCGTTCAACCTCCACTCCGCTCGCCTCCGCACGGACAGGCGGACAGCTGTCCGCCTGGCCGTGCGGAGGCGAGCGGATCCGTTCAGACTTACAATGTAAGTCAATGGGAACGGATCCGCTTGAAGATGTCACCATATGGCTCAATCTTCAAGCGGATCCGTCCCCCATTGACTTTACATTGAAAGTCTGAACGGATCCGCTCAGGCTACTTTCACACTTAGAATTTTTTCTAAGTTATTAATGCAGACGGATCCGTACTGAACGGAGCCTCCGTCTGCATTAATATGATCGGATCCGTTCAGAACGGATCCGATCGAACACTAGTGTGAAAGTAGCCTAAATCTTCATAGTATATGTTTTTCTATATTTTCCATGTTTCCATATCAAATTGTTGCAATCGTGGACTAGTTTGATACAATCAGATTATGAAATATGACACATTGCTCATCTTTCTTCAAATAAATTTAATTACAGTAGAGTATAAATAAAATATGATATGGCAGTTTTACATTGGAATTCGTACAGAAATACACTTTCCTACAGAGAGTGAAAATACTTTAAAAGACATTTATACTAGTACTCGTGTACATTGGTTGAAACAAGTTACTGAACAAAAGATATCATAGTAGTTACACAGGGTGTTACCAGCTGAACAAACATCAAATTACACAATATTCTTCTCAAAGGAAGTTTAATGTTTGAATCACAGACAATATTGAATAATCTCTATAAATATGAAGAGTGAAGCAAGTCATTGCAGCACGGTCCTGCCTTTGTGGCTATGAATAGGAATCAGGACTGACAGCTGATATTGCTTCTTCACTCTCAATGAACCCCATTCAATGTATTTACTGTAGCAGTGGAAATAGAAGTTGGGCTATTTTAATGTCTAGTTCTATTGACTAAATAACAGGCTTTGTTTTATGACCATTTTAGCAGGCCTACAGGATACAACAATTCAGAAGACTGTAACAATCTTATCATATTCCAGCCCAAAACTGGAGATTTAGTTTGAAACAAATTTCTTGGACTTCTTGATCTGTCTACATATGTTCATCATATTTACATACATTCAGCCTTGTGAGAGCAGATGACTTGTCTATCCAACTTAAACCCTCCTAACAAATTTTTCAAAAGGCCAGCATAAAAAACATTTACAGCAATTGAAACAACAAGATAATCTCTGTATGATACAAATATACAATTATTTTTATTTTTCAAATATATATTTATACATTGTATGATCATTTGTATGGACAATCAACACTTGAGTAGACAGAACCATAATTATTACACTTCACAGACAGATAAGAAGAGATGATAATGATGTATGGATATAGTGAGGTGCAACAGAGAGGTGTACTCATTTTTACCGAATCACAAATATATTCTTCCACTGCAGTGCTTCCTTTAGATGTGGCAAGTCCCATGCATATAACTACCACTACATAATCTATAATGCCTAGTTTAAGGTACCCCTTGGGCTGCACCTAAGAAATGTTGTAAGTAGAAGGCATGTTTGACAGACTTCCGATAGAGATCACTACTAGCAGTATTGACATGTTCTAGATATTAGATATTAGAAGCAATATATCAATTTTATGTTAACTCTTAAAATAATTCTTTGAAACGGAAACTGCCTATATGCTAGAAATCTAAATTTATTGATTCTAGAGCTAACATTAATATTCAAGGTGAAGGCATGAAGAATGGGATTTTCCCATTTTGGTATTAATGGTGTTGAGCTTGCTCCCCATGCAGATTAAATTGTTGACAGGTCCAGCGAAAAACAAGTTTGGCTGACAATAGCCTAATGTGTATTATAATAATAATGATAATAATAATAATCTTTATTTATATAGCGCCAACATATGCCGCAGCACTAGACATGAATATGTGAACCTTTGAGCCTAGACTATGGGGGAGATTTATCACACTGGGGTAAAGTAGAACTGGCTTAGCTGCCCGTAGCAACTATTTCCACGTTTCATTTTTCACAGCTCATTTTGGAAAAAGAAAGATAGAATCTGATCGGTTGCTATGGGCAACTAGGTCAGTTCTACTTTATACCAGTTTGATAAATCTCACCTTATATGCATATCGCTTATGTTTTTAAGAAAAGTGCATGGAAACCAATCCCATAAGGCATTTATTTAGTCATAGCTTTCTTTAGAAGCTGACTGATTAACTTTCAATGAGTTTTGGCTAATTTTAATCCTTTAGTAAATAAAAATGAGTGCACCTTCACATACGAATTTAACACTGAAATAATAAAAACAGTCACAACTAAGGTGGGAAGGATGTTGCATAAGGTCCAGTATATAAAAATAAAAGGATATTGCAAAAAATGACTCTTAAAACGCTACACAGATCCACACAGAACACTACAACTTTGAGTTAGGTACTGTAGCTGGTTTCTTAGCATAACACTAGCTTAGTCCCAAAAAGATTTGGCATGGTAATGAATCATGAAGAGATGTCAATATATTTCACACAATACAATTTGTCACATGATCAAGCACTCGGTAAAGTGCCAGAGAGCCCCATTGTCCCATGATTTATTTAAATCTTAGTTATATAAAACAACCTGTAAAAGTTTTGTTGCATGTACAAGAAGACAGTTTCAAAAACAGCTCTATATGCTATACAGCCAGCAGACAATGAACTAAATATACTATTTTTCTCGTGGCCAAGATGTTTTATAGTTATTTAAATTTTATATGGTGTGGTTTGTTTTATAGCTTACATATTCTTGAACCTGCGACATGCTTGTCTCTAATGTAACCAATATATTAGGGAAAAATCATACTATTATTTTTATGCAATACTTTATATTATTGTTATACTCCAATAAGTCATAGTTAGAAAAAATAGCAGGGAAGGCTTAGTAAGTATGGAACTAGAGGTTCTGGGTACAATCATGAAGCTTGCGAAGACAAAATATATTTACGCCATAGTTTAGGGGAGTGCTTCTTAAACTAGCAAGGCTAGTGAGATGCAACTGGGGAGGCAGTTTTTACATGTTATTATATGTTGTACCTGCTTTTCTCTAGTTACACTGATCTCTGGTTTAACAATATAAATAACTCTTTAATGTATATTTTAATGTTCTGCTAGGTTCAGGAGGATAATTTCAAGATGAAATATGGTAATTCCTAGCAATTTTAGCATTGACTATGACCAATGGTGAGGCCCAGGCATCTTCAAGGTTGTGGCTGATGAGGCACCAGTAAAGTTCAATTGAGAAGCCATGGTATAGGCATAGGCTAAATGTCTATAGATGGTCAATAGGTTTCAACATTAGTAAGTTAGACAAAACTGTGCGTTCCTTTTTCTGAAGAGATGCAGGGAAGGTGAGATGTATAAATGGAAGAGCAAATATTGATTATAAGGAAATAATAACTATGTAGGTAATTTAAAAACATATATTGAGAATGTTATAGTAGAAAGATGTAGAAAAAGTTACCTCATTATAAGATTTTCATTTAAAGTTTTACTGCAGACTGGGTTTTTCAGTCTAAGTATTCATTAGAGAGTCCTTCAGATTCCAATGAATATTTTAATGAGCTCTATGTGCAAAGCAGCACATGGATATGTTTGGCCAGAGACAACATTAAAGGTTAATATTTATATGAAAAAGAGTTTGGAGTCTGTGTTGATCGCTGGCTATGGCTAACAGTCTTATGTGTTGGGATTAAAAGTGCTCATCATTTTTTTAATGCTTTTGTCTCATTGTTGGAATGTTATGTCATTTTTTCCACTGTGTTTAATGGTTCTTGGTATTTCATAGAGGTTATTTGTGTGTCTGAAAATTGTATGGATTGTGGGCCTCAGTATGGGGGTTTATCTTTGCACATTGTGTCCTGTGTCTCATACACAATATTTGCTGGAACTCTGGGGAGGGTACAAACAAAACCTAACTAGGGGAGGGTGCAAACAAAACCTAACTAGGGTTCATGTTATTTTACAAGGTAAATAAATGGGCTCTATTGTGACATATTACTAGTTAAACAAGCTTGTTCACTACACTGGTTGTCTGTAGTTGATAGCTGACAGCAAAAAGTGGCCTGCAAGTGTAATTTGTCAAGGTCCTTGAAAGCAGTAATGCCTATACCACCAAAATGGTAACCCTGGAGTGGTGGTAGGCTATTTGATTACTATTTAAAATTATTTTCAATAGTGTAAGTATATATAGTGCTTACTTATGTGTGATATATCTTGCCAAAATCTTGCCACTGAGAGTGTGTTTACAGAATCAGGTTAGGAATGATGATGAAGAGAGCGTGATCTTAGACAAGACCATGTTAGTGTCCATGAGGACATAGCTACTATTATTCCTTTGTAAGCAGATCTTATTTCAGAGTTGTTAGCAAATACATGCCAGTATCTGTCCCATCTATAATTCTTATCTTTTAAAGCTGCTCTTTAGAATATAGTTTTGCCCCTGTAAAATATGGGCGAGACCAGAGTGGCAGATAACACATATCAAGCCATGCTTACCCATGGAAACCACTGGCTGCATGAATTTGCAGCACAATTGTGTGGCCAATGGTTGCTGTGGGTGGACATGGTTTGATGCGTATCATGAGCCACTCTCCCTGGTCTCTGCCAAGCATCGCATTTGCCCTCATTAATTAAGCTAGTTTATAATTAGTCCACACCACCTTTAAGCATTTAGGAGTCAGAACATTAGACCTTTTTTGTTTGTAGATAAGTCCATAAATTCTGGGGCCTGATAGTAATTTTTTGAGGAGAAATAATAGTTATGTTCTTGATGTACATTAAATAGTTAATAATTTAAAGTTCATGCCAAGATGTTTTTCTTAAACAAAGTGTTGTTCTACTGAAAAATAGGGTGAAGCCTCTTTGAGAGCAACACCCAAAATTAGATTAAAATAATCTTCCAGAGGGGTGGTCCTCTAAATAAAAAAGGCTAACATGCATAGATTAGGATAGAACATTTATCTGTCACAGGAGTTCTGATCTAGAAAAAGGGTTGGTCTTCTCAAAGAGTTGATCTTTTTGAGAGGCATCCCAATAAAGTACAAATGTCTCTGCCTGTAACGGGAAAACTGTTATAATTTCATTCCACTCTGTTTTGATAATAAGACTATAAATAATATAGTAAAATTCATTTTGGCACATTTTACTTTCAAACGTGTAATTTGTTAGTTTTAATAGGGCAGAAATTATTTTAAAAAAAGATCACACGCACCTTTAACCTCACTCTTGTTGCTTTTAGTCTTCAGAAGTGCACCATAAATATTCCAGATTTTAGAAATACATTTAGCACATGATAGTTATGGCACAAGGTTCTTCATTATGTAATAATTTCACTTTTACATCAGAACATAGTGAATCCAAAATCTAATTAATAATGGTGGCATAAAACTAGGTAATAATTCTAAGGCTATACAGACCCTTTGGCTTACAATGGGGTCTATCAGGTTTTATTAGAGTTCTGATATTTTTGATGGCATGAATCGCACTGCAATCTGAAATTCTTGGTATGCATTGCTTCAGAACTTATCTTGACCTCACACCTACAGAGTAATTTGGGCAGATTTGAACCCAAGTTAAATAGGGGCAGACAATTTCTATTATCATACCATCATGTAGAAAGAAATCAAGCTGGTGAATGGTTTGTGCATTGTTCTAACTTTATACTGTTTTGGTCATAAACTTAAAGGGCGGATTTATTAAGTCTGGAATTTCATATAGTAGTCTTAGTCAAAAGACTGTTGAAGTAAGATATGCACTCCTCCTAAACAATTTGACACATCTTGGGCTGTCCATACACCATAAAATGAATTATTTACCAGTTATGGGCTTGTGTAGATTTTGGCTCTAATTTACATTATTTTTTAATGTAACTGGTGATAAACTTCTTAGGCGGAGGAGGGCACACACTCCTTCCATCAGATTCTGTCCACTTTTTTTTTAGACGTGTCACAAGTGATGGCCAATACCAAAAAGTTGCAAATTTTTGCACAAAATGTTGCTTTTCTACACCAGAAACCTGGCAAACAGCATTAATAAATTAACCCCAAAGTATTTGCTACAAAAACATATCTTGTATAACAGCTTGGACAATCAATTCTCCTTGTTAAAATGTAGTTCTTCATGGACATTTGGGGAGGGGCACTGTAGGACACTTCAATATATCTTTTGAGAATCAAAATAACTGTACCTGTAAAATCCAACCTGGCAGTTAATTTTTTAGCATATTAATATTTGTTGAGTGAGACACTGGCAGCTCTCAAAATATATTGCCGTGGGATGCCACTATAAAATATCTAATGTCCATGGGTAGATTAACAGTAACAAAAAGGTAACATTGCTGGTAAAGGGACATCACAGCTAGAAATGATGCACAGTGTTAAGCCTATGGCTGGGCCTGGGTTATTATATTCTGGGGAGTTATCACTACTCTGTATGAACTAAAAAGTGACAAGTTCTTTATGAATAGTTGATGCAATTATATATTTTCTTAAATAAATATAATCAGGGTGCAGTGTGCTTTTAAGAATGAATGTATCATATTATTAGTGTCTTACTATACTCAACATTATTAAAATGAAATAACTATATGTAGTTGAATGTGACCCAATATCAATGGTGGTATTCAATTTATACAAAGATATAAAAATAGGCATTTTGATGTAGTGCTTGTGTGAATTGTTTCAACAAACTGTATACCGTTATATTAAAGTGCAGCTAAAGATTCAATGGAAAATATTTTTTCAGGATATTTTAAGTCTAAAAATTTCTAACAATGCTGAGGTTTATAATAAATTGACTGTTTCTAGGTTGAACGCACATCATTATGTGAAGCAAAGAACCTTATATGTCTTACCTTTTTTGGGGGGGAATGGTAATATGCTATTTATTTTCAGGCAGCAAAATGCAATCGTTCAGAGGTCTCAATAACTAATACAGGAGAATTACCATGTAATCCTCAATCATATTAATACCTCATTAGAACTCAATTTTAGAAACTGAATTCATGTGCAAATAGTGCAACAAGAGCTATAAGTTATACTTAGTCATAGTACCGGTCATTTTTTAATACGATTAACTAATTCATTATTTACAACAGACATGCACATTACACCAACTGATACATAGAAAATACACTGAATTAGAAGAAACCTACTAAAAGGTTGCAGATTTTAATAGATTACATGAGATATCCTGTACAGGTAGAACATATCGGATATCAGCTCTGTATGCTAACCTACTTCTAAGAAAAGTACATTAAATTCACAACAATACCATTGTATACTGTGTTTCTTTGCACAACTGATTGGCCTTCATGGTCTTTGCCTGCAGGAGCCATCAATTTCCTCCCATATAGACATAAAACGTTCTAAGATGAGCCTAGATTTTTTTCCTGTCATTGGGAAGTTACTCAACTGTAAATAAGTTATAGGCCCACTCCTCTTTCGATAAAAAGCGTATTCCTAATGTTCAATGTTAAACTGTACTCCATATGTCATAATAAGCCCCAGTACATACCAAGGTTACCATGTTTTTCACAAGTCAAGTAAATCCTATCCAGTTTTTGCGATGATCAAACTAGAAGATTACCTCTGATTCCTTGAAATATTCAGGGTAAATGTTGTAAAAGTGACATGAGGTATTAAAAAGTCTTCCAGTATAGTTTTGCTTTTGACAAGTATGATACATAAGTAAAGGTCCAGAAGGACAACACAGATATTCAAAGACTACAAACAATGCTTTAAAAAATGTAAATCTATATCTGAATTGTTCAGTTCACTTTTTTTCAAAATAAATGAAACTATATAATTAAAAAATATTTTTTGTATAATAAAATTAGTGCTCTTTCTTTTCTAAACTAAGGAGAGTATGGTAATTAATTGTAAATGGCATTAATGCGTTATCAGATCATTGCCATTGTGTATACTTCATTTATTTGTGACTAGAAGATATACTGCTCTTCATATTTCACTGCAATTTACCGGTGTTAAAGGGGGCACGTTTTTCCTAAGTTTGATTCCTATCATGACTAACTTATACTGCTTCTGCCGATGTATCTGTGGACACAGACATGGTCACTTTGGCAATCTTAACGGTGCTTTTAATGCAGCTTTCAGCTGCTCTGTGGACATTACTGTTATTAGCATGTCTGTTCTGACAGTCTGACTCCAAGCTGTTATCAAGAGGTTGTGCAGTCCCTTCACATGAAGGGAACATGCTACAAAATGCATTTCTTAAGTCTTTGCTTCGAAGGGCATAGATGATGGGATTCACAGTTGAATTAAGCAAGCAAAGCATGCTGCAGAAGGCAAACACTGTCTTTACTGTCTTGTTCATCTTCCCAAAAACATCATAAACCATAATGGCAAGAAGAGGACCCCAACAAATTATTAATACCACTAATATAAGGACCAGTGTCTTGGCTAGCCTAATATCCATACGAGTCTGGTCCGGTCTAGTGATGTGCACCTTGCCATCTTCTGACGTGTGAACTATGATGCTTTTTTGAGTGCCACGTTGCAGCATTCTCACAGCATGGTGGTGAGCTTTCCATAATATATACATATATGCGTACACTATAAACAGCAAAAGAACACTGGTTATCCCAATCCAACACATTAAATATGATTCATCAATCAGGGGGAAAATATCTGAGCATACAGATTTTAGCAGTTTGCAATTCCATCCAAACAGAGGAAGAACAGCTATGATTATAGCTATGGTCCACATCACACAGAATGCAATCACAGCTTTTGTCCGTGTGACTATTCTTTTATAAGACAAGGGCCTGTGTATTGAGATGTACCTGTCTATAGCAGTAAGGAACAGACTGCCAACTGAGGCTGTAAATGAAGCAGTGACACCCCCTAGTTTAAACAGAAAAACATTAGGACTGTCTATCCGATGGAAAACATGAAAATCAACAAAACTATAGACGAAAATGACACTGCCTAGAAGATCAGCCACTGCCAAGCTGCCAATAAAATGATAGGAGGGTCTGCATCTCAGGCTACGTGAGTACAAGATGACACACAGCACAAGCATGTTCTCCAGGACAGTGAAAGTACCCAGGGTTATAGAAAGAGCAGCAATGACAAGCTGTTGACTTGGGTTAAGAATCATAAAGCATTCCATGTCCATGAAGTTGTTTCCGCACTGTACATTGTCTTTACCATCTTTAAGAGAAGTAATTGTCTTATTGAAATAATCAGTTCCATTAAATGGATCCAGATGTTGAGTAGGTTGACCATCAATTATTTTTTCTTGAAAGGAGGATAAAGCCATTTTCTGTGGGAAATAGCCCAGTTTTGAAATATCACCCTTTGGGTCTTCATACTGAACTTCATTTGGTCCCATATATAGAAGGTCAGTGGTAATTGTTCTGAATGTAGTGTCCGCCAGGCCATCCAAGATAGACTTCATTACCTCGGACTTAAGTTAAAATTCTTCCAGTGGAAAGAATGAAGTGGTTGATCACCACCTGTAATAAACAACATAAAACTACGTAAGCAAATATAGTAACTGTTGACAAAAAGAAATATAACTTAAAGGAATTTTCCAGGATTTAAAGAAGAATTGTCCAAGAGCAGGAAAGTTGATTAAAAAAAACAACAACAGCACTATACCTGTTTAAGTCCCCTGCCTATCCAGCATCAATGCTCTGGCGATTCTAACCGTTCTCTGTTTACTGGTCCTGTAGTGAACACGTCACATACATCTAATCGCTTGCCTTTGTGGTTGTATGTGTAAGCATTACTGCTGAGACCAGTGATTGGCTGCAGCAATCATGTGCAGGTACAGCACGTCATCCGTGTAGTGAAGTAAACGAAGATCAGCAGGGACCTGTGACACTGAAGCAGTGAGTTATTGGAAAGTGAAAAGTTTTGATGATTTTTTTTCTGGGCAATTCCTGAGTAAAATTATCTTTTGTTTTGTTGCTTAAAGCAGGTCTGTCATGTCTTCTATACTACTCTACAATAACTGAGTGTGACACTGGATAAAGAAAGACATGCTGAGCTAAAGGATACTATACATGTTTTCCATTATTGAACACAGAGGTCCAGATTGTATTGATAGTTTTTAAAGATCTTGTTAATATGATGGGCACACATGTACATTACTGATACAGTCCAGTTATTAGAGTTGTGTCTAGTAGTTTTACACTTGTGTGTCCATCAGATTACCAAGACAGATTTGTATCCTCTGAGAGTAAACAATGAAAGTTCCAACTGAGTAACAGCAAGCAGGAAACTGTGATGACTTGAAAACCATATAACTTTGCTGACAGGAATATCTACTTTTCGTCCTTACAACCTTTCTTAAAATCTTGAGGATGAAAAGAAATACGTGAGTATCACTTATCCTTTAGATACTTCATCAGTTTCTAATTGGTGGTGGTCTGACCCCTGGGCTCCCCTTGCTAATCAACTGTTCGAGAAGGCACTAGTGCTCCTGTGAATGCTGCTGCCTTTTTGCAGCTTACCAAGCAAGTGCCGTACATAGTATAGCGGTCATTCATTTGAATGGGCCTGAGCTGCTCCTAGGCCATGTGACCAATAAACATGTCATTACTGGCCTAGGAAAAGCTGTGAGAAGGCTGCAGCTCCCCACTGATCAATTATGTCTCAGAAAACCCCTTGAACTATATTACACTGTTTATGCCAGTTTGCAATATATCTTAAATGATATCCTACCTCAAAAGTTCAGTATTCTGGTCCTATGAGAGCCACAAAATATGTCATGCTCTTTGATGTTCAGTAAGGTTTATACAAAAGCTATAGCATATAGTATCATCTGCCTTGGCGAACTGCTGAAAGTTTAAGTATGCTTGCCTGGAGTCAATATAAACATTTCTTCTTGTATTCCTATTAGAGTTTTACAATGTTGTTCTTCAATGTTCTCTATAGTGTTCCTAACAGACTTGCAAATGCTTCTTCTTCAGTGCTCTCTATAGTTTTCCTACCAGACTTGCATAAAGCTTGTTCTTCAGTGTTCTCTATAGTGTTCCTTACAGATTGCATAATGCTTGTTCTTCAATATTCTCTATAGTGTTCCTGAGATGCACATCATGTGTGCAGGGAATAACTTAGATATATGTGCTGTATACAATTTCATCCAATTGCTGTATTTGTTAGAAAATAATTACTGTACTTACTGTTCAGTGCAAATATAAAACCATAGGTACTACCCAGTAGTCTCTACCATTAATAGTCTCATTTATTTTTTATTTTTAGTAACTGGAGATGCAGCTCTATAGTGAAGTGGTTAACATTCTGGGCTGTAATGTAGAAGGTTGTGAGTTTGAATCTCATAAGGAACTTTTCAGAAATAGAGGCTAAATTAAATGTAAACATACAGTATATATAGTGTTTATCGAGCACCAAAGTGCTTAGGCCGAACACCTCGGGATGCTCGGGTCCTCTCCACCAGAGGAATGAGAGATGAAAAGCTCTCTTTGTAGCGGGGGTTTGAGAAGGGTGAACAACCAGTAATCTGTGTTGTCTAAAATGCGTATAACACGCGGGTCGCTGAAAAGGCAGCCTAACATGAAGTCAGCCATGTGTGCCAGAGTACCAACAGGCAAAACTTCGCTGTTGTCATCAGGAGGATGACTCTCAATCTCCTCAAAAAAATATTTAATAGCTTTGCTTTCTCCTCGTCACTCTCTGCGACATTTATGTAATTGAAGAACATTTTAGGGTTAGTTTTACTCTCTTTGGCAATTAGTCTCTCGATCTCTAGTTTGGCCGCTTTATTTGTTTTTTACATGTTCTATTTTTTCCTTATAGTTTTTTAGTGCTTCCTCGCTACCCTCTGGTTTTAGTGATTTGTATGCTTTCTTTACAGTTCTATTTATCTACATTGGTTTCTTTTTGTTCCTTAACCTTTTATTCCCATACGGTATGTACTTCTCACAATTAGATTTTAGGATGCTTTTTGCAGTAAGTTTATGTTGACGTTACAGATTTTTTTGTCCTTCCTCTGATCCGTCAGAACAATAACCGAATGAACCGAATTACATTATCCTTTCATTGTTGACATTTTTTATGTGAAACAGGTGTCACGGATCAGAGTGGGGGTAACTCTAATCCGTGGAATGTCAATATGAACGATAGCTGCTAGGCCAGGACAGGAATCAGGGAGTAGGTCACCTCCTATCACATCCCTAATTCTGACCCTGTCTCCTAGCCGTATGAGCCAACCCTGATGGTGGGAGGGCTCATACTCAGGAACCTAAGATCCCTACTACCCCTCAGGGTGGCCCTGGACTAGGAGCAGAGTAAGGCGACTTGTTTCTCCACATCACGGAGGAACCGGAGTCTCACTGGCCAAGCTTCAAGGAAAAGGGAACATGTACAGCATATGGCAATGGCAGGTAAGTAGACAAGTATCACACGTACCTGCCACAGACACACAGCCTGGAACCCATGCACGAGTGCTGCTGTCCACAAGAACACAAACGGACACAGCCCACACCACACATCACACAGGAACCCAGGACCATAAGCTGCAATAAAGATAAAGACACCACTAGACATATAATAATAAAAGAACAATAATGTCTAACATAACTTATGACCACAAAGGTGGCCCTCAGTGGACAGTTGGAATAATACCAGTAGGGTGACTCCAGCAAATTGCATGGCTTCGCTGAAGTACCCCTCAGCTTCTGGGATCCAGCAGGAGCTAAATAGCCCCAAGTAGCCACACCCACACAGAGACACACCTAGTGTTCAGACACTAGGAAGGGAATTAACCCTTCCAATACCCAGCAAGGGATGGAAGCTACTTAAAGGGGAGAAACACAAACAAGCACACACTCCACCTGTTACCGCGGGCAACGGCATGCGTGGCAACCATGTCCTGGGGATCAGCCAGAAGGCCGAGACACTGCCACCACATGCACACAACACCACACATTGCCACAGGCAACCATAAGTGAAGGAAAGTGTCACTAGGCACACCCTAGGCCGTGACAACAACCTTTTTTCTGGAAAATTGATGGGTGATTGTAGACCTGCTTTTGCTGTATGGACCAAATTACATAATCGTGGGTCCAGTAGCAAACATAACTAGAAAAGCTACAATTTCTGGGGAAATTGTGTGAAGTGTTCTTGCCTCCACCAGTAGTTTACAACTGGAGTGAGCGGAATAACTGAGTGGAGTGGCTTGAGTAACTGTTGTGTGGTTGGAGTGGCTGGAGTAACTGTGGAAAGGTTGGACTAGGCAGAGTAACTTTATGGAGTGGGCAGAGTAACTGTGTGGAGTGTTTGGAGTGAGTAAAGATAGTAAACATTACACTAACAAATTTATTGATCAAATTAAAAAAATGCACATGGCAAGCTTGATAGAGTGAGAAATGCATTTCAACTTTCATTTATTTATATAGCACATTTAATTGCAATGTTGTTGCCCAAAGTGCTTCACAGTTACATTAAAACATACATTTATAAAAAACATTAGCAGCCGATTTGTTTAGGTGGGCTTGAAAAAGAGGGAGTGGTGGCAGTTTAGAAATCATGTCCTGGTTTTTCAGCTCACACTCTAGCTTTTGTCACTCTGCTGGCTGCTCACACACCTGGATTCCTATGGCAACTCACTCTTCAGCAAGGGCAGATAAGAGCGGTTAAAAACAAACTGCTCCAACTTGCTCACTTCACTGGCGGTTGCCATCTTCAAACAGTTGTAGTTTAAAAATTATAAATCCTACACCGAAGAGCTTTATATTGTGAGAATCACAAGACCCAGACCTATATTGATGCATAGTATGTCTCTGAAATATAAAACATGAAGGCAGAGTCACAGTTTAGAAATTGCTTTTCAAATTTTAGATGGCTAGAGTGGAGTTTCAATGAATGTCAATGGGCGGCGTGAGTTGCAAACAAATGGTCATATTGTGAAAACTATCAGGACTATTGCTTAGCCATAGACATTTGTAATGGCAGCAGGGATAGCTGAACATTTTGATATAAGATTTGTGTAGGTTGGCTTGAAAATGAGGGAGTGGTGTCAGTTTAAAAATCATGTCCTGATTTTTCAGCTCACACTCTAGTTTTGAACATTCCGCCATTCATTCGTATGGGACCAATTTCACCACAAAAACGCTGATATTTTGTGAACCATTCGGCAAAAACGTTCCACAAAGTAATAGCACACCAATCGGGAACAATCCGCATGTTTCGGTATATTACTGTCTATCTAGTGTAAAAACTGTGGGAGGAGTTAGGGTGGTAAACTTGGCTATAATAAGAATATGTATGTGAGATAACAGTAAATGGTCTAGCCATTAGTGATGAGCGAGCACCAAAGTATTCAGGTGTTGGGCCCGCACACATTGCTATATTCGCGTGCTCAGCTGAGCACCAGAGTATAATTGAAGTCAATGGGAGACAACCAGGTATCCTATGCTTGTAAAAAAAGAGAGTGTCTGGTTCATAATAAAAGGTTAGAAATTTATGGATACCGCACCAAAATGGTTTGGAAACAGCATTACGAGGACAGCCAGATGCATCTTAGACTCCTATTACATACAACAGACAACCACACAAAGGCTATATGCCAAAAGCCAGGTATGTACCCAATCTATCTATAAGACAGATGACAGTCAGCATACCTTACAATGGCAGCCTTGTGCACTATGAGATATTCCATACCAGCTCTCATCTGACTGAGAACCAGTAAGCCTCAAATTTATTTTGCATCTGTTGGATGGCTTGGGTGGACCTGCACACCTAGATCAATATCATTAGGGCGACAAAGGTTTTCCAATTGTCCTAACATAGTATTCAATAAGCTTTCTATACAGTTTTGTCATGTAAAAACTCATTTGCATAAACATGGGCTTATGGGAAAGACATGCAAATAAGCAGAATCTGACTACTACATAATTATTACATAATATTCGCATGCATATTGCTATATATAAATTTTTAGAATATTCATAATATTCTAAAAAAACTAATATATAGCAATATAGCGAATATTGTGTAATAATTATGTAGTAAGTCAGTGATAATATCATAATGTCATAAGAATCAGTCTAATATTCTTGTTAGAAGACTATGAAACCAATAGAGGGCGCTATTGAGTTATGAACAGCGCCCTACATTGGTTTCATAGTCTTCTGACAAGAATATTAGACTTGTCATGAGACTGTAAAACCAATAGAGGGTGCTGTTCATAACTCCATAGCGCCCTCTATTGGTTTTCATAGTCTTATGACAGCTGAAACACAAGGCAGATTCTGCTCATTTGCATGTCTTTCCCATAAGCCCATGTTTATGCAACTTAGTTTTTACATGACAAAACTGTATAGAAAGGTTATTGAATATTATGTTAGGGCAATCGGAAAACCTTTTGTCACCCTAATGATATTGATCTAGGTGTGCAGGTCCACCCAAGCCATCCAACAAATGCCAAATAATGTTGAAGTTTACTGGTTCTCAGTCAGATGACAGCTGTTTTGGAATATCTCATAGTGTACAAAGCTGCCATTGTAAGGTATGCTGGCTGTTATCTGTCTCATAGATAGATACATAGATGGATGGCTTGTACATACCTGGCTTTTGGCATATAGCCTTTGTGTGGTTGTCTATTGTATGTCGTACATAATAGGAGTCTAAGACGCATCCAGATATCTTTGTAATGCTGTTGCCAAACCATTTTGATGGGGTTTCCATCAATTTTCAACCTTTTTTTTTTATGAACCAGACTCCCTGTTGTCTTCCGAGCAGGGGGGTGCCTGGTTGTCTCCCATTGACTTCCATTGTATTAAATTGTACTCAAGCACCCAAATTATTTGGCCGAGCATAGCGATGCTCAAGCCGAACAGGTATTCGGCTGAGCATGCTCGCGCATCATTACTTGCCATGCAAGAACACTTAATGAAGAGGTGGATGACAACTCACCAGCAGACTTTGCCTTTACCATCTATTCACAATTTAATCAAGCAGCTTCAGTAAGTTGAAAATATTAATGTTATCAGTGACTGCCAGACCCCTGAGCTGATTGGGTGGGCACAGCTCCTGCACTCGCCCGATCAGCCCGCCGTGCATGTATGGTGCTGGTCCTCTCGGGGTTAAATCAAGCAGCTTCAGTAAGTTGAAAATATTCATGTTTTTAACTGCTCCGTCTGCATTTGATCTTCACAGCACACAAGACATGATAGGAGAGCCTCTGCTTTGGAGTCCAAGTCCAGTTTCTTAAGATCAAGAGTTCCATTAGAATTGTGCATAACTTTCTTGCTCCCTCTGCAAAGCCATAACAAAAGGACTCCGTAAGCATACACATCAGAGGAAGCTGAAGCTGGTTGCCCCAATTTTAATTCAGGAGCATTAAACAGCGGGAAGCAAATACAGGCGACTGAACTCCGATGCTATGTATCTCTTGTGAAGTCAATGTCTCCAAATGTGCCCCTCTCTGAATTTTTTTCAGCAAATACAGTATTTTCATGTAGAGATCCAAGAATTATGTTGGAGGCATGTAGTGTATGCAAGCCATGTGCGACCCCTCTCATCACTCTCATGCTGTTCTGCACCTGGTTTGCCTGGGTGAACGGAGTCACACTAAAAGGCTACACTACACTCAAGGCTTTTCAACATATAGCATCAGTTCATACAGAACAAAGTCTACAATCACCTATCAATTTTCCCAACAAAATTGTTTCCCACTTGTACACTACACTAAAGGCTTTTTAACATATAACATTGGTACAAACAGAACAAAGTCTACAATAGCCTATCAATTTTCACAACATTTTTTCCCACTTTCACACTGCACTACAGGCTTTTCAACATGTAACATGGGTTTATACAGAACAGAGTCTACAATCACCCATCAATTTTTCCAAAAAAGCCTGTTTCACTTAAAAAATGTCACCACTACGTAATTTGGTCCATACGGCAAAAAGGGCTTTAGAATATATAACTGCACCGCTGAACGGAAATTAGGCCCTAATTTTTTTCTACTTTTACACAACACAAAAGGCTTTTCAACTGATAAGTGCAACGGTGAACAGCGAATATATTTTTATTTTGCCACTAATACACGGCAAACTGGGCTTTAGAATATATCACTGCACCGCTGACCGGCAAAGATATTTTTCCTTTTTCTACTAATACATGCAAAAAAGGGCTTTAAAACAGATAACTGCACCGCTAAACGGCAAATATTATTTTCCTTTTTCCACTAATACACGCAAAAAAGGGCTTTAAAACAGATAACTGCACCGCTGAGCAGCAAATATATTTTTCCTTTTTCTACTAATACACGCAAAAAAGGGCTTTACAACAGATAACTGCACCGCTGAGCAGCAAATATATATATATCTATATATATATATATATTTTTTTTTTTCCCACTAATACACAGAAAAAGGTCTTTAGAACAGATAACTGCACCGCTGAGCGGCAAATATATTTTACTTTTGCCACTAATACACGAGGGCTGTAATTTTTGCACTTCACCACACAATGGCTAATAAGCCCTTTTTTGCCCACTAATACAAGCCCAAAAATGCTTTAGAACATATAACTGCACCGCACTAGGACAAATGAAACGTAGAAATATTTCCTTGTAATAACCCCTGTTAAGGCCTGTATCAAACAACACTTGCACCCTAATTAGAACGGTTTGGTGGAATTACAGAGCTGTATAATGGCAATTTGGAACCCCAGTCAGTGCTGCAAGGTGTAATAGTAATGTGGAATGTTCCTATTACCCAGGCTGTCACCTCCCGGACTGAACACTGTTCAACAGAAATGCTAGAAAAAACTTCACTGTGCTAAAAAAAACTATTTAGGATCCGCAATACACCCGGCCGGCACCCCCATAGAACTGCCTTTTCTTGTCCGCAATTGTTAGCATAGAACATGTTCTATTTTTTTCAGGAGCTGCGGACCGGAAGACCGGGGCCGCGCTCCCGAAATGCGGAAGAGGAGAGCACATAGTGTGCTCTCCACATCCATTCCTGCCCCATTGAGAATGAATAGATCCACTCCCGTTCTGGATATTGCGGAACGGATGTGGACCCATTCCATGGACGTGTGAATGGACCCTTACAAGTGCAGGAAAAGATTATTCAAGGTGTAGGGAAAGGATAGGTAGTAATCATTCCACAGCATTTCTGTTGAACAGTGTTCAGTAGGGGAGGTTACAGCCTGGGTAAAAGGAACAATCTGATTACACCTTGCTGCACTGACTGGGGATCCAAATTGCCATAATACAGCTCTCTAATTCCAGCAAATTGTTCTTGTTTAGTGTTGAGCATGAATATTCGAAAAGCGAATTTTTCTCATTAATTTTGCCACTTCGAGAATTTGTAAATATTTAGAATATAGTGCTATATATTCGTTAAATCGAATATTCGTCAGTCATTTTTTTCTATCTGAACACATGATTCCTCCCTACTTCTTGCTTGTGGGCCAATGAGTCATTGACCCACAAGCAACTTAAGCAGGGAGGAATCATGACTTCAGATGGAAAAAAATGACGAATATTCTAAAAAACAAATATATAGCACTTGTGTACTGTTCACAGTGTTCACTTCAGATGGAAAAAAATTATGAATATTCTAAAAAACAAATATATAGCACTATTCACTTATTTCAAATATTTGGGCAGTCACAGGGCCAAAACTGACCAAATAACTCACTTATGGACTCATGAGCCTTACAGGTCAATGTTAGCGCCAAGAAGAAGCACACTCCTTTTACACCATCATCAGCCGATTCCACATAGATGTCTACAGAACCTATTCTATTAAAAGCCTAAACAAGTACATCCCTCCGACAGAGTGGAGAGGGTGTCAGCAGAAAGTTTGTGTTGACGTCACTGATTATTTTGCCCTTCCTCTGATCCGTCAGAACAATAACCTACAAAAAACGGATCCTGTCTGTGGGGAATCCGCCTTCACTCGGTCAGCATTTGGTCAGTGATTCATTAGTATTAGTAGTTGGATCCAAAACAGAGATGACACGTTAACAGAATATTTGCAAGTCTTATGTGTTTTGTACCCACTTCTGCTTTTGGCCACCAAATCACAAGCCAATTCTGATGGGACCATACAGGTCTTACAGATGCTCATTTTACCTTCTTTCTGACAGATCAGAGAACAGGTCAAATAAATGATTATGTCAGCCATGCCAAAAAGGCTAAATAGTAGTCCAGTCATGAAGTAGGGAGGCTGGGAACAGCATGAGAAGTCCACAGAGTGGACCTATGACATAGTGGTGAGGTAAAAGCAGCATGAGGAGACCACAGAGTGGCAAGGTGACATAGTGGTGAGGTGGAAGCAGCATGAGGATACCACAGAGTGACCAAATCACAGAGTCTGTAGGTGGCGGCAGCATCAGAAGGCCGCAGAGTAGCACAATGACCGAGTGTGGTGGTGGCAGCAGCACCATGAGGCCACAAAGTGGCAAGGTGACAAAGTAGAGAGGTGGAAGCCGCATGAGGAGATGATGGAGTGGCCCAATCACAGAGTCTGTAGGTGGAGGCAGCATCAGGAGGCCACAGAGTGGCACAATGACCAAGTGTGGAGGTGGCAGCAGCATCAGGAGGCCACAGAGTGGCAAGTTGACATAGTGTTGAGGTGTCAGTTGCATAAGGAGACCACAGAGTGGCAAGGTGACATAGTGGTGAGATGGAAGCAGCATGAGGAGACCACAGAGTGGCAAGGTGACATAGTGTGGCAATGGCGGCAGCATGAAGAGGCTACAGAGTGGCAAGGTGACATAGTGGTGAGGTGGAAGCAGCATAAGGAGACCACAAAGTGGCCCAATCACAGAGTCTGTAGGTGGCTGTCACGAGGGTGTCAAGAGCCACGTCTGACTCCGTTATACCCGGGGTCAGGAAGTCGCAGCGGGTGGCTGCGCGCTCTATGCCTAAAGATCACGGTGTTTCTTAGTGTTTATTTTCTGTGTTTGCCTTGCTATCCTTTTTGTCTCACTCAGGGATCCGTAGCTTCTCCTCCTCAGCTGTTTCTTGTCTGCCACTCCCAAACTCCTTATATTCTCCTCTCACACTTCTCTTGTTGCCAGTTATAGAGCTTCCTGCCTGGACATCTATGCTGACCCACTGGAGCTGAGAATCTGGTTGTTGTTCCAGAGTGCTACCCTCCTGATCCCTGTTGGGCTTTTGTTGTCTCCTGTTGTTGCCCACCTGGGATTATATGTTTAGTTTGTATTGTCTGTCCTCCCCTTGGTGTTTTCCTCTAGAGCTAGTGGTGCGGACTAGTGTTCCCACCGCCCTGTTCACTACCTAGGGCTCATCCTAGGGAAAGCCAGGGTTTTAGGCACGTGATCGGCGTACGGGTGAGGAACCCGTCTAGGGACGACAGGGCAGCCAGGTGCCAGACGCAAGGTGAGTCAGGGGTCACCACCTTCCCTCTCACTAGGGCAGGGCCTCCCTCTGTTCCTCCCTCCGTGTCACGTATGTGACAGTTACGCCGATCGTGATATTATAACTGGCCCTTATTTTTTGAGAAAAAAAAAAATAAAAAAATTATTTAATTTTTTTTTCTCTACTTAGAATCCAATATGGATCCTATTGCTGCTTTGGCAAAACAGCTTCAAGGCCTGTCTTTGGAGGTGGCAGGATTGAAGGCGTCTGTCCTCCAACAGCAGCAGCAAATGCAGCAGACCGTAAGCCCAGCGGTTGCTATGGGTAACCAGGTTGTTACAGAACCCAAGGTTGTTCTTCCTGACAGATTCTCTGGGGGAAGGGACAAATTTGTGTTGTTCCGTGAGGCCTGCAAATTATATTTTAAGCTGCGCCCTTACTCCTCAGGTAATGAAGAACAGCGGGTGGGGATTGTTATTTCCCTGCTTCAGGGGGACCCGCAATCCTGGGCGTTCTCGTTACCCCCTGGTTCCCAGGCTCTCTGGTCAGTGGAGGGATTTTTTGGGGCTTTGGGTCTCATATATGATGACCCTGACCGTGTCGCTTTGGCTGAGTCGAAGTTACGAAAATTCCTGAGCAATCGGTAACCTCTTCCAAGCAGCAGTTAGTCTGTACTGACTTGGATGAGCCTATGCAGCTAGGAGGAACTTCTCGTCAGGTCCGTCCTCCTGAGGTTCGCCGTAGGGGGGGGGCTTGTTTTTTCTGTGGGGAGAGGGGTCATTTCATTAATGTCTGTCCCTCCTTTCCCAAAAACAAAAGACCGTCGGAACTACTAACCCCAGGCTGTGCGGAGGATGTCAGCCGGGGGGTATACGTTTCCTCCATACGAACATCTCAATTTGTGTTGCCAGCGGTTATTGTTTTTGGCGCTAAGACGGAGACTATTTCTTTTTTTCTAGACAGTGGTGCAGGGGTAAATTTGATAGATGCCCATTTTGCCCGCACTATGGGTCTGTCTCTCTGTACGCTGCAGAGACCCATTCCCATATTCGCTATTGACTCTGCTCCTCTGTCTCAGAGAAACCTCACTCACGTTGTCCATAACTTACATCTTCGGGTAGGGGACCACCATAAGGAGCGTCTTTCATGTTACGTTCTGGAGGGCCTTCCCTCTCCTGTGGTATTGGGTCTTCCCTGGTTGGTAGCGCACAATCCAGTGGTGGATTGGCAGGCCAGGGAGATATTGGAGTGGAGTGAGCATTGCAGAGAGAATTGCTTAAATAACAATTGCTTAATCGCCTCCATAGCTTCCCTACCTACATTTATTTCGGACTTTGAGGACGTTTTTTCTGAAAAGGGTTGTCAGAAGCTACCACCTCATCGTCCTTATGATTGCCCGGTTAACCTGATTCCCGGTGCAAAATTACCCAAGTCCAGGTTGTATAATCTTTCGGGTCCCGAGAGACAAGCCATGAAAGATTATATCTCCGAGAGTCTGGCCAAGGGACACATCAGACCCTCTTCTTCACCCGTGGCTGCAGGGTTTTTCTTTGTTAAAAAGAAAGATGGGGGCCTGCGTCCTTGCCTAGATTTCCGTGAGCTAAACCGGATAACCGTCCGAGACCCATACCCTCTTCCTCTCATTCCTGACCTTTTTAATCAGATTGCGGGTGCTAGGTGGTTCTCCAAACTTGATCTTAGGGGGGCCTACAATCTGATTCGTATCAAGGAAGGGGATGAGTGGAAGACAGCTTTTAACACCCCTGAGGGGCATTACGAAAATTTAGTCATGCCTTTCGGTCTGACCAATGCCCCTGCTGTCTTCCAACATTTCGTTAATGATATTTTTAGTCATCTCATCGGCAGGTTTGTAGTCATATACCTAGATGATATCTTAATTTATTCGGCTGATCTGAAAACACATGAAGTACATGTCAGGCAAGTACTGCAGGTCCTACGGACGAATAAATTATATGCGAAAATTGAAAAATGTGTCTTCGCCGTTCAGGAAATACAATTCCTGGGATATCTATTATCTGCTTCAGGTTTCCGTATGGATCCTGGGAAGGTCCAGGCAATTTTAGATTGGGATCTTCCTGAGAACCTTAAAGCTCTACAACGGTTTTTGGGTTTTGCAAATTTCTACAGAAAGTTTATTAAAAATTATTCAGTGATCGTTAAACCCCTTACTGACATGACTAGGAAGGGGACTGATTTTTCTAAATGGTCTGACGCCGCTAAAATTGCATTTTCCTCTCTAAAAGAGAGATTTACCTCGGCACCTGTTCTAATTCAACCTGATGTCTCCCAGCCTTTTATTGTTGAAGTTGATGCGTCGGAGGTGGGAGTGGGGGCTGTATTGTCTCAGGGTCCGTCTCCTGGCAAATGGCGTCCTTGCGCTTTCTTTTCCAAAAAATTATCTGCAGCAGAAAAGAACTATGATATTGGAAATAGGGAACTGTTGGCGATTAAACTGGCGTTTGAAGAGTGGCGTCACTTCTTAGAGGGAGCAATCCACCCCGTCACGGTAATTACGGATCACAAAAACCTTCTGTACCTAGAATCGGCTAAGCGTCTCACCCCTAGACAAGCTAGGTGGTCGCTATTCTTTACCAGATTTAACTTTGTAATCACCTATCGTCCTGGGGCAAAAAATACCAAGGCAGACGCATTGTCTCGTAGTTTCCCTGGAGGGGTAATGTTAGTGATCCGGTACCTATTTTACAAAGAGGAGTGGTTGTCTCGGCTGTACACTCTGTTCTAGAGGGAAAGGTGTTAGAGGCCCAGGGGGACGCCCCGGCCTCTTGCCCCTCAGAGAAATTGTTTGTACCGTTAAACCTGCGTCTTGAGTTATTGAAGGAACATCATAATTCGGCACTTGCTGGGCACCCGGGTAGTAAAGCAACCTTGGAGCTATTGTCTCGTCGTTTTTGGTGGCCAAGGTTGCGTCAGGATGTAATAGATTTCGTGTCTACTTGTTCTACTTGTGCACGCGCGAAAGTCTCTCATACACGTCCAGCAGGGTCTTTACTGCCACTTTTCATCCCCAATAGACCATGGACACATCTATCAATGGATTTCATCACTGACTTACCTTTGTCTGCGGGTAAAACAGTTATCTTGGTAGTAGTAGACAGGTTTAGCAAAATGGTACACTTTATTGCGCTACCCGCACTTCCTAATGCTAAGACTCTTGCTCAGGTGTTTATCAGTGAAATCGTGAAGCTTCACGGG
This sequence comes from Bufo gargarizans, assembly GCF_014858855.1. Classification (NCBI taxonomy): domain Eukaryota; kingdom Metazoa; phylum Chordata; class Amphibia; order Anura; family Bufonidae; genus Bufo; species Bufo gargarizans. The sequence goes on from NC_058083.1 coordinate 273,646,111, forward strand.
GTCCCTTCCGATGTGGTTTCGGATCGGGGAACCCAGTTTATTTCTAAGTTTTGGAAAGCTTTTTGTACCCGTTTAGGGGTACACTTATCCTTTTCCTCAGCTTTCCATCCTCAGTCGAATGGACAGACTGAGCGTACCAACCAAAACCTAGAAACATATTTAAGGTGTTTTGCGTCTGAAAACCAAGAGGTGTGGTCATCATATTTACCGTTAGCCGAGTTTGCCATAAATAATCGCCGTCAGGAATCCACTGGCAAGTCACCATTTCTTGGTGCATACGGTTTTCATCCCCAATTTTGTACTTTCAAAGAGGGGGGGTCTTCTGGGGTTCCCGAAGAGGAACGGTTTTCTTCATCTCTTTCATCGGTATGGCAGAAGGTGCAAGCTAACTTGAAAAATATGAGTGGTAAATACAAATGCATGGCCGATAAGAAACGGTCGCCAGGTCCGGACCTAGGAGTGAATGACTATGTGTGGTTGTCTACTAGGAATATTAAGTTGAAGGTTCCCTCTTGGAAACTGGGTCCTAGGTTCATTGGTCCTTATAAAATTGTAGCCGTCATTAACCCTGTGGCTTTTCGCCTGGAGCTACCTCAGACTTTTAAGATCCATAACGTCTTCCATAAGTCGTTGCTCAAGAAGTATGTTCCACCTCTAGAACCATCACCGCTGCCACCTCCTCCTGTTGTTGTGGATGGTAATCTGGAGTTTCAAATATCCAGAATTGTTGATTCTCGTCGGGTCCGCCGCTCTCTTCAGTATCTGGTGCATTGGAGGGGTTACGGTCCCGAGGAAAGAATGTGGGTTCCAGCGTCAGAGGTAAACGCCAACAGGTTGATTCAGGCTTTCCATGTCTCTCATCCGGAGAGACCTGGTCCTGAGTGTCCGGAGGCCCCTCGTGAAAGGGGGGGTACTGTCACGAGGGTGTCAAGAGCCACGTCTGACTCCGTTATACCCGGGGTCAGGAAGTCGCAGCGGGTGGCTGCGCGCTCTATGCCTAAAGATCACGGTGTTTCTTAGTGTTTGTTTTCTGTGTTTGCCTTGCTATCCTTTTTGTCTCACTCAGGGATCCGTAGCTTCTCCTCCTCAGCTGTTTCTTGTCTGCCACTCCCAAACTCCTTATATTCTCCTCTCACACTTCTCTTGTTGCCAGTTATAGAGCTTCCTGCCTGGACATCTATACTGACCCACTGGAGCTGAGAATCTGGTTGTTGTTCCAGAGTGCTACCCTCCGGATCCCTGTTGGGCTTTTGTTGTCTCCTGTTGTTGCCCACCTGGGATTATATGTTTAGTTTGTATTGTCTGTCCTCCCCTTGGTGTTTTCCTCTAGAGCTAGTGGTGCGGACTAGTGTTCCCACCGCCCTGTTCACTACCTAGGGCTCATCCTAGGGAAAGCCAGGGTTTTAGGCACGTGATCGGCGTACGGGTGAGGAACCCGTCTAGGGACGACAGGGCAGCCAGGTGCCAGACGCAAGGTGAGTCAGGGGTCACCACCTTCCCTCTCACTAGGGCAGGGCCTCCCTCTGTTCCTCCCTCCGTGTCACGTATGTGACAGTTACGCCGATCGTGATAGTGGCGGCAGCATCAGGAGGCCGCAGAGTGGCACAATGACAGGGTGTGAAGGTACTGGCTGCATCAAAAGGCTACAGAGTGGCAAGGTGACATAGTGTGGCGGTGGCTGCAGTATCAGAAGGCCACAGAGTGGCAAGGTGACATAGTGTGGAGGTGTCAGCAGCATGAGGAGACGACAGAGTAGCCCAATCTCAGAGTCTGCTGGTGGCGGCAGCATCAGGAGGTAACAGAGTGGTACAATGACAGAGTGTGGAGGTGGCGGCAACATTAGGAGGCCACAGAGTGGCAAGGTGACATAGTGGTGAGGTGGAAGCAGCATGAGGAGACCACAGAGTAGCCCAATCTTAGAGTCTGTAGGTTATGGCAACATCAGGAGGCCATAGAGAGGCAAGGTGACATAGTATGGAGGTGGCAGCAACATCGGGAGGCCACAGAGTGGCAAGGTGACATAGTGTGGCAATGGCGGCAGCATCAGGAGGCCACAGAGTGGCAAGGTAACAGTGGTGAGGTGGAAGCAGCATGAGAAGACCACAAAGTGTCCCAATCACAGAGTCTGTAGGTGGCTGCAGCATCAGGAGGCCGCAGTGTGGCACAATTTCAGGGTGTGAAGGTAGCGGCAGCATCAGAAGGCCATAGAGTGGCAAGGTGACCTAGTGTGGAAGTGGCGGCATCATTAGAAGACCACAGAGTGGCAAGGTGACATAGTGTGGAGGTGTCAGCAGCATCAGGAGGCCACAGAGTTGCAAGGTGACAAAGTGTGGAGGTGGGTGGCAATACGGGTACCCGCTGAAGATGATGGGTGAAAGAAGGAGCACTTCGCATCAGATGTGTGGCATCAGGCTGGTGGCACTGACAGCATTAGAATAGTAGCTGAGGCAGGTAGCCAGAAGAAACCAGTCTCTTTTTATCAAAGTGTTGGTGTGGCACCATGGATGATCTAGTCTGATGCATCAGGAATTGGTGGGTGGAAATCCTAGCTGATCCACACCTAATTCATCTTGACAAAACTCAGTATCTCCACATTTTGGGTGGACAGGCGAGTTCTTCTTAGGGTAACTATGGACCCCGCCACACTGATGCCACAATACTGGCCAGGCAGGACATCTTTTCCAGGGCAAACTCAGCCAGTTGCGGCCACAAATCCTGTTTGGCTGCCCAGTAGTCCAGCAGATCTTCAAGGTCGGCTGGCAGGGTGCACTCCAAGTATGCCACTACCTGCTCGTTCAGGTTCTGCTCTACGTTTAGCTGCTTGTGAGTAGTGTTGGGCGCGAATATTCGAATAGTGAATATTAATCGCGAATATCGGCACTTCAAGAATTCGCAAATATTTAGAATATAGTGATATATACTCAGAATTTCGAATATTCTAGATTTTTTTTGTTATCAGTAACCTTCCTTCTTGATTGAGGGCTAATAGGAAGGCTGCAATGTCTTTGTCTGAGCTTAGCAACATCGCTAGCAACCAATAGGAAAGTTGCCTACACCTTACTATATAACAACCTCCCCAGCAGCCCTTGTATGCAGTATTTTGCAGATCTGAGAGAGACAGTGGTTTTATTGCTGTGGTCTCTGCTTTCCTGTGTCATTACATTAGATAGTTCGTTAGTTAGCTTATATACAGTCCTGATCAAAAGTTTAAGACCACTTAAAAAATGGCAAAAAATCATATTTTACATTGTTGGATCTTAACAAGGTTCCAAGTAGAGCTTCAACATGCAACAAGAAGTAATGAGAGTGAGACAAAAAAATTTTTGAGCATTCAATGAATTAAAAATAACGATTAAACTGAAACAGGCTGTTTTGCAGCTGATCCAAATTTTAGGACCACATGCCTTTAAAAGGCCAAATCTGTGCAAAGATGTGGATTCATTGTCATTTTCTGTCAGGTAGTCACACATTGTGATGGCAAAGGCAAAAAAACTCTCCCTTTTTGAACGTGGTCGGGTTGTTGAACTGCATAAGCAGGGTCTCTCACAGCGCGCCATCGCTGCTGAGGTGGGACGCAGTAAGTCATTTGGAATTTCTTAAATGATCCTGAGGGTTATGGAACAAAAAAGTCAAGTGGAAGACACAAAAAATGTGATCAGCACTGAGCCGGAGGATCCAATTGGCTGTCTGTCAAGACACTGGACGATCCTCGACCCAAATTAAGGCCCTTACTGGTGCTGACTGCAGCCCCATAACCATCAGACGGCATCTGAGACTGAAGGGCTTCAAAAACAAAAAAACGTCTTCAAAGACCTCGTCTCCTTGAACGCCATAGAACTGCTCGTTTGGACTTTGCAAGAGAGCACCAAACATGGGACATTCAAAGGTGGAAGATGTGGAAGTTTTATTCATTGATGAGAAAAAATTTAACCTTGATGGTCCTGATGGTTTCCAACGTTACAGACATGACAAGCAGATCCCACCTGAGATGTTTTCTACGCGCCACAGTGGAGGGGGCGCCATAATGGTCTGGGGTGCTTTTTCCTTCAGTGGAACAATGGAGCTTCAGGAAGTGCAGGGGCATCAAACGGCCGCTGACTATGTCCAGGGCCCTCGTCTGTGTGGTAATGACTACAGTACACAACAGGACAACGCTACAGTACACAATGCCCGCAGGACAAGGGACTCCTTTCAGGAGAATAACATCACTCTTTTGGCACATCCTGTGTGTTCCCCTGATCTAAATCCAATTGAGAACCTTTGGGGATGGACGGCAAGGGAGGTTTACAAAAAAGGACAACAGTTCCGGACAGTAGATGGCCTTTGTGCGGCCATCTTTGGAGAAATGTTCACACTCACCTCATAGAAACGCTTGCATCAAGCATGCCGAAACGAATTTTGGAAGTGATAAACAATAACGGCGGAGCTACTCATTACTGAGTTCATGTTTGGAAGTTGAATTTCTGTTTTGGGGGGGATTTATAATTTTTTTTGAGGTGCGGTCCTAAACTTTTGATCAGCTAAAAAATAACCTGTTTCAGTTTATTTGTTGTTTTCATTAAATTGAATGCTCAAAAAAGTTTTGTCTCACTCCCATTTCTTCTTGTTGCATGTTGAAGCTCTACTTGGAACCTTGTTAAGATACAGCCAAGCTAAATATGATTTTTTGCCATTTTTCAAGTTTTTTTTTAAACTTTTTATCAGGATTGTATATAATATAGATAGTTAGTGGGAGATAGTCAGTGTAGGTTAGATAGTGATATAGTGTAGCTGATGGGTTCTGCTGTCCATAAATACATGCTACATACATAGTGCTGTGATGTCACAAGTTCACAACAATACTTAGTGCACCAATTACTAATAAGTAGTCAGATCTGTTAAAATGTGAAGTTGCACATATTGCGCCAAAATATTCGCATCATTAGTGCCGATTTCACAATCGCAAATATATTGGAGCACTCTATCTGCATATAAAGCTATTGTAATGTTCTGCTGTGCCAACCATTTTCTCCAGTCTCAGGAAATTTCTAGCAGGTTAAAAAAAATGTAGCTATAATGACCCACACCTGTATTTCACACGCAGTACGCAAATATTACATTGCCGTTTTTTCACGATCAAGAAAATAATCTCGAATTTGCTAATATATGACGAATATTCTACCAAATATTTGCGAAATATTGCAAATTCGAATATTGCCTCTGCCGCTCATCACTACTGGTGAGTAGTTTCTTCACTATGCATGTGAAGAAAGCTGCTCATCAGCGACTCTAGACTCAGGCTGCTGCTGATGGAGGTGGTACTGCTCCTGCCACCCTACCCCAGCAGCCATGGCAGTGGAACATGAGCGCAGATGCCCACCTCAGTCAGATCTGCGAGAGGATGGACAATGACGCAGATAGGCAGCAGCCAACAGACTACATAGGATGTCTCTATAGTAGTTCACGTTGTCCTCCCTCTCAGCGGGTGTAAAAAAGACCCCCATTTTGGACCGGTAGTGAGGGTCCAACAAGGTGGAGAGCCAGATGTCATCCATCTGCTGAATAGTGACAATTCGGCTGTCACTACCCAAGCAAGTGAGCATGCATCGGGCCATTTGTGCAAGTGACTCAGAGGGACTCCCTGCCTCCATCTCCACTGCATACTGCTACGGTGTGTCTGGGTCCTCTGCCTCATTGCCCTGTAGCTCCTGTTCCTCCTCTCCTGTGACCTGTCTAGAAAAACCACCCATTTTACTACACATTGCTTGTGCTCCAATGTCCTTCTCCAGTTCAGCCCCTACAGGGATCATGTGCCTGTGAGATCTACGCACCACGTATCCAGTCCCCTGACCAGCCAGATTTACCAGCATCTGTTCCAGGACATGAAGCAGTGGAATGGCATTGTTCATCCCGTAGTCCTGGCGACTGGCAAATAACGTGGCCTCCTGAAAGGGCCTGAGCAAACGGCAGGTGTCACGCATGAGCTGCTACCTGCTGACATCGAAGTTACAAAGGCGAATACTTCTGTCCGCTTGGATCATCAAAAAATTGCTTATGGCCTTTCTCTGCTCATATAGTCGGTCCAACATGTGGAGGGTGGAATTAAAACGGGTGGAAAAGTCGTATATCACCCTATGTTGGGACATGTTGTTCTACCGCTGCAGCTCTAGGAGGGTATGATTTGTAGTGTATGAATGTCTAAAGAGCATGCAAAGTTTCCTGGTCATTTTTAAGATGTTTTGCAGATGGGTGGAGGACTTCGGGAACCGCTTGACAGACAGATTGAACACATATGCAATGCAGGGCGCAATGCTCAGCCCTCCTTGACGCAGCGCCGACACAATGTTCTTCCTGATGTCGGTCACCATGGTTCCGATTTCAGTTGTCGTGGAGAAAGCCAGGATTTGATTTCTTGCTGAAGGACACAGAGCAGTTCCTCCCCTGTGTGACTCCTTTCACCCAGACAAATGAGGTGCAGAACAGCGTGACACCGCTGTGCCCTGCACATATGTCTGTGTCTGTCAATTGTCCCTGCAGTAGAGGCTGAGGACACGGCGAGGCAACGTGGAGGCAGAAGCTGCGTCACCTGGCCAAGTTACTGGTGTGGCTGTGCAGGAACCACATTTACCCAGTGAACCATAAAGGACAAGTATTGTCCCTGACACTAGTTATAGCTCCACACATCGGCCACTAGACTACAGGCCCCAAACATTAGACATTCACCGGACAGAAAAGATCAAGTGATTATGTGGCCGGAGGTATATTACACAGTCAATAGATATCAATTTTACTGCAGGCCAGTACAAATACAGGTTAAAAACATGTTTAAAATAATTAAAATATTAAATTGGATTAAAAACGTGGCTAATGAAATCCCCCCTCTTGAAAAAACCCTAATGATAACAGTTGAAATTCGATAACACGTGGTCGTCACTGGTGTTGAATACCTCCGAGGCCGCAACAATTATTTATTCACTGTGCAGAAAAGAACAAGTAAGTATGTGGCTGGAGGTAGATTACACGGTCATTGGATATCAATTTTACTGCAGGCCAGTGTATTACAGGCCCCAAAAATTATGCATTCACCGTACAGAAAAAATCAAGTGATTATGTGGCTGGAGGTATATTAGACGATCAACGGATATCAATTTTACTGAAGGCCAGTACAAATATAAGTCAAATACATATGTTTAAAGAACTAAAAATATAAAATTGGATTAAAAACATGGCTGACGAAATCCCCACTCTTGAAAAAATTCCTAATGACAATAGTTGAAACACGTGGTCGTCACAGGTGTTGAATTCCTCCGAGGCCCAAAACATTAGGCATTCAACGGACAGAAAAGGCCTTTTATGCCTCATTATTTACATAGAACAGTGACCATTCTATGTTCTTGTTGTTGTTGGATATGAGTGGGCTAGCATGAGGAAATTCAATTAAACGTAGTCGTCACAGGTGTTGAATTCCTCCGAGATCCATGCCTCATTCATTTTTAGAGATGTGATGTAGTCCACACTGTCGTGAGCTAGGCGAGTGCGCTTATCGGTCATGATCCCCCTGCTGCGCTGAACTTCCTTTCGGACAGGACACTGGACGAGGGGCAAGCCAAGAGTTCCATGGCAAATTGTGCCAGCTCTGGCCACAGGTCAAGCCTGCACACCCGGTAGTCCAGGGGTTCCTCGCTTCTCAGAGCGTCCAAATCGGCCGTTAACCTGATATAGTTGGACACCTGTCGGTCTAGGAGTTCCCTGAGGCTGGATCCGGAGGGCGGCTGTCGATGAGTTGGCTGCAAGAATATTCTCATATCCGAAGTGACCAACACATCTTCAAACAGCCCTCTTCTTGCATAAGCTGTTTGATTGGTACTTGCAAATGTTTCTCTGTGAGTGTAATTTCCTTGGCCAGCGCCCTCAAAAGCAGAATGCAGCATTTCTCGAAGCAAGGCCTGGAAGTGCTGCATTCTGACAGCCCTCTGTGATGTTGGTAACATGTCCGCCATTTTGTGTCTGTACTGGGGGTCTAAGTTGCCACCCAGTACTGGTCCTTGCCCTTTATGCTATGCTTTTTATACGGTGCTCTTCTCTTCAAACACTGGAACATGAAGGCCCCCGTTTGCAATAAACTGGAAGCGGTAAAGTGGCCTGGCTCCTGCTCATCGTCCAGGATAATGTCGTCCTCGTTCCCCCCCCCCCCCAGCCACGGACATCACCAGGGATCCCAGAAAAGTTTAAAGTATGCTCTTCTTCCTCCTACTTCACCTCCGCCTCGGCACCATCCTCCTTCGACTGCTCTTCAGACTTCTGTTTACTTGTATCAGATGGAGTAGCCCCCACTGGGAATTCATCCAGCATTACGACTTCCTCATCTTCCTGCTCCTGCTCCTCGACGGCTTGATCAATGACACCACTCAATAAACGCTCCAGAAAGAAGGTGTAAGGTACGATGTCACTGATGGCGCCCTGGCTGCAATTGACCAGTTTGGTGATCTCATCAAATGGCCGCAGAAGTCTGCATGCGTCACGCATGATCAGCCACTAGTGTGGTGAAAAAAAACCAAGCTTTCCAGAACCTGTCCTGCTGCAGAGTTCGTACAGGTAGTCGTTAACTGCATGTTTCTGCTGCAGTAGCCTATCAAGCATATAAAAGGTGGAGTTCCAGCGTGTAAGGCAGTCACAAATCAAACGTATGACGGGCAGGTGGTGTCGCCGCTGAACGTCAGCAAGGCGAGCCATGGCCGTGTAAGATCTAAAATGGCCAGAGATTTTGTGCATTGAGCTCGGGGTATTTGGCAACAAATTGCTGCGCAACTAAGTTCAGGACGTGTGCCATGCACGGCACGTGTGTCATTTTGCCCTGCTTCAGCGCTCTCAGCAGATTGGAACCGTTGTCGCACACCACTTTATCAATTGTCAAATTGAGTGGGGTTAGCCACTGATCGGTCTGTGACCGCAAAGCTGAAAAGGGCGCAGGACCGGTGTGGCTCTTGGCTTCCAGGCACAACAGCTGCAGCACAGCATGGCAATGTCTCACCTGGCACATCGAATAGGTTCTGTGGAGCTTGGGGAGGGCAGCGGAAGAGGCGGTAGCAGTGGAAAAGGAGGAGTCAGCAGAGGAGGAGACGGAGGATGGAGTAGGAGGAGGAGAAGAAGAGGCAGGCCTGAATGCAATCTGTGGTGGTAACAACAAATCCACACGGGTGCCATGCTTGACAGCCGTCAGAAGGTTCACCTAGTGGGCAGTAAAAGTTATGTACCTTCCCTGCCTATGTTTACTAGACCACGTGTCTGTGGTCAGGTGTATCTTGGCACAGAGACTGTGTGCCAGAGATACATTCACTTTCTGCTGAACGTGGTCATATAGCTCCGGGATGCCCTTCAGGGAGAAATATTTCCTTCCAGGGACCTTCCATTGCGGAGTGCCAATGGCCACAAATTATTTAAAGGCCTCTGAGTCCACCTGTTTATATGGTAGTAGTTGGCGGGCTAGCAGTTCTGACAAGCCCGCAGTCAGCCGTTGGGCAAGAGGGTTATACGGCTTCATCATCTTTTTAAGCTTGAACATTTGGGCAACGGAAGCCTGCCTTTTGCCAGATGAACGCAACGACAGCACAGTGGAAGGTGGAGTGGAGGACAAATGTAAGGAGAGAGGATAAGGAGAAGAGGCAGGATGTGGAGCGCCAGGAGTATGTATTTGTGGGTTCTGACTGTGTTGCTCCCACTGGGCTCGGTGATAAGAGGCCAGGTGCCTTCTTAAGGCGGTCGTCTCTATGTGAGTGTTGGGCTTACCGCGACTAAGGCGTTGACAGCACGGGTGGACAGCCAGATTGAACACGTATGCAGTGTAAGTCAGGACGGATCCGTTTGGCTCCGCACGGCCAAACGGATCCGTCCTTTATTTTAACTTTCCTTCTGGTGATCCTCCAAAAATCGTGGAGGACACACGGGGAAAAAAACGGACACGGATCACGGAACAACGGAACCCCGTTTTGCGGACTGTGAAAAAGTACTGTCGTGCGCATGAGGCCTTAAGGCTCTCTGCAGCCAGAAAATATTAGTATTTTTCACAGGATAGATCATGTGATAGATTTTATACAGCCCAGCCGTTGTAGAATCCTTTTTAAGGACATCAAATCTTTTACAATTGAAACTTTTATATATATTTTTTTTTTTATAAAACCCTTTATTATTTTTTATTTTTACACTTGTTCTTACAAGAATTTTGGGGGGCATTTGCAGTACACTTTTTATTGATGAATTCTTGTGTAGCAGCAACCATGCTGTACTTCGCTGTACAACCTCATTGCCAAGCTGATCTCATGCAGACTCCCGGCATTGCGATCCTGGTCTGTATACACAGTTCTTGATGAACGCTGTGTAGATAGCAATGGCAAGGCAGGGACAGTAAAAAACAGACAATCATTTGTATGCAATTTGGTGTTTGTCAAGCACTGTGAGAGAGTTGGGTGGTAAATAGAGTTGAGCGAACACCTGGATGTTCGGGTTCGAGAAGTTCGGCCGAACATCCCGGAAATGTTCGGGTTCGGGATCCGAACCCGATCCGAACTTCGTCCCGAACCCGAACCCCATTGAAGTCAATGGGGACCCGAACTTTTCGGCACTAAAACGGCTGTAAAACAGCCCAGGAAAGGGCTAGAGGGCTGCAAAAGGCAGCAACATGTAGGTAAATCCCCTGCAAACAAATGTGGATAGGGAAATTAATTAAAATAAAAATTAAATAAATAAAAATTAACCAAAATCAATTGGAGAGAGGTTCCATAGCAGAGAATCTGGCTTCCCGTCACCCACCACTGGAACAGTCCATTCTCAGATATTTAGGCCCCGGCACCCAGGCAGAGGAGAGAGGTCCCGTAACAGACAATCTGGCTTCATGTCAGCAGAGAATCAGTCTTCATGTCATAGCAGAGAATCAGGCTTCACGTCACCCACCACTGTAATAGTCCATTTTCATAAATTTAGGCCCAGCACCCAGGCAGAGGAGAGAGGTCCCGTAACAGACAATCTGGCTTCATGTCAGCAGAGAATCAGTCTTCATATCATAGCAGAGAATCTGGCTTCCCGTTACCCACCACTGGAACAGTCCATTCTCAGATATTTAGGCCCCGGCACCCAGGCAGAGGAGAGAGGTCCCGTAACAGACAATCTGGCTTCATGTCAGCAGAGAATCAGTCTTCATATCATAGCAGAGAATCAGGCTTCACGTCAGCCACCACTGCAACAGTCCATTGTCATAAATTCAGGCCCAGCACCCAGGCAGAGGAGAGAGGTCCCGTAACAGACAATCTGGCTTCATGTCAGCAGAGAATCAGTCTGCATGTCATAGCAGAGAATGAGGCTTCACGTCACCCACCACTGCAACAGTCCATTTTCATAAATTTAGGCCCAGCACCCAGGCAGAGGAGAGAGGTCCCGTAACAGAGGATCTGGCTTCATGTCACCAGAGAATCAGTCTGCATGTCATAGCAGAGAATCAGGCTTCACGTCACCCACCACTGCAACAGTCCATTTTCATAAATTTAGGCCCAGCACCCAGGCAGAGGAGAGAGGTCCCGTAACAGAGGATCTGGCTTCATGTCACCAGAGAATCAGTCTGCATGTCATAGCAGAGAATCAGGCTTCACGTCAGCCACCACTGCAACAATCCATTGGCATATATTTAGGCCTAGCACACAGGCAGAGGAGAGAGGTCCCGTAACAGACAATCTGGCTTCATGTCAGCAGAGAATCAGTCTTCATATCATAGCAGAGAATCAGGCTTCACGTCAGCCACCAATGCAACAGTCCATTGTCAGATATTTAGGCCCAGCACCCAGGCAGAGGAGAGAGGTCCCGTAACAGAGGATCTGGCTTCATGTCAGCAGAGAATCAGTCTTCATGTCATAGCAGAGAATCAGGCTTCACGTCACCCACCACTGTAAGAGTCCATTTTCATAAATTTAGGCCCAGCACCCAGGCAGAGGAGAGAGGTCCCGTAACAGACGATCTGGCTTCATGTCAGCAGAGAATCAGTCTGCATGTCATAGCAGAGAATGAGGCTTCACGTCACCCACCACTGCAACAGTCCATTTTCATAAATTTAGGCCCAGCACCCAGGCAGAGGAGAGAGGTCCCGTAACAGAGGATCTGGCTTCATGTCACCAGAGAATCAGTCTGCATGTCATAGCAGAGAATCAGGCTTCACGTCACCCACCACTGCAACAGTCCATTTTCATAAATTTAGGCCCAGCACCCAGGCAGAGGAGAGAGGTCCCGTAACAGAGGATCTGGCTTCATGTCACCAGAGAATCAGTCTGCATGTCATAGCAGAGAATCAGGCTTCACGTCAGCCACCACTGCAACAATCCATTGGCATATATTTAGGCCTAGCACACAGGCAGAGGAGAGAGGTCCCGTAACAGACAATCTGGCTTCATGTCAGCAGAGAATCAGTCTTCATATCATAGCAGAGAATCAGGCTTCACGTCAGCCACCAATGCAACAGTCCATTGTCAGATATTTAGGCCCAGCACCCAGGCAGAGGAGAGAGGTCCCGTAACAGAGGATCTGGCTTCATGTCAGCAGAGAATCAGTCTTCATGTCATAGCAGAGAATCAGGCTTCACGTCACCCACCACTGTAAGAGTCCATTTTCATAAATTTAGGCCCAGCACCCAGGCAGAGGAGAGAGGTCCCGTAACAGACGATCTGGCTTCATGTCAGCAGAGAATCAGTCTGCATGTCATAGCAGAGAATGAGGCTTCACGTCACCCACCACTGCAACAGTCCATTTTCATAAATTTAGGCCCAGCACCCAGGCAGAGGAGAGAGGTCCCGTAACAGAGGATCTGGCTTCATGTCACCAGAGAATCAGTCTGCATGTCATAGCAGAGAATCAGGCTTCACGTCACCCACCACTGCAACAGTCCATTTTCATAAATTTAGGCCCAGCACCCAGGCAGAGGAGAGAGGTCCCGTAACAGAGGATCTGGCTTCATGTCACCAGAGAATCAGTCTGCATGTCATAGCAGAGAATCAGGCTTCACGTCAGCCACCACTGCAACAATCCATTGGCATATATTTAGGCCTAGCACACAGGCAGAGGAGAGAGGTCCCGTAACAGACAATCTGGCTTCATGTCAGCAGAGAATCAGTCTTCATATCATAGCAGAGAATCAGGCTTCACGTCAGCCACCAATGCAACAGTCCATTGTCAGATATTTAGGCCCAGCACCCAGGCAGAGGAGAGAGGTCCCGTAACAGAGGATCTGGCTTCATGTCAGCAGAGAATCAGTCTTCATGTCATAGCAGAGAATCAGGCTTCACGTCACCCACCACTGCAACAGTCCATTTTCATAAATTTAGGCCCAGCACCCAGGCAGAGGAGAGAGGTCCCGTAACAGAGGATCTGGCTTCATGTCACCAGAGAATCAGTCTGCATGTCATAGCAGAGAATCAGGCTTCACGTCAGCCACCACTGCAACAATCCATTGGCATATATTTAGGCCTAGCACACAGGCAGAGGAGAGAGGTCCCGTAACAGACAATCTGGCTTCATGTCAGCAGAGAATCAGTCTTCATATCATAGCAGAGAAACAGGCTTCACGTCAGCCACCAATGCAACAGTCCATTGTCAGATATTTAGGCCCAGCACCCAGGCAGAGGAGAGAGGTCCCGTAACAGAGGATCTGGCTTCATGTCAGCAGAGAATCAGTCTTCATGTCATAGCAGAGAATCAGGCTTCACGTCACCCACCACTGTAAGAGTCCATTTTCATAAATTTAGGCCCAGCACCCAGGCAGAGGAGAGAGGTCCCGTAACAGACAATCTGGCTTCATGTCAGCAGAGAATCAGTCTTCATATCATAGCAGAGAATCAGGCTTCACGTCAGCCACCAATGCAACAGTCCATTGTCAGATATTTAGGCCCAGCACCCAGGCAGAGGAGAGAGGTCCCGTAACAGAGGATCTGGCTTCATGTCAGCAGAGAATCAGTCTTCATGTCATAGCAGAGAATCAGGCTTCACGTCACCCACCACTGTAAGAGTCCATTTTCATAAATTTAGGCCCAGCACCCAGGCAGAGGAGAGAGGTCCCGTAACAGACAATCTGGCTTCATGTCAGCAGAGAATCAGTCTTCATATCATAGCAGAGAATCAGGCTTCACGTCACCCACCACTGTAACAGTCCATTTTCATAAATTTAGGCCCAGCACCCAGGCAGAGGAGAGAGGTCCCGTAACAGACAATCTGGCTTCATGTCAGGAGAGAATCAGTCTTCATGTCATAGCAGAGAATCAGGCTTCACGTCACCCACCACTGCAACAGTCCATTTTCATAAATTTAGGCCCAGCACCCAGGCAGAGGAGAGAGGTCCCGTAACAGACAATCTGGCTTCATGTCAGCAGAGAATTAGTCTGCATGTCATAGCAGAGAATCAGGCTTCACGTCAGCCACCAATGCAACAGTCCATTGTCAGATATTTAGGCCCAGCACCCAGGCAGAGGAGAGAGGTCCCGTAACAGAGGATCTGGCTTCATGTCACCAGAGAATCAGTCTGCATGTCATAGCAGAGAATCAGGCTTCACGTCACCCACCACTGCAACAGTCCATTTTCATAAATTTAGGCCCAGCACCCAGGCAGAGGAGAGAGGTCCCGTAACAGAGGATCTGGCTTCATGTCACCAGAGAATCAGTCTGCATGTCATAGCAGAGAATCAGGCTTCACGTCAGCCACCACTGCAACAATCCATTGGCATATATTTAGGCCTAGCACACAGGCAGAGGAGAGAGGTCCCGTAACAGACAATCTGGCTTCATGTCAGCAGAGAATCAGTCTTCATATCATAGCAGAGAATCAGGCTTCACGTCAGCCACCAATGCAACAGTCCATTGTCAGATATTTAGGCCCAGCACCCAGGCAGAGGAGAGAGGTCCCGTAACAGAGGATCTGGCTTCATGTCAGCAGAGAATCAGTCTTCATGTCATAGCAGAGAATCAGGCTTCACGTCACCCACCACTGTAAGAGTCCATTTTCATAAATTTAGGCCCAGCACCCAGGCAGAGGAGAGAGGTCCCGTAACAGACGATCTGGCTTCATGTCAGCAGAGAATCAGTCTGCATGTCATAGCAGAGAATGAGGCTTCACGTCACCCACCACTGCAACAGTCCATTTTCATAAATTTAGGCCCAGCACCCAGGCAGAGGAGAGAGGTCCCGTAACAGAGGATCTGGCTTCATGTCACCAGAGAATCAGTCTGCATGTCATAGCAGAGAATCAGGCTTCACGTCACCCACCACTGCAACAGTCCATTGTCATAAATTCAGGCCCAGCACCCAGGCAGAGGAGAGAGGTCCCGTAACAGACAATCTGGCTTCATGTCACCAGAGAATCAGTCTGCATGTCATAGCAGAGAATGAGGCTTCACGTCAGCCACCACTGCAACAATCCATTGGCATATATTTAGGCCTAGCACACAGGCAGAGGAGAGGTTCATTCAACTTTGGGTAGCCTTGCAATATAATGGTAAAATGAAAATAAAAATAGGATTGAATGAGGAAGTGCCCTGGAGTCCAATAATATATGGTTATGGGGAGGTAGTTAATGTCTAATCTGGACAAGGGACGGACAGGTCCTGTGGGATCCATGCCTGGTTCATTTTTATGAACGTCAGCTTGTCCACATTGGCTGTAGACAGGCGGCTGCGTTTGTCTGTAATGACGCCCCCTGCCGTGCTGAATACACGTTCAGACAAAACGCTGGCTGCCGGGCAGGCCAGCACCTCCAAGGCATAAAAGGCTAGCTCTGGCCACGTGGACAATTTAGAGACCCAGAAGTTGAATGGGGCCGAACCATCAGTCAGTACGTGGAGGGGTGTGCACACGTACTGTTCCACCATGTTAGTGAAATGTTGCCTCCTGCTAACACGTTGCGTATCAGGTGGTGGTGCAGTTAGCTGTGGCGTGTTGACAAAAGTTTTCCACATCTCTGCCATGCTAACCCTGCCCTCAGAGGAGCTGGCCGTGACACAGCTGCCTTGGCGACCTCTTGCTCCTCCTCTGCCTTGGCCTTGGGCTTCCACTTGTTCCCCTGTGACATTTGGGAATGCTCTCAGTAGCGCGTCTACCAACGTGCGCTTGTACTCGCGCATCTTCCTATCACGCTCCAGTGCAGGAAGTAAGGTGGGCACATTGTCTTTGTAGCGTGGATCCAGCAGGGTGGCAACCCAGTAGTCCGCACAGGTTAAAATGTGGGCAACTCTGCTGTCGTTGCGCAGGCACTGCAGCATGTAGTCGCTCATGTGTGCCAGGCTGCCCAGGGGTAAGGACAAGCTGTCCTCTGTGGGAGGCGTATCGTCATCGTCCTGCCTTTCCCCCCAGCCACGCACCAGTGATGGACCCGAGCTGCGTTGGGTGCCACCCCGCTGTGACCATGCTTCATCCTCATCCTCCTCCACCTCCTCCTCATCCTCGTCCTCCTCGTCCTCCAGTAGTGGGCCCTGGCTGGCCACATTTGTACCTGGCCTCTGCTGTTGCCAAAAACCTCCCTCTGAGTCACTTCGAAGAGACTGGCCTGAAAGTGCTAAAAATGACCCCTCTTCCTCCTCCTCCTCCTCCTCCTCCTGGGCCACCTCCTCTTCCATCATCGCCCTAAGTGTTTTCTCAAGGAGACATAGAAGTGGTATTGTAACGCTGATAACGGTGTCATCGCCACTGGCCATGTTGGTGGAGTACTCGAAACAGCGCAACAGGGCACACAGGTCTCGCATGGAGGCCCAGTCATTGGTGGTGAAGTGGTGCTGTTCTGTAGTGCGACTGACCCGTGCGTGCTGCAGCTGAAACTCCACTATGGCCTGCTGCTGCTCGCACAGTCTGTCCAGCATGTGCAAGGTGGAGTTCCACCTGGTGGGCACGTCGCATATGAGGCGGTGAGCGGGAAGGCCGAAGTTACGCTGTAGCGCAGACAGGCGAGCAGCGGCAGGATGTGAACGCCGGAAGCGCGAACAGACGGCCCGCACTTTATGCAGCAGCTCTGACATGTCGGGGTAGTTGTGAATGAACTTCTGCACCACCAAATTCAGCACATGCGCCAAGCAAGGGATGTGCGTCAAATTGGCTAGTCCCAGAGCTGCAACGAGATTTCGCCCATTATCACACACCACCAGGCCGGGCTTGAGGCTCACCGGCAGCAACCACTCGTCGGTCTGTTGTTCAATACCCCGCCACAACTCCTGTGCGGTGTGGGGCCTGTCCCCCAAACATATGAGTTTCAGAATGGCCTGCTGACGTTTACCCCGGGCTGTGCTGAAGTTGGTGGTGAAGGTGTGTGGCTGACTGGATGAGCAGGTGGAAGAAGAGGAGGAGGAAGCCGAGAAGGAGGAGGTGGCAACAGGAGGCAAAGAATGTTGCCCTGCGATCCTTGGCGGCGGAAGGACGTGCGCCAAACAGCTCTCCGCCTGGGGCCCAGCTGCCACTACATTTACCCAGTGTGCAGTTAGGGAGATATAGCGTCCCTGGCCGTGCTTACTGGTCCACGTATCTGTGGTTAGGTGGACCTTGCTACAGATGGCGTTGCGCAGTGCACACTTGATTTTATCGGATACTTGGTTGTGCAGGGAAGGCACGGCTCTCTTGGAGAAGTAGTGCCGGCTGGGAACAACATACTGTGGGACAGCAAGCGACATGAGCTGTTTGAAGCTGTCTGTGTCCACCAGCCTAAATGACAGCATTTCATAGGCCAGTAGTTTAGAAATGCTGGCATTCAGGGCCAGGGATCGAGGGTGGCTAGGTGGGAATTTACGCTTTCTATCAAATGTTTGTGAGATGGAGAGCTGAACGCTGGCGTGTGACATGGTTGAGACGCTTGGTGACGGAGGTGGTGGTGGTGGTGTTGGTGGTACATCCCCTGTTTGCTGGGCGGCAGGTGCCAACGTTCCTCCAGAGGCGGAGGAAGAGGCCGAGGCGGCAGCAGCAGAATAGGCCGAGGCGGCAGCAGCAGAAGAGGTAGCAGGGGGAGCCTGAGTGACTTCCTTGGTTTTAAGGTGTTTACTCCACTGCAGTTCATGCTTTGCATGCAGGTGCCTGGTCATGCAGGTTGTGCTCAGGTTCAGAACGTTAATGCCTCGCTTCAGGCTCTGATGGCACAGCGTGCAAACCACTCGGGTCTTGTCGTCAGCACATTGTTTGAAGAAGTGCCATGCCAGGGAACTCCTTGAAGCTGCCTTTGGGGTGCTCGGTCCCAGATGGCGGCGGTCAGTAGCAGGCGGAGTCTCTTGGCGGCGGGTGTTCTGCTTTTGCCCACTGCTCCCTCTTTTGCTACGCTGTTGGCTCGGTCTCACCACTGCCTCTTCCTCCGAACTGTGAAAGTCAGTGGCACGACCTTCATTCCATGTGGGGTCTAGGACCTCATCGTCCCCTGCATCGTCTTCCACCCAGTCTTGATCCCTGACCTCCTGTTCAGTCTGCACACTGCAGAAAGACGCAGCAGTTGGCACCTGTGTTTCGTCATCATCAGAGACATGCTGAGGTGGTATTCCCATGTCCTCATCATCAGGAAACATAAGTGGTTGTGCGTCAGTGCATTCTATGTCTTTCACCGCTGGGGAAGGGCTAGGTGGATGCCCTTGGGAAACCCTGCCAGCGGAGTCTTCAAACAGCATAAGAGACTGCTGCATAACTTGAGGCTGAGACAGTTTCCCTGGTATGCATGGGGGTGATGTGACAGACTGATGGGGTTGGTTTTCAGGCGCCATCTGTGCGCTTTCTGCAGAAGACTGGGTGGGAGATAATGTGAACGTGCTGGATCCACTGTCGGCCACCCAATTGACTAATGCCTGTACCTGCTCAGGCCTTACCATCCTTAGAACGGCATTGGGCCCCACCATATATCGCTGTAAATTCTGGCGGCTACTGGGACCTGAGGTAGTTGGTACACTAGGACGTGTGGATGTGGCAGAACGGCCACGTCCTCTCCCAGCACCAGAGGGTCCACTAACACCACCACGACCATGTCCACGTCCGCGTCCCTTACTAGATGTTTTTCTCATTGTTATGGTTCACCACAACAACAAATATATTATTTGGCCCAATGTATTGTATTCAAATTCAGCGGGATATAAATTTGAGGCCTAGTATTTAGGCGCTGGGTGACCGGTATGGATTTAGTGACAGAATTAGACTTGGAAATGCACAGAAGCGTGTGTGTGAAGTTATTCTGAATGACCCTATGTGCACCTTGAATATTATATACCCTTTTAGGGATAGATTTCAAATAGCTCTGATATAGCAGAAACCACTAAATTATGAAATTGCTAAATTGGGAATTGTACTTCAACCCAGAACAAAAAATGTGCTTTGACGGACACTAAATAACTTTCCCAGCTACAACAGGACAGCGGTAACGAGAGATTTAGCGGGATATAAATTTGAGGCCTAGTATTTAGGCGCTGGGTGACAGGTATGGGTTTAGTGACAGAATTAGACTTGGAAATACACAGTAGCGGGTGTGTGTGAAGTTATTCTGAATGACCCTATGTGCACCTTCAATATGATCTACCCTTTTAGGGATAGATTTCAAATAGCTCTGATATAGCAGAAACCACTAAATTATGAAATTGCTAAATTGGGAATTGTATTTCAACCCAGAACAAAAAATGTGCTTTGACGGACACTAAATAACTTTCCCAGCTACAACAGGACAGCGGTAACGAGAGATTTAGCAGGATATAAATTTGAGGCCTAGTATTTAGGCGCTGGGTGACAGGTATGGGTTTAGTGACAGAATTAGACTTGAAAATACACAGTAGCGGGTGTGTGTGAAGTTATTCTGAATGACCCAATGTGCACCTTGAATATTATATACCCTTTTAGGGATAGATTTCAAATAGCTCTGATATAGCAGAAACCACTAAATTATGAAATTGCTAAATTGGGAATTGTACTTCAACCCAGAACAAAAAATGTGCTTTGACGGACACTAAATATCTTTCCAAGCAACAACAGTACAGCGGTAACGAGAGATTTAGCAGGATATAAATTTGAGGCCTAGTATTTAGGCGCTGGGTGACAGGTATGGGTTTAGTGACAGAATTAGACTTGGAAATACACAGTAGCGGGTGTGTGTGAAGTTATTCTGAATGACCCAATGTGCACCTTGAATATTATATACCCTTTTAGGGATAGATTTCAAATAGCTCTGATATAGCAGAAACCACTAAATTATGAAATTGCTAAATTGGGAATTGTACTTCAACCCAGAACAAAAAATGTGCTTTGACGGACACTAAATAACTTTCCCAGCTACAACAGGACAGCGGTAACGAGAGATTTAGCGGGATATAAATTTGAGGCCTAGTATTTAGGCGCTGGGTGACCGGTATGGATTTAGTGACAGAATTAGACTGGGATATGGCCAAAAAATAACCACACTATTGCTGGTTAAATGCACTTGGTGACGGGCGCAGCTTGCCCCTGATGTAGTATATGGCCAAAAAATGAACAGACTATTGCTGGTTAAATGCACTTGGTGTCACAGCTTGACCAACCACACTACTGAGGGTTAAATGCACTTGGTGACGGGCGCAGCTTGCCCCTGATGTAGTATATGGCCAAAAAATAAACAGACTATTGCTGGTTAAATGCACTTGGTGTGACAGCTTCACCCTGATGTAGGCTTTAGCCAGAAAACAACCACACCATTGAGGGTTAAATGCACTTGGTGACAGGCGCAGCTTGCCCCTGATTTTGTATATGGCCAAAAAATGAACAGACTATTGCTGGTTAAATGCACTTGGTGTGACAGCTTCACCCTGATGTAGGCTTTAGCCAAAAAACAACCACACCATTGAGGGTTAAATGCACTTGGTGACAGGCGCAGCTTGCCCCTGATTTTGTATATGGCCAAAAAATGAACAGACTATTGCTGGTTAAATGCACTTGGTGTGACAGCTTCACCCTGATGTAGGCTTTAGCCAAAAAACAACCACACCATTGAGGGTTAAATGCACTTGGTGACAGGCGCAGCTTGCCCCTGATTTTGTATATGGCCAAAAAATGAACAGACTATTGCTGGTTAAATGCACTTGGTGTGACAGCTTCACCCTGATGTAGGCTTTAGCCAAAAAACAACCACACCATTGAGGGTTAAATGCACTTGGTGACAGGCGCAGCTTGCCCCTGATTTTGTATATGGCCAAAAAATGAACAGACTATTGCTGGTTAAATGCACTTGGTGTGACAGCTTCACCCTGATGTAGGCTTTAGCCAAAAAACAACCACACCATTGAGGGTTAAATGCACTTGGTCGCAGCTTGTGCTGGCGCACCACAAGACACAAAATGGCCGCCGATCACCCCAGAAAAATGTGACTGACAAACGGTCTGGGCAGCCTAAAAACAGTGAGCAATTGAGGATCAGCAGCTCAATGATCCACAGCTGCAGATCGATCAGTTAATCAAGTCCTTTGGAGGAGTTAATCTGCCTAATCTCGCCCTACTGTCGCAGCCGCAACCTCTCCCTACGCTAATCAGAGCAGAGTGACGGGCGGCGCTATGTGACTCCAGCTTAAATAGAGGCTGGGTCACATGGTGCTCTGGCCAATCACAGCCATGCCAATAGTAGGCATGGCTGTGATGGCCTCTTGGGGCAAGTAGTATGACGCTTGTTGATTGGCTGCTTTGCAGCCTTTCAAAAAGCGCCAAGAAAGCGTCACAAAAGCGCCAAGAAAGCGACGAACACCGAACCCGAACCCGGACTTTTACGAAAATGTCCGGGTTCGGGTCCGTGTCACGGACACCCCAAAATTCGGTACGAACCCGAACTATACAGTTCGAGTTCGCTCATCCCTAAAAATATGTATTGTATTATAAATTTCTGCTGCAAAACTGATGATGTTAAAGGGGTTGGTCACATTCTAGCTACTGGTGATCAATGTGTTTGTAGGATGACGATATTGCATTTACAGATGTAGTCATTGTAAATATTCTGACCGGTTTAAGATCTCCTTCCCAGCCTCGCTATACATGTATAGTGGAAGTCGGTCCATTGTCTGTGATCTGCAATAATGCTGATCATGAACATTTAACCCCTCACATGCTGTGGTCAATTGTGACCACAGCATCTGAGGCATCCTTGCCCTGGAGCTGATCAGACGATCGCATGTTAAATTCTTCTAGGGCAGGTGTATTTAACTGGTGGACCACGGTACGAATCTGGACCATGGGTGCCAGCTCTCAGGGCGTGACTTCTTCCTGCTCCACCATTTAGCCTGCATGCACAGATCGCGCTGCCGTCATGTGTCTGCAAAAGCTCCACCCACACAG
This sequence comes from Bufo gargarizans, assembly GCF_014858855.1. NCBI lineage: Eukaryota > Metazoa > Chordata > Amphibia > Anura > Bufonidae > Bufo > Bufo gargarizans. The sequence continues at coordinate 273,668,400 of NC_058083.1, forward strand.
TGCTGCAGAGCAATCTGTGTCAATACAAGGTTAATAGTTACAGTTTTGGTTTTTTTTTAACACAGAGGGGGCACAATGGACATTTCTACTCTGGAGGGGGCACAATGAGCATTGCAAATGTGAAGGGGGCACATCGGGCATTTGTACTCTAGAGGGGGTACAATGGGCATTTCTACTCTGGAGAGGGCACAATGGGCATTACTAATGTGAAGGAGGCACAATGGGCATTTCTACTATGGAGGGGGCACAATGGGCATTACTACTATGGAGGGGGCACAGTGCACAGAGGGAATTACTACTCTGAAGGGGGAACAGTGCACAGAGGGCATTACTAGTCTGAAGTGGCACAGTGCACAGGGGCATTACTACTATGAAGGGGGCACAGAGGGCATTATTACTGTGAAGGGGGCACAATGGGCATTAATATATACAGAGGGCATTACTACTATTAAGTGGGCACAATGGGGGTTTCTACTATGTAGGGGGCACAGGGGGCATTATTCCTGTGGAGGGGCACAATGGGAATTGCTACTATTAAGGGGCATTATTACTGTGAAGGAGGCACAATGGGGATTATTACTATGAAGGGGGCACAATAGGGATTATTACTGTGAAGGGGGCACAATGGGGATTATTACTGTGAAGTGGGCACAAAGAGGGCATTACAACTGTGAAGGGGCACAGATAGGGCATTACTACTGTGAAAGGGGCACAGAAAAACTATTGTGAGGGGGCACTTAGGGTATTCATGTGATGAGGAACTAAGGAGGCATCGCAGTCAGGGAGCAGTAAGGAGCATCATAATGTGGGGGGACACCAAGGGATCAACCAGCTGTGAGGGTGCACTTAGGGGTATCACACTTTGTGGAGCATTAAAGAGATATCATACTGTCTGAGTGATATTAAAGGGGCATCATTATTATTAGGGGGCACTGAAAGGACATTCTTGCTGTTTGGTCGGCAGAAAGGAGATTAGGTAGGCTTGGAGGTGTGGATTATTGAAAAAAAAATAATAATGCAGTGCTACACCCCAGTGGTGTTGTCCCTCCTTATATATACAGTACAGACCAAAAATTTTGACACACCTTCTCATTCAAAGAGTTTTCTTTATTTTCATGACTATGAAAATTGTAGATTCACACTGAAGGCATCAAAACTATGAATTAACACATGTGGAATTATATACATAACAAAAAAGTGTGAAACAACTGAAAATATGTCATATTCTAGGTTCTTCAAAGTAGCCACCTTTTGCTTTGATTACTGCTTTGCACACTCTTGGCATTCTCTTGATGAGCTTCAAGAGGTAGTCACCTGAAATGGTCTTCCAACAGTCTTGAAGGAGTTCCCAGAGATGCTTAGCACTTGTTGGCCCTTTTGCCTTTACTCTACGGTCCAGCTCACCCCAAACCATCTTGATTGGGTTCAGGTCCAGTGACATGGACTGCAAGATTTTAGTTTTTCCTTTTCAATAAATTAGCAAAAATTTTGATTATTCTGTTTTCACCTCTTCATTATGGTGTATTGAGTGCTCAATGTTGGGGGGAAACCTGAATTTGTTTTATTTTAGCCAGGTCATCTGGCACAGCACCCCATCACTCTCCTTCATGGTCAAATAGCCCTTACACAGCCTGGAGGTGTGTTTGGGGTCATTGTCCTGTTAAAAAATAAATGCTAGTCCAACTAAACGCAAACCGGATGGTATAGCATGTCGCTGAAAGATGCTGTGGTAGCCATGCTGGTTCAGTATGCCTTCAATTTTATAAATCCCCAACAGTGTCACCAGCAAAGCACCCCCACACCATCACACCACCTCCTCCATGCTTCGCGGTGGGAACCAGGCATGTAGAGTCCATCCGTTCCCCTTTTCTGCGTCGCACAAAGACACGGTGGTTGGAACCAAAGATCTCAAATTTGGACTCATCAGACCAAAGCACAGATTTCCACTGGTCTAATTCCTTGTGTTCTTTAGCCCAAACTAGTCTCTTCTGCTTGTTGCCTGTCCTTAGCAGTGGTTTCCTAGCAGATATTCTACCATGAAGGCCTGATTCACACAGTCTCCTCTTAACAATTGTTCTAGAGATGTGTCTGCTGCTAGAACTGTATGTGGCATTGACCTGGTCTCCAATCTGAGCTGCTGTTAACCTGCGATTTCTGAGGCTGGTGACTCGGAGGAACTTATCCTCCGCAGCAGAGGTGACTCTTGGTCTTCCTTTCCTGGGGCGGTCCGCATATGAGCCAGTTTTTGTAGCGCTTGATGGTTTTTGAGACTGCACTTGGGGACACTTTTTCGGACTGACTGACCTTAATTTCTTAAAGTAATGATGGCCACTCGTTTCTCTTTACTTAGCTGCTTTTTTCTTGCCATAATACAAATTTTAACAGTCTATTCAGTAGGACTATCAACTGTGTATCCACCTGACTTCTCCACAACGCAACTGATGGTCCCAACCCCATTTATAAGGCAAGAAACCCCTCTTATTAAACCTGACAGGGCACACCTGTGAAGTGAAAACCATTTCAGGTGACTACCTCTTGAAGCTCATCAAGAGAATGCCAAGAGTGTGCAAAGCAGTAATCAAAGCAAAATCTACAATTTTCATAGTCATGAAAATAAAGAAAACTAATTGAATCAGAAGGTGTGTCCAAACTTTTGGTCTGTACTTGTCACGGCCTATGGTGTGCGTAGTGACATTTTCCTTCACTTGGTTGCCAGTGACTACGTTTGGTGTTGTATGCATGTGGTGGCAATGTCTCGGCCTTCTGGCTGATCCCCAGGACATGGTTGCCACGCATGCCGTTGTCCACGGCAACAGGTGAAGTGTGTGTATATGTGTGTACTTCCCATTTAAGTGTCCGTCTTCCCTTGCCTTGTGTTGGAAGGGTTAACTTCCTTCCTAGTGTGTGTGCACTGGGTGTGTCTGTGTGTGGGTGTGGCTACATGGGCTATAAAGCCTCAGTTAAAATCAGTAGTCTGAGGGGAACTTTAGCCTTGTTTGTAAGCTGGAGGCACCCTCCTGGTCCCTTATACCATCTGCCAGTGAGGGCCACCCTTGTGGTCATAAATGTTATATGTGATGTTAAGTTGATGTTGCCTTCCCTTTCATGTTTATTACAGCTATAGATGTCCTGGTTTCCTGTGTGTTTTGTGTGTTCTGTCTCCTTAGTGTTTGTGTGGACAGCAATACCTGGCGCATGGGTTCCAGTCAGCAAGGCTGTGGCAGGTTAGTTTGGAACCAGTGTTGTTCACCTGCCATATCTATATGTCTGTATATGTCTCCCCTTCCTTGCAGCTTGGCCAGTGGGACTCCTGTTCCTCCGTATCCAGGAGGAACAGGTCGTCTTACCCTGCTCCTAGTAAGGGCCACCCTGAGGGCTAGTAGGGACTTAAATGTTCCGGAGTATGAGCCCTCCCACCATCAGGGTCGGCTCATATAGCTAGGAGTCAGGGCCAGATTAGGGAAGTTATAGTAGGTGACCTGCTCCCTGATCCTGTGCTCCTGGCCAAGTGGCGATTAACATCTTCTGGTATCGCACGGCTAAAGGTTTTCCCCATCCTCAGCCGTGACAGTGCTGTATATATATATATATATATATATATATTATTTTTTTACTATTTTATTTTATTATTTTTGGAGCTCGGACCTTTATCCTACAGCAGACTTAGGTACGTGGACCTTTACAAAAAGTACTTGAGTACCCCTGCTGTAGGGGGACTTAAAATAGGTGGAAAAAAAAGAAAAGTTTTTAAAACTGTAAAAAAAGTCTAAATTTATAACCATTTAAATCAGAACCTTGCCCCATATTAATAGCTAAAACAAACAATAAAAAATAAAGATTGTCAATGTTGCTCAAAAAATGCCCATACTATTAAAATTTAAACTCATTTATTCTGTATGTACTTCATAATGGAAAAAAAAAAAACGAAATTGCAGATTTGTTTTTTTTTTATTTGTCGCTTCATCTCCCCCCCAAATTTTTTTTTTATAATAAGTGATCAAAAGCTATAGATTCCAAAATTGTATCAATAAAATGTACAAATTGCCCAGTAAAAAAAAACTGCCCACTTGGCTTAGTTACACCTTCTGCCAATTTGGCTCCTCCTAAGATGGGACCACTTCTACACATTTTTCCAGGGCCACTTTGAGTTCCCAATCCACCCCTGATCTCCACTACAGATGTTCAGCACACAATGAACAACAAGCCTACTTCATTACTTTCATGGTAAAGTGTACAAGGTTAGATAGAATATAAGACCTGATTTGTATATGTACCTTATGTTTAATTGGTGTTGCTTTGAACTACCTAGCAATATTTGACAGCTAAGTCTTGTAAAAGGAAGCTACATGTTTTTATTGTCAGCTATGTTGTATTAGGCCCCATTCACACATTCGCATTTTCGTTCCACATTTTGCGGAACGGAATTACGGAACCATTCATTTCTATGGGGATGCAAGATGTGTATTTCGGACAAGATTAGGCATTTTCTATTAAGTGCCAGCGATGTCCGGTCTGAAAAATGCAGAACACACATTGCCGGTGTCAAATCTTGCCAAGTCAAAATGTGCCATGCTGATAGACTCATACCCAAAAAGACTGAGTGCTGTAATAAAATCAAAAGGTGCTTCAACAAAGTATTAGTTTAAGGGTGTGCACACTTATGCAACCATATTATTTTATTTTTATATTTCTTCTTCCCTCTACCTAAAAGATTTTAGTTTGTTTTTCAATTGTGTTGTACAGTTTATAGGTCACAATAAAGGTGGAAAAAGTTCTGAAATTATTTATCTGTGTCTCATTTTTTTACATCACAGAAACCTGACATTTTAACAGGGGTGTGTAGACTTTTTATATCCACTGTACATGCATATATAAATGTATATATATATATATATATATATATATATACACACAATATATATACAGTACAGACCAAAAGTTTGGATACACCTTCTCATTCAAAGAGTTTGCTTTATTTTCATGACTATGAAAATTGTAGATTCACACTGAAGGCATCAAAACTATGAATTAACACATGTGGAATTATATACATAACAAAAAAGTATGAAACAACTGAAAATATGTCATATTCTAGGTTCTTCAAAGTAGCCACCTTTTGCTTTGATTACTGCTTTGCACTCTCTTGATGAGCTTCAAGAGGTAGTCACCTGAAATGGTCTTCCAACAGTCTTGAAGGAGTTCCCAGAGATGCTTACCACTTGTTGGCCCTTTCGCCTTCACTCTGCGGTCCAGCTCACCCCAAACCATCTCGATTGGGTTCAGGTCCGGTGACTGTGGAGGCCAGGTCATCTGGCGCAGCACCCCATCACTCTCCTTCATGGTCAAATAGCCCTTACACAGCCTGGAGGTGTGTTTGGGGTCATTGTCCTGTTGAAAAATGAATGATGGTCCAACTAAACACAAAGTGGATGGAATAGCATGCCGCTGCAAGATGCTGTGGTAGCCATGCTGGTTCAGTATGCCTTTGATTTTGAATAAATCCCCAACAGTGTCACCAGAAAAGCACCCCCACACCATCAAACCTCCTCCTCTATGCTTCACGGTGGGAACCAGGCATGTAGAGTCCATCCGTTCACCTTTTCTGCGTCGCACAAAGACACGGTGGTTTGAACCAAAGATCTCAAATTTGGACTCATCAGACCAAAGCACAGATTTCCACTGGTCTAATGTCCATTCCTTGTGTTCTTTAGCCCAAACAAGTCTCTTTTGCTTGTTACCTGTCCTTTGCAGTGGTTTCCTAGCAGATATTCTACCACGAAGGCTTGATTCACACAGTCTCCTCTTAACAGTTGTTCTAGAGATGTGTCTGCTGCTAGAACTCTGTGTGGCATTGACCTGGTCTCTAATCTGAGTGGCGGTTAACCTGCGATTTCTGAAGCTGGTGACTTGGATGAACTTATCCTCCGCAGCAGAGGTGACTCTTGGTCTTCCTTTCCTGGGGCAGTCCGCATGTGAGCCAGTTTCTTTGTAGCGCTTGATGGTTTTTGTGACTGCACTTGGGGACACTTTCAAAGTTTTCCCAATTTTTCGGACTGACTGACCTTCATTTCTAAAAGTAATGATGGCCACTCGTTTTTCTTTACTTAGCTGCTTTTTTCTCGCCATAATACAAATTCTAACAGTCTATTCAGTAGGACTATCAGCTGTATATCCACCTGACTTCTCCACAACGCAACTGATGGTCCCAACCCCATTTATAAGGCAAGAAATCACACTTATTAAACCTGACAGGGCACTCCTGGGAAGTGAAAACCATTTCAGGTGACTACCTCTTGAAGCTCATCAAGAGAATGGCAAGAGTGTGCAAAGCAGTAATCAAAGCAAAAGGTGGCTACTTTGAAGAACCTAGAATATGACATATTTTCAGTTGTTTCACACTTTTTTGTTATGTATATAATTCCACATGTGTTAATTCATAGTTTTGATGCCCTCAGTGTGAATCTACAATTTTCATAGTCATGAAAATAAAGAAAACTCTTTGAATGAGAAGGTGTGTCCAAACTCTTGGTCTGTACTGTATATATATATATATACTGCACAGTATGCAGTAAGCTTCTATGCTGCCCTAAGAGGCAGTGGCAGGCAGCCAGAAATATCATTTGTCAATGCATTAGATTTAGAACTCTGTATAAAAAGAATAAAAGAAAGACCTACAATGCTGCAATTTTGATATACTGTATAATATGTATATGGCCCGAGCCCCAGTGCATATGGCTCAATTCTCTGAGTAGACCAACCGCCTCTCGCAACACCCCCCCCCCCCCCCCCTTATCCCCTGGCAAACACTAGCACTGAAGCCATTTTACTGTACTTGCTATACAACAGCACATGCCTCTCACATCCAGTGCCTCCCAGGTGACTTCTCCTCTGATGTAGATCTTCTCTGTCATCATCTTCTCCATTTGGTCCGTACAACTTCTCTAAGCCATGCCTCTTCTCTGCGGATTGTGAAACACAGACATCTTAGCTTCCTCACTTTTCTGTACCCCCAAATACTATCCTAAAGAAAAATGAGTGCCTCCCATAGAAATATTACTCATCATAGTCCCACCAATAGTAATTCACTTCTAGAATGCCCTCATTAGTAATACTGCCCCCTACAGTGAAAGGGCTCCCCCAAGAGTGTCTTGATTAGTAGAAGAGCCCTTCAGTATTAATAATGCCCTTACAGAGCTCTCAGTAGAAATAAGGCCCCCCTATTGTTCCCCAAGTGGTAATAACACTCTCTACAGACCCCTCAGTCATAATAAGCCCCCCCCCCCATAATGCTCTTAGTAGAAATAGAGCCCCCAGTAGTAAAAAGAATGCCTAATGTCCCCTGGATTTAAAATGCCCCACTATGCCCCCATTATTTATAATGCCCCCTACTGTTATAATGCTTGCCCTGAAGTGCCCCAATATTTATATCGCTCCCTACTGTTATAATGACCCCATGGTGCCCCTAGTATTTATATCGCCCCCTACTGTTATAATGCTTGCCCTGAAGTGTCCCCGATATTTATATTGCCCCCTACTGTTATAATTCTCTCCCTGAACCACCCCCAGTATTTATAATGCCCCCTTCAGTGCCCCCTGTAGTTACATTCCTCAGTTTACTGTCCTCAGAAATTATAATTTCTCAGCCTCTCCACCAAACAGTCCCATGTAAATAACATAATTTCCGTCCTCCGCCATAGAGTCCCATGTAAATACCATCACACCATCTCTCTAGCCTTCTCCAATATGCATTCCCATGTAAATAACATCCCTCTCTATCTAGAGCACCCTCCAAAATACAGTTCCATGTAAATAACAACACACCATCTCTCCTGCCCCGCCAATATACAGTCCCACGTAAATAACATCAACCCCTCCACATCTGACTTCAACATACAGTTCCATGTAAATAACATCACTCCCTCAATTTTCTGTCCCATGTAAATAACATCACTCCCTTCCCAGACACCTTCAACATACAGTCCCATGTAAATAAAATCACCCCCTCCCCAGCCACCTCCAAAATGCAGTCCAATGTAAATAGCATTACCCCTCGACATTCAGTCCCATGTAAATAATATCACTCCCTCCGACAGCTGCCTTCAACATATAGTCCAGTGTAAATACCATCACCCTTCCCCAGCTACCTCAAACATGCATTCCCATGTAAATAACACCACCCCCTTAACTTTCAGTGCCATGTAAATAAAATCACTTTTCCCCACTGTCCCATATAAGTAATTTCCTTACCTTAAGCCCTAACATACAGTCCCAGTTAAATAACTACAACTCCCAACATTTCTCTGCCTCTCATACTGAGTAATATACCCCTTCACTTACCTCTCCTCATGTAGCAGACCTCACCACAGCTTTTTCACAGGACTTCTCTTCACTGCTGAGTCTTCTCCTGCATTGGTCACATGATGGTGACATCATCGCAGGTCCTTTTCAGCTACTGAAATTTAGAACTGATCACATGGACTGTGATGTCATCACAGGTCCTTCAGCTCTTGCAGGGCATTATATTAAAATGTATTGTTGTCCTGAGGACGGCAATACAGTTGGATCTATCTGGCAGGCAGGACATTCGGGGCCTGGGACAAAACATCAGGGGCCTAGGCCCCGAATGTTTAAATCTAGCAACGCCCCTGAGTAATTGCCATATAATCATCTTACAAACACATTGGTCAACAGTAACCAGAAAGTGGCTAACCCCTTTAAGTTATTAAACTAGTTAAAACAAGTTAAAATGGCAACACAAAACTCCAATATAAGTGGGCGAGCATGACAACACCAAAGTAAATAAAACATAATAATAAATGCAACCAAACATCACAAAATAATTATCCAAATAAAGTGCAGCAAGCTAATCCTAATAAAAAAAGAACAATTGTAAAAAAGAAGGTTGAAACCCAGACCAATATAATGTGTATAAATTCCTATATGGATGGTGCAGATCAAAGTTCACTTATCACAACTGACGTGTTTTTTCGCCTAAGACATAATACTCAATATGTATAGTCAAGCGTGATCAAGGCGATGAGTGACACGAGCAGTGTGTGCTTATAACACTCAGGTGGTGTTGTACTGCTGTCATGAAGAGCCTGTCACAGTATCTAAGTGCTTTGCATCTGCAATATCCACCAGAGGGAGCTGGAACCTATGTTTGGGAGACTGCCAGGGGAGCTGTTTCAGCCTGGAGAGGGAAAAGCCAGTGTGTTTCAGGGAGAGGCAGGTGTGAGTGCCGTGCACAGGAGCAGGAGTGTCCGCACAGGTAAGAAACAGCTACTAAGTGTATTCTGTTTATTCCAGTGAGCAAGGATAGTGTAGAGGAGTCTCCACTAGTAGTGATGAGCGGCAGTGGCAATATTTGAATTTGCAATATTTCGCGATTATTTTGTCGAATATTTGTCATATATTCGCAAATTCGAGAATTCGCGATTTATATTCTAGATTGTGAAAATCGGCAATGTAATATTCGTGAAATACAGGCGTGGGTCACTTATGCTACATTTTTCAAGCTGCTAGAAGTTTCCTGAGACTGGAGAAAATGGTTGGCACGGCAGAACATTAGAATAGCTTTATATGCAGATAGAGTGCTCCAATATATTCGCTTGCGATTTTTCACCAATTAATGATGCTCATATTTTTTCGCACTACGTGCAACTTGTGACATCGCAGCACTGTGTCTGTAGCATGTAGGTATGGACAGCGGAACCTAACACCCTGCACTGGAACCTATCAGCTACACTATAGATCAATCTAACCTACACTGACTATCTCCCCCTAATTATCTGAATTATATACTGTATATAAGTTAACTGTCTAATGTAATACAACAAAGCACAATGACACTGCTGTCTCTTTCATAACTGCAATAAACTGTAGAAAATGGCTGCTGGGCATTTTCTTATATAGTAAGGGGTAGGCAACTTTCCTATTGGTTGCTAGGGATGTTGCTAAGCTCAGACAAAGATATTGCAGCCTTCTCATTGGCCCACAAGCAAGAAGCAAGGAGGGATTATGGGTTCAGATGAAAATAAATCTAGAATATTCGTAAATACGAATATACAGGGAGTGCAGAATTATTAGGCAAATGAGTATTTTGACCACATCATCCTCTTTATGCATGTTGTCTTACTCCAAGCTGTATAGGCTCGAAAGCCTACTACCAATTAAGCATATTAGGTGATGTGCATCTCTGTAATGAGAAGGGGTGTGGTCTAATGACATCAACACCCTATATCAGGTGTGCATAATTATTAGGCAACTTCCTTTCCTTTGGCAAAATGGGTCAAAAGAAGGACTTGACAGGCTCAGAAAAGTCAAAAATAGTGAGATATCTTGCAGAGGGATGCAGCACTCTTAAAATTGCAAAGCTTCTGAAGCGTGATCATCGAACAATCAAGCGTTTCATTCAAAATAGTCAACAGGGTCGCAAGAAGCGTGTGGAAAAACCAAGGCGCAAAATAACTGCCCATGAACTGAGAAAAGTCAAGCGTGCAGCTGCCAAGATGCCACTTGCCACCAGTTTGGCCATATTTCAGAGCTGCAACATCACTGGAGTGCCCAAAAGCACAAGGTGTGCAATACTCAGAGACATGGCCAAGGTAAGAAAGGCTGAAAGACGACCACCACTGAACAAGACACACAAGCTGAAACGTCAAGACTGGGCCAAGAAATATCTCAAGACTGATTTTTCTAAGGTTTTATGGACTGATGAAATGAGAGTGAGTCTTGATGGGCCAGATGGATGGGCCCGTGGCTGGATTGGTAAAGGGCAGAGAGCTCCAGTCCGACTCAGACGCCAGCAAGGTGGAGGTGGAGTACTGGTTTGGGCTGGTATCATCAAAGATGAGCTTGTGGGGCCTTTTCGGGTTGAGGATGGAGTCAAGCTCAACTCCCAGTCCTACTGCCAGTTTCTGGAAGACACCTTCTTCAAGCAGTGGTACAGGAAGAAGTCTGCATCCTTCAAGAAAAACATGATTTTCATGCAGGACAATGCTCCATCACACGCGTCCAAGTACTCCACAGCGTGGCTGGCAAGAAAGGGTATAAAAGAAGAAAATCTAATGACATGGCCTCCTTGTTCACCTGATCTGAACCCCATTGAGAACCTGTGGTCCATCATCAAATGTGAGATTTACAAGGAGGGAAAACAGTACACCTCTCTGAACAGTGTCTGGGAGGCTGTGGTTGCTGCTGCACGCAATGTTGATGGTGAACAGATCAAAACACTGACAGAATCCATGGATGGCAGGCTTTTGAGTGTCCTTGCAAAGAAAGGTGGCTATATTGGTCACTGATTTGTTTTTGTTTTGTTTTTGAATGTCAGAAATGTATATTTGTGAATGTTGAGATGTTATATTGGTTTCACTGGTAAAAATAAATAATTGAAATGGGTATATATTTGTTTTTTGTTAAGTTGCCTAATAATTATGCACAGTAATAGTCACCTGCACACACAGATATCCCCCTAAAATAGCTAAAACTAAAAACAAACTAAAAACTACTAAAAAAATATTCAGCTTTGATATTAATGAGTTTTTGGGGTTCATTGAGAACATGGTTGTTGTTCAATAATAAAATTAATCCTCAAAAATGCAACTTGCCTAATAATTCTGCACTCCCTGTATAGTACTATATTCTAAATCTTTTCAAATTCTCAAAGTTGTGATATTCGCGATTAATATTCCCAATTCGAATATTCACGCCCAACACTATCAACTAGTCAAGGTTAAGTTATGTAGCCAGAATGTGGCCTATGCACCAGCCATAGAGCAGTATAATATCAGTACAAGTACCAGATTAAAACCCAGAGTGAGTCAGTTAAAAAAAAAAATATGATTTAAGAGCTGTTTAAATATAACCTATAGTACTGTATATAGACTGTCTTAGGTTATGGTGGTTATCCCATCATTTATAGAGATTTTTTATTTATTGTTTATTGTCACCATTACATGCTTGTGTTTTTACTTGATTTATATTCTATTTTACCTATTTTGATTTCTTTAAGATCCAGCAGTTCTGCCACACAGGAAGAGGGGACACCCAGCGTTCACATTATCGCTGGGCCCAATAGAGGCAGAAGAATTGCTACTGCCTCTATATATACAGCTCATTACAGGAGTGTAAGCTACAACAGAGAAGAAAGAAGTGCTTTATAAACCTCATCTATCTTCTCACCAGAAACAAATCTGACCTTCTCCTCCAATTCTGCAGGAGCTTTAAATCTGTGATGTAGAATTACAATGGCGCAAATCTAAAATGCATGACCAAGTGCCATATGTCCTTAACAGGTTAAGAAAAATGTTGAGTAAATTATGACTAATCAATGGCATTATTTATTTTAATTACTGCTTATATACAGTATGTATTTGTGGATTTTATAAACAGTAAATAAATACCCTCCCACCCAATTGTTCTGAGTAGTAATAGAATTCACCAGAGTAATTTTGTCTGCTCCTTTTATCACTTTTAACATGAATATTCCTTTGAAAAGTCCAAAATCAGAGTATTTCCACACAAGATGTTAATATTACAGGGCATCTGTGTTATTCAAAGTAAAAGCTATCAAATAAAGTCCTTTTGATGAAACCACTGTTGTTATAAAGGAATGCCGAAGCAATACCCATGAGGATGGATGCTTTTTATTTACAAATTTAAACTGAATAGATGCATCTTTATGAATATTCTTCATTAGTTCTAAACTCTTCTTTAAGGCGCTACAGTAATTTGGAAAAAAAACAAAACATTGTGTATATATATATATATATATATATACAGGTCCTTCTCAAAAAATTAGCATATTGTGATAAAGTTCATTATTTTCTGTAATGTACTGATAAACATTAGACTTTCATATATTTTAGATTCATTACACACCAACTGAAGTAGTTCAAGCCTTTTATTGTTTTAATATTGATGATTTTGGCATACAGCTCATGAAAACTCAAATTTCCTATCTCAAAAAATTAGCATATTTCATCCGACCAATAAAAGAAAAGTGTTTTTAATACAAAAAAAGTCAACTTTCAAATAATTATGTTCAGTTATGAACTCAATACTTGGTCGGGAATCATTTTGCAGAAATGACTGCTTCAATGCGGCGTGGCATGGAGGCAATCAGCCTGTGGCACTGCTGAGGTGTTATGGAGGCCCAGGATGCTTCGATAGCGGCCTTAAGCTCATCCAGAGTGTTGGGTCTTGCGTCTCTCAACTTTCTCTTCCCAATATCCCACAGATTCTCTATGGGGTTCAGGTCAGGAGAGTTGGCAGGCCAATTGAGCACAGTAATACCATTGTCAGTAAACCATTTACCAGTGGTTTTGGCACTGTGAGCAGGTGCCAGATCGTGCTGAAAATGAAATCTTCATCTCCATAAAGCTTTTCAGCAGATGGAAGCATGAAGTGCTCCAAAATCTCCTGATAGCTAGCTGCATTGACCCTGCCCTTGATAACACAGTGGACCAACACCAGCAGCTGACATGGCACCCCAGACCATCACTGACTGTGGGTACTTGACACTGGACTTCAGGCATTTTGGCATTTCCCTCTCCCCAGTCTTCCTCCAGACTCTGGCACCTTGATTTCCGAATGACATGCAACAGTCCAGTGCTGCTTCTCTGTAGCCCAGGTCAGGCGCTTCTGCCGCTGTTTCTGGTTCAAAAGTGGCTTGACCTGGGGAATGCGGCACCTGTAGCCCATTTCCTGCACACGCCTGTACACGGTGGCTCTGGATGTTTCTACTCCAGACTCAGTCCACTGCTTCCGCAGGTCCCCCAAGGTCTGGAATCGGTCCTTCTCCACAATCTTCCTCAGGGTCCGGTCACCTCTTCTCGTTGTGCAGCGTTTTCTGCCACACTTTTTCCTTCCCACAGACTTCCCACTGAGGTGCCTTGATACAGCACTCTGGGAACAGCCTATTCGTTCAGAAATTTCTTTCTGTGTCTTACCCTCTTGCTTGAGGGTGTCAATGATGGCCTTCTGGACAGCAGTCAGGTCGGCAGTTTTACCCATGATTGCGGTTTTGAGTAATGAACCAGGCTGGGAGTTTTTAAAAGCCTCAGGAATCTTTTGCAGGTGTTTAGAGTTAATTAGTTGATTCAGATGATTAGGTTAATAGCTCGTTTAGAGAACCTTTTCATGATATGCTAATTTTTTGAGATAGGAAATTTGGGTTTTCATGAGCTGTATGCCAAAATCATCAATATTAAAACAATAAAAGGCTTGAACTACTTCAGTTGGTGTGTAATGAATCTAAAATATATGAAAGTCTAATGTTTATCAGTACATTACAGAAAATAATGAACTTTATCACAATATGCTAATTTTTTGAGAAGGACCTGTATATATATATATATATATATATATATATATATATTTATATTCCTTTTTGTTAAGAGAAAGTGCTTTATATTTTCAATAGATCCTGGTCCATCCATTCTTTAAAGGTGAACTAAACCATGAAAAAACTAAAATACCACAAATGCATTTAATCCATAGTGCACACACAGCTATGTCTAAAGGTACTCCCCACACTGCTATCATAAGCAGTTTAGGGGAGACCTTGCAGACAAACAGCATTTTCTTTTCCCTACTCATCCCTATGTTCGGCTACAGAATGACTGGATGAACATGATGTCTGATGTTACACACACATTAAACACGGATTTGAGTAGAGGGGTAGGGCTTAACCAGCCACACTGAAATGCTGGCAGATCTATCTACCTTCACTGCTATAGAAGTCCCTGCCTTTGGTCCCCACAGCCAGTCTCTCTCCCATTACCCTGAGACCCATCCTTTTTTTTTCAGCCTTTTCAACTTGCTCAGTCCACACCAGTCAAATTCATTTCACCCATTTACCAATTAAGATAGATCTCAGCAGTGTAGAGAAGCGGTGAAGTACCCTTAAGGACCTGTGTGATGTCATGATGTAAGACAAAGCTCCTGTGTTGTGTGTGTGTGAGAGATGTGTTTCCCTCGATAAATTCCAAAATACTAGAATTTGTATTTCTTTCCTCATACTCACTCCCTGTAATTTCCTCTCATAGCCCATAATACTGTCCTAGAAATGCTGGGAGTTGTAGTTCTCTACTTATATCCCTCTCCATGTAATGGTCACTAATGCACCATAATAACAGTCTGGACAAGATGGGAGTTATAGTTTTCTCCTCTTATATCCCTCTCCATATAACGGCACAAAATATCCCACAATACTAGTAGGAGATTCTGTTCTCTGCGACATTTCTACAAGATTATTTGCATCAAGATCATAAATAAATAAAAAAACTGCCACCCAGTATCGGACTGGGCTGTCTAGGGCCCACTAGTAAAACTTATTTTGAGGGCCCACCATACAGATACATCCAAATATTACCTACTCACACAGCAATAGACAGCAGCAAGACTCTAAAAGATGATTGATTATGGGGTCCTTGCAGCAACGTTCAGAAGGCATGAGCCTGGGAAAGGAGGATAATGGCTGTCCTACCCCTGTACCTATAAGTCATCTCAGCCACATGAATGTGTCTATAATAATAAACTGGGTCGTTTTTTAAATATTCAACCAAGTTTTTTATATGAACCTAGGCTGGTTGAGATGCTGTACGCTACCTAGCCATATGTAGTGCAGTAAGTCTACTGTGCTTTGTGCCACTTTTCAGGAGGTGGAAGAAAAGGGGCCCACCCTGCTCAGGGGCCCACTGGTGGATTCACCTGTACCCCTGTGGCTCAGTCCGAGCCTGCTGCCACCACAAAATGCAGTGCAATCTGCAGACAGCATCTTATAAAGCAAGAAAAGCTGTGTACAACTATCAGTGACTGATAGCTATCTCTGTATACACAGTTACACAGAGAATGCTACCAATCACTGATAACACCTCCCTGTATACAGCTAGCAGTGACAGCCATCAATGTATACACACTTACACAGAGAATGCTATCAATCACTGATAACACCTCCCCTGTTTACAGCTATCAATCACTGACAAATGTCTCTGTATACACACTTACACAGAGAATGCTATCAGTCACTTATAATACCTCCCCATGTACAGCTATCAGTGACTGACAGTTGTCTATGCATACACACACAGAGAATGCTAACAATTACTGATAAGACAACCCTGTGTACAACTGAGCTCCAAAAGAGCAGAGATTACATTGTATAAATTACCAGATTTACTGGAACTTTTCCCACAAAACTGTACATGAATTTGTTCAGGTCCTTCTGTTCTATAGCATGCTGCCTGCAGATTGCAGTGAACGTCATGGTGACAGGTTCTCTTTACAAATGAACAGACAGTGAGGGTAAAATTATCTTCAGTTTACTTTCATCATGTCAGAAGCAGCAGCATAGGCCGCTATGTAAAAGAGCTGCACATTCTCTGTAGCTGCAAAATGGTAATTTTTTTATGAAAACTATTTGAAAAAGGTTAAAAGTGACAACCAAATAACAAAAAATAAAAAACTGCAGTAGCGTCCAAAGCATATGAAGATAACCTGTCACCATGAAAATACAAACCAATCTGTCAGCAGCAGGTGACAGATCAGGATATGCTGCTCCTGCTATACATGATCACATTGGCTTGGACTGCATTTTCATGGTGAAAGGTTCAATTTTACTAAAACATTCTTCTTCAAATCTGGCAATCTGAACATATTTGTGGATTAATCTAATCAATCTATAGAATCACACTTGGTGATTGTGGGTTTAAAAGGGAATACAGTCTATTCTGTATCTAAGCCATAATGATGCAATCAATAGTACAGTCGTGAAAGTCTTGAGAATTACATAAATATTGGAAATTGGAAAAGTTGCTGCTTAAGTTTTTATAATAGCAATTTGCATATACTCCAGAATGTTATGAAGAGTGATCAGATGAATTGCATAGTCCTTCTTTGCCATGAAAATTAACTTAATCCCCAAAAAACCTTTCCACTGCATTTCATTGCTGTCATTAAAGGACCTGCTAAGATCATTTCAGTAATCGTCTTGTTAATTCAGGTGAGAATGTTGACGAGCACAAGGCTGGAGTTCATTATGTCAGGCTGATTGGGTTAAAATGGCAGACTTGACCTGTTAAAAAGGAGGGTGATGCTTGAAATCATTGTTCTTCCATTGTTAACCATGTTGACCTGCAAAGAAACGCGTGCAGCCATCATTGCGTTGCATAAAAATGGCTTCACAGGCAAGGATATTGTGGCTACTAAGATTGCACCTCAATCAACAATTTATAGAATCATCAAGAACTTCAAGGAAAGAGGTTCAATTCTTGTTAAGAAGGCTTCAGGACACCCAAGAAAGTCCAGCAAGCGCCAGGATCATCTCCTAAAGAGGATTCAGCTGCGGGATCGGAGTGCCACCAGTGCAGAGCTTGCTCAGCAATGGCAGCAGGCAGGTATGAGTGCATCTGCACGCACAGTGAGGTAAAGACTTTTGGAAGATGGCCTGGTGTCAAGAAGGGCAGCAAAGAAGCCACTTCTCTCCAAAAAAACATCAGGGACAGATTGATCATCTGTAGAAAATATGGTGAATGGACTGCTGAGGACTGGGGCAAAGTCATATTCTCCGATGAAGCCTCTTTCCGATTGTTTGGGGAATCAGGAAAAAGGCTTGTCCGGAGAAGAAAAGGTGAGCACTACCATCAGTCCTGCGTCATGCCAACAGTAAAGCATCCTGAGACCATTCATGTGTGGGGTTGCTTCTCATCCAAGGGAGTGGGCTCACTCACAATTTTGCCCCAAAACACAGCCGTGAATAAAGAATGGTACCAAAACACCCTCCAACAGCAACTTCTTCCAACAATCCAACAACAGTTTGGTGAAGAACAATGCATTTTCCAGCACGATGGAGCACCGTGCCATAAGGCAAAAGTGATAACTAAGTGGCTCGGGGACCAAAACGTTGACATTTTGGGTCCATGGCCTGGAAACTCCCCAGATCTTAATCCCATTGAGAACTTGTGGTCAATCCTCAAGAGGCGGGTGGACAAACAAAAACCCACTAATTTTGACAAACTCCAAGAAGTGATTATGAAAGAATGGGTTGCTATCAGTCAGGAATTGGCCCAGAAGTTGATTGAGAGCATGCCCAGTCGAATTGCAGAGGTCCTGAAAAAGGGCCAACACTGCAAATACTGACTCTTTTCATAAATGTCATGTAATTGTCGATAAAAGCCTTTGAAACGTATGAAGTGTGTGTAATTATATTTGACTACATCACAGAAACAACTGAAACAAAGATCTAAAAGCAGTTTAGCGGCAAACTTTGTGAAAACTAATATTTGTGTCATTCTCAAAACTTTTGGCCACGACTGTATACTGTATGTACATGAGGAATAGCACTATTTTTGGCCATTATGTCATTTGTATATGACATTTTTAGCAGTTTTATCCTCTGTATGCTAAATCTCTGATACACTGCCCGATCCCCTGAAGACGCCAGAACAGCTGGCGAAACATGTCGGGGAGCAGAGTTTGAGGGAGATTTTTCAGAGACACAAGTGAAACCAATATGTCAGTAAGAACTTGCAATTTATATGCAGTAGTAAGAGAGGAGAGTTAGGGAAGTTTTTGGAGCTAGCGCACAGCTACCAATCTCCCACCACAAACCAAGCAGCGCTTGACAATACAGTGCTGGTAATACAAATTGAGAACAATAAGGCAACACAACTGAGAGTTTTAATACAACTTTACTAGTGAAAGCACAATATTAATGAAATATTAAAAGTTAAGTTTTATGGAAAGTATAACATATGTTAATAAGAAGGCAATTAATAGTCTTTGACTAATTGTAAATAAATGCTCTTGAGTGCCTCTACATACAGCATATCTGTAAAGAATAAATCAAGGCAACTGGACGTACTGTAGATTTCTTGAAAACGTTTCACTCGTTCTTCCAACGAGCTTTCTCAATTCTGAGTGAATACATATAGTGCCTTGCTAAAGTATTTACCCTCCCTTGACTTTTTTCGTATTTTGGGGCCTCATAACCTGGAATTAACATGGATTGTTTGAGGATTTGCATTATTTAATTTACAGAACATGCCCACAACTTTGAAGATTTTTTTATTATTATTATTGTGAAGCAAACAACAAATAGGACAAAATACCAGAAAAAGTCAATGTGCATAACTATTCACCCACCTAAATTCAATACTTTGTAGAGCCACATTTTGAGGCAATCAACAGCTCCAAGTCGCTTTGAATAAGTCTCTATGAGCTTGCCAATCTTACCACTAGGATTTTTGCCCATTCCTCCTTCCAAAACTGCTCCAGCTCCTTCAAGTTGAATGGTTTTCGCTTGTGAACAGCAATCTTTAAGTCTGACCACTGATTTTCTATTGGATTGAGATCTGGGCTTTGACTAGGCCATTCCAACACATTTACATGTTTCCCCTTAAACCAGTCAAGTGCTTTAGCAGTGTGTTTAGGGTCATTGTCCTGCTGGAAGGTTTTGCTCAAGAATAATCCCTGTATATAGCACCATCCACCTTTCCCTCAACTCTGACCAGTTTCCCAGTCCTTGCTGCTGAAAAACATCCCCACAGCATGATGCTGCCACCATCATGTTTCACTGTGGGGATGGTGTTCTTTGGGTGATGTGATGTGTTGGGTTTGCTCCAGACATAGGGTTTATTTGATGGCTGAAAAGTTAAATTTTATTCTCATCAGACCAGAACACCTTCCTCCATACATTTTGGAAGTCTACCACATGCCTTTTCGCAAACTCATAACGTGCCTTTTTGTTTTTGCTGAAAGTAATTTAGGATTTCTTCTTACCACTCTGCCATAAAGCCCAACTCTATTTAGCGTACTGCTTATTGACGTTTTATGTAAAGCTACTCCAGTCTCTGCTGTGGAACTCTGCAGTTCCTCCAGGGTTACCTTAGGTCTCTGTGCTGCCTCTCTGATTAATTCCCTCCTTGCCCGTTCTGTGAGTTTTGGTGGGTGGCCGTCTCTTGGCAGGTTTGCTGTTGTGCCATGTTCTTTCCATTTGGTTATGATAGATTTGATGGTGCTCCTGGCGATCATCAAAGATTTGGATATTTTTTATAACCTAACCCTGACTTGTACTTCTCAACAACATTGTCCCTTACTTGTTTGGAGAGTTCCTTGGTCTTCATGGCAGCGTTTGGTTAGTAATGCCTTTTGCTTAGGTGTTGCAGCCACTGGGGCCTTTCAAAAAAGGTGTGTATATGTAATGACAGATCACGTGACACTTAGATTGCACAAAGGTGGACATCATTTTACTAATTATGTGACTTCTGAAGGCAATTGGTTGCACCAAAGCTTTTTGGGGGCTTCCTAACAAAAGGGGTGAATACATACGCACATGGCAATTTTCTGTTTTCTATTTCTAAACAATAGTTTTATTTATATATTTTTCTCATTTCACTTCACCAACTCAGACTATTGTGTTCTGATCCATCACATAACATTTAAATTAACAAAACATTGAACTTAATGCTGTAATGTAACAAAATACGATAAAAGTCAAGGGGGTGAATACTTTTGCAAGGCACTGTATGTTAGGGTCTGAATTATGTAACAATAATGTACATAAGGAATAGCACTATTTTTGGCCATTATGTCATTTGTATATGAAATTTTTAGCAGTTTTCGCCTATGTATGCTAAATCTTTAGGTTGCAGTTCTTCTAGATATGGTGGGTGGAGACTAGCGGCCATCCACTGCACATAGAAAGTAGAGTAGAATCTGCTTCCTAAACTTCCTAACCTTCTCTTACTCACTCAGAATCAACCACTAGATCATAGAAGACATTGCAGAGAAGCACTGGCCTGCATGATTGTGAATAAAGCATTTGATCTGAGATATGAACTTTATACTGAGCTGCAGCAGTCCCTTTTTGTCTCTTTTGGCATCCTGACTCACTCAGATCCCGCTCACTCCTCCCCCTCCCCTCTCCCTCTTGTATTGATATGTGTAATCTAATCCTCCTGTTAGCTGCTCCGCAAGTTTCAAACAAAAAAGTATTCATCAGGGGAGTGGGAAGTAAACACCTGATAACAGGAGAACTAGATATTTCTTTCTGATAATATATATTACAAAGTTTCTTATAGTTGCTTGTACTTGTGCAAAGTTGCATGAAAAGTTAGCGACCATTTATGTCTTGTCGTTTCTTAAGGCTACAAGGCTCTCCTGTAATTATTTCAGTTAGGGAATACCTTATAATAAATACAATATAATACACCTATCATATTATTGCTCAGAAAGAAATCATAAATGTAAAAACAAAAATATTACATACTCTGTAATATAAATCATGCAGTAAAAAAAATGTACTTCGAAATGGTAAGATAACATTGTGAGGACAGCTGCAAGTGACAAACACCCTAATATGCATTCAATTCTGGTAAACCAGAGATGCCAGATTACCAATCAGTGTTTGCCTATAGGCAATGTTCCTTTTTTATTAGACAACCAGGAATTCCAGGAATTTAATTTACTAGGAAACACAAGTGTTAAGTGTAAGGGGATGTTCACATGACAGATTTTGAAAACAATATGGAAAAATCAGAATAGGAATCCATACAAGGTTTTTTCAGCCCTTTTTTTAATTTTTTTGTGCGGCTTTTGATGCAGTTTTTGACACATCTTTTTTTAACCAATCAGTGTTCATTTCAATACATTATAACTCACATATATAATCCTCTGCTACCCTTTGTATTGTAAGACAAACTTAAGCTATTATCCTAAAATAAAAAAAATAAAAAATGACTGTGTAGAGGTGCCCTGACATGGAGTTCAGACTAGTATTTCTGATGTTTTCACTGAGATTTCAAATGTTACATCTACCCACTAGATGGTAAATAAACATGTTGTACAGCTTTCTCAACTAACTCCCCCTCAAAAAAAAAATATATAATAATAATCAAAAAATATATATACTGTATATATATATATATATATATATATATATATATATATACAGTACAGACCAAAAGTTTGGACACACCTTCTCATTCAAAGAGTTTTCTTTATTTTCATGACTATGAAAATTGTAGATTCACACTGAAGGCATCAAAACTATGAATTAACACATGTGGAATTATATACATAACACAAAAGTATGAAACAACTGAAAATATGTCATATTCTAGGTTCTTCAAAGTAGTCACCTTTTGCTTTGATTACTGCTTTGCACACTCTTGGCATTCTCTTGAGGAGCTTCAAGAGGTAGTCACCTGAAATGGTCTTCCAACAGTCTTGAGGGAGTTCCCAGAGATGCTTAGCACTTGTTGACCCTCTTGCCTTCACTCTGCGGTCCAGCTCACCCGATTGGGTTCAGGTCCGGTGACTGTGGAGGCCAGGTCATCTGGCGCAGCACCCCATCACTCTCCTTCATGGCCAAATAGCCCTTACACAGCCTGGAGGTGTGTTTGGGGTCATTGTCCTGTTGAAAAATAAATGATGGTCCAACTAAACGCAAACTGGATGGAATAGCATGCCGCTGCAAGATGCTGTGGTAGCCATGCTGGTTCAGTATGCCTTCAATTTTGAATAAATCCCCAACAGTGTCACCAGCAAAGCACCCCCACACCATCACACCTCCTCCTCCATGCTTCACGGTGGGAACCAGGCATGTAGAGTCCATCCGTTCACCTTTTCTGCGTCGCACAAAGACACGGTGGTTTGAACCAAAGATCTCAAATTTGGACTCATCAGACCAAAGCACAGATTTCCACTGGTCTAATGTCCATTCCTTGTGTTCTTTAGCCCAAACAAGTCTCTTCTGCTTGTTGCCTGTCCTTAGCAGTAGTTTCCTAGCAGATATTCTGCCATGAAGGCCTGATTCACACAGTCTCCTCTTAACAGTTGTTCTAGAGATGTGTCTGCTGCTAGAACTCTGTGTAGCATTGACCTGGTCTCTAATCTGAGCTGCTGTTAACCTGCGATTTCTGAAGCTGGTGACTCGGATGAACTTATCCTCCGCAGCAGAGGTGACTCTTGGTCTTCCTTTCCTGGGGCAGTCCGCCTGTGAGCCAGTTTCTTTGTAGCGCTTGATGGTTTTTGTGACTGCACTTGGGGACACTTTCAAAGTTTTCCCAATTTTTCGGACTGACTGACCTTCATTTCTTAAAGTAATGATGGCCACTCGTTTTTCTTTACTTAGCTGCTTTTTTCTTGCCATAATACAAATTCTAACAGTCTATTCAGTAGGACTATCAGCTGTGTATCCACCTGACTTCTCCACAACGCAACTGATGGTCCCAACACCATTTATAAGGCAAGAAATCCCACTTATTAAAGCTGACAGGGCACACCTGTGAAGTGAAAACCATTTCAGGTGACTACCTCTTGAAGCTCATCAAGAGAATGCCAAGAGTGTGCAAAGCAGTAATCAAAGCAAAAGGTGGCTACTTTGAAGAACCTAGAATATGACATATTTTCAGTTGTTTCACACTTTTTTGTTATGCATATTATTCCACATGTGTTAATTCATAGTTTTGATGCCTTCAGTGTGAATCTACAATTTTCATAGTGATGAAAATAAAGAAAACTCTTTAAATGAGAAGGTGTGTCAAAACTTTTGGTCTGTACTGTATATATATATATATATATATATATATATATTTCAGTTAAATTAGGAAAAAAAGTGAAAGAGATGTTTCTGCAGGTAGCTGCTTTGAGGTTCTGCAGCTGCTGCTGTGTTTTAAGACAGTAAATGCAGCTAGAATGTACTGCCAGGTACACCCAGTCCCAGATCCTCACTTCTCAGTCCCTGGTTGACAGCTTTCCATGCCTTTCCCTATTTTACACATTCTTTTTTCTTTCTAATTCTAGCCTTTCCCTTCAATGTGCCTGGCAGTAGAATAGAAGCTTGATTGCGACTTTTGACTGTCCCATAGGTAATTTTTCTGTCGGACACTGCAAGATCCATCCACCCTCATTCACAGACCAACACAGCCCAAGTGACATTCTGCTCATTCTGCAATGGCTCCTCTCTGCCTTCTGCAACACTGATTGGCTTATCCAGGTTGTCTGTCAGCCTGGGAGCCAATCAGGGCAAGCCACCCCCCTTCCACTTCTTAGGGTCATGTGAGCATCCTTCCACTTTCTCTGTAATGGTTTTTCTCACCGATATGTGCAGTAAAATGTAGCCGAGAGCTGCACACCTGGGAAATAGCGACCATAAAATAATAACCTTCTAATTGTCATTCAAAAGAGTGTTTCTTTAGGGAGGCACAAAAACATCAAACTTCCAAAAAGCATAATTTGACCAGCCAAGGGAGGCCATTAGCCTCACTAACTGGGACAATGTCCTCTGGAATAAGAATACAGCCACAAAATGGGACATAAAAAACTATAACTGTGAGAGGTAAATAACCAGTGGCGTAACTATGAATGACTGGGCCTTTCCTTGCAACCCCCTCCTCTCATGCAACCCCCACTCCTGTGGCTAGTCAAGATCGCCCTCTCAGACCAGGCCCGGCAGATGCTCTGTCCATTTCCTACACTTATATACTGTATATCATGTCACTGTATAATATTGTTGAGGGGGCCCTGATACTAAAATATTTTAGACCTCCTCCTGGGTGTGCCCCTTCTGAGTTTGGGCCTCAAATTAGCTGTTTCCCCTATAGCTACCTCCTTTACATAAAATATGGGAATAAAAGGGTAAGGAACAAGAAAAAAACAATGGGGATAAATAGAAATGTAAAGGGAACAATGAAAAAAAAGAAAACATTTAAATTGCTAAAACGGGAAGGTAGTGAGGAAGCATTGGAAAAAAAATGGAATGTGTAAAAGGCAGCCAAGCTGGAGACAGAGAGATTCAAAGAGAGTAAAACCAACCCTAAAATATTCTTTAATTATATAAATGGTAAAAAAGTTTAAACCAGAGAGTGTTGGTCCATTTTAGAGTGATGAGGGAGGAGTTGTAGAGAGCGATGAGGAGAAAGCAAAGCTATTAAAAAAAAAAATTCTCCACTGTATTCACTGAGAAAAATGAACTGTCAGATGAAATAGAGTGTGTCAACATAAACAATTTTTTTATTTTTTATTAATGATCTTGTAGAAGGCTTGCACAGTAAAATATCAGTTTTTGCAGATGACACTAAACTGTGTGAAGTAATTAACGCCGAAGAGGACAGTATACTGCTACAGATGTTGCTATGTTACTATGAACAGTGCAAACCTAATCTCCACTAGATCACTGTCCCTACCTATTTGGATGATCTGTTTTAAACAACAGCCCCCAGTTGGTCAATAGTCCCTATGCTGGCTAAGTGCAGGCATCTAGTCCAAGCATTCACAGTTAGAACTGCAGGGACCTGTTCACACATGAATAGATTGCAGGAACCCAAGCTTACAAAAACAGTCATTAAACAAGATCACTAGCAAATTTGATCAAAGACACAAAATCGGGATCAAAACATAAGCCAGAACCCATGTGGTTCAAAATCCTCTCAGGAAGCATGGCATTAATGGCAATACAGGACATAAACAAAGACATGAAGCCATAACATAATGACAATGCAACACTGAAGAAGACGTATTGGACATTGATGAACAATCAGGCTGACCACACAAGTTAGTGCCCAAGTCACAAACACATTTACCAGGATACTGGACAGGATAGCAGGGTACCATTCACACAAAGCTGAAAGTCAGGTAATGGCAAAGCACATAAATACCACTCATAAATAGTGATGAGCAGCACAGTCAATATTCGTTTTTCGCGATGTTCCCCGAATGTTTTCGCATAATATTCTCAATAAATTAGCGAATTCTAGAATTCGTGATCTCTAGTCATTATTTTCGTGATTGCGCAAATCGGCACTAATGATGTGCATATTTTTTGCGCAATACATGCAACTTCACATTTTATCAGGTCTGAGTAGATATTACTGATTGGTGCACTAAGTATTGTTGTGACATCACAGCAATATGTCTGTAGCATGTAAGTATGGACAGCAGAGAAACAGTAATTCCTATCACACTACCTAACACCCTGCACTGGAACCTATCAGATACACTATATCACTGTCTAATCTACACTGACTACTGTATTTCCCACTAACTATCTGTATTATATATATGAGCTAACTAACTAATGTAATTGGATAAGGATCCAGATGGAAGCACAGATGACAGCAATATCACTGCTCTCTCTCTCAGAACTGCAAAAAACTGCAGAAAATGGCTGCTGGGGAGTTTCCTATATAGTAAGGGGTAGGCAACTTTCATATTGATTGCTAGGGATGTTGCTAAGCTCAGACAAAGACATCGCAGTCTTCTCATTGGCCCATAAGCAAGAATCAGTAGTACTGATGAAAAAAAAAAATAAGAATATTCGCGATTACGAATATATAACAATATATTCTAGATTTTCGCGAATTCTCGAAGTGCCGATATTCGCGATAAAAATTAGCGATTAGAATATTTGCGATCAACACATTCATAAACAGCAAGAGCAAGTATCACTCAAAAGGCTGAAGTAGCCAAGCTGGAACCTAATTATACCAGACTGACAAAGTAGTAACACAGCAAGCAGCCTGCAGACAGCTTTCCTGGAGACACAAGAGAGACTGAGCTCCCAGGCTCACCGCTCACGGGTCTAAATAGGTAATAGTAAGTAGGACACTCAGACCGGAGAAGCATTAACCCTTACATCATAAACACTGGGCATAATCAAGTCACACACACCACAGAGGTGCGGAGCCAGCATACACTGCAGCGCGGAGTCATCCACTACTTCCATAGAGTACAGCAGGAGTCTGAGAGCATTTTACTTCACTCTCTGTTAAACAGTAAAGAGTAGGTAATAGTAATAGTGCCCCCCTTGGTTCATGAAAAAAAATTCACATAAACTAGGGATCGAACAGAACATTTATATGAAGAGCTCCTTTTCACATTGTAGATCTTATAACTCCCGGCCTCCTCTTTTGCCATCCAAGATGGCCACACCACTTGTCAAACTGTCTGATACACACTGTACATCAGTAGACCAAGACACTTACCTCTTATCCCACCTCGTTCTTAGAATTCTAGAGCAGCAGGAGGTGTCCTGGGCTACCAAATGCACAGTGGGGGATTTATCAAAACTGGTGTAAAGGAAATCTGACTTAGTTGCCTATAGTAACCAATCAGAAAATTCCACCTTTCCTTGTTCAGCGCTCCTTTGGAAAAAGAAAGAGGGAATCTTATTGGTTGCTACTGGCAACTAAGTGTGTTTTCCTTTACACCAGCATGATAAATCTCCTCCACAGTGCTCATCAGTAAGTCTAAGAAGCGGTGCGGCCATCTTGGATGGCAGAAGAGAAGCCTGGGAATTGTTGGATCTGCAGCTGAAAAGATGAAAAGGAAGATACCATGTAAGCATTCTGTTCTTTCCCCAATACACTAGATTTTTCTGGAACCAGAGGGTCTCTTTAAAGGGGTTATGTGATGTGATAATGATGACCTTTTCCAGGATAAACCATTTAACATATACTCAATTTATGTCTAGTATGTCTACAGATTACTACTGATGTAATAACAAAGACTCCATCACTACTGCACATACACATATTCGGATGGCCTTTTATTACCTTCACCAATGTCATAAACAGCATTCAAAATGTAAAATTCAACCCTTGGAGAGTTTGATAACCATTCTATAGCATCTGTTTACACATTTGTACAAAGTTAGCATTTAAATGGTAATTATTTGGTATGGGGCTTGATATTTTAAAGCCCAAAAAAAACTTTATTTTCATCAAATGGCTTTAATACCTCCGAGCTGGATCTAATCACAAAAATCACCATTGCAAGACTCATGAATCTTGAAAAAAGGGCAAGTATCCCCAGGAGCGTTGTAAGGATTTTACAGCTTTCATAGCAGATCTGAGGGAGGTTCTTGTGTTTTCAGTGTAGGCATATCATGGGTAAGTCTACCACACTGCTTCAATAATCCAAAAAGCCTTTGTTTTTCCTTCTGATGTATTCCATGTATCACACACACTGCATGTACAAGAAACATAAGGTAGGACTATTGGTTTGTCAGCAACACATTTTAAGTCAAATTGTGATGTTCTGTGTTCTTGTAGACATCTTGAACGCACTGTAGCTGATCTAACACTTTTCTAAGTAACTGTTAATTTGCCACGTTTGATTATTCTTAATGTATGCTTTAACTGGGTCAGAAAATAAAACTAATGTTATACGTATTTAAAGGGAGTCTGTCACCTTGTTTTTGCTTATTAAAATAAGAACAGTGTCTGGTAGCTCTAATCAAGACATTTAAATCATTACTGTTCTTATGGTAAACTATTACTTCAATTACTAATCTAAAATACACCTAAATTAGGCGTATTTCAGGCGCAGATGGCGGCGCAATGGTTAGTTGCGCTGCCATCTGCAACGTTCCCCCCCTCATGCTTGGTGTGAAATTGTGGGCGTGGCGTAGGCATTTCTCATTTACCATTTTCTATGCCTGTTTTAGGCAAGGAAAAAGGTCTGTCTTACATTTAGAATGGGCACTCGATCAGTCAAAGTTATGGAGAAATCTGCGCCTCTTCATAACTTTGGCCAAACCACGGCCAGTCATGGGCCTTTTTTAAGACTGGTGTCTAAAATTCCGGTCTTAATAAATGTGCCCCTATATATAAAAACGTGTGTGTTGTGTCAGGATTTCTGTGCGTGAGCAGTACACATCTCGGCAGGGCAAGAACGAGATGTTATTCTGTGCATGCACTGAAATACTGGTACACGGCGGACACACACAAGTTTATGGGGCCAGAAGCTAGATGGGATAGAAGGGGCTAAAGGGCCCTTTTCTCAGGCCGACAAGTGAACAGATCATTGCTAACTAGCGTCATTAGTAATGCTCGTTAGCCATGATCTGGCAGTGTAATTGCACTGCCGATTACCCGATGAACGAGCAAAATGCTTGTTCATCGGGTAATTGTATCTTTTGTGCAGCACTAAAGATCCTCCTTTCCCAGTGGTATATCGTACTATGTAAACATAATCTGCTGCTGGGAAACAACGAGACAGTATGGGGAAGAGCAATGGCATTAGTGATCGCTCCTCCCCATACTCTGGAGGGGCTGGAGGAGACCGGGCATGTAAATACAGTGGTCTCCTCCACTAGCGATCAGCAGATTGTTTGGGAAAGAACGCTTCCTTCCTGGCAATCTGCTAGATCGTCGTCCCGTGTAAAGGGACCATTAGTGAGCAGAAATTAGGAACAATTGTCCACTGAGGACAAAGGACAGTTCCTATGTGCTTCAAACAGCTAATTTGCATATGTATTAAAACGACTTTTCCTGCTAATCAAAGCCAAGGCTTACCATAATAAAGGTAATGATTTGAATGTCTCTGCTAGCCCTACCGGACACTGTGCTTAGTTTCAATAGTAAAAACAAGTTGACAGACTCCATTTAAATCTAGAGTGTAGAAATCAGCTGAATAAAACTATTTTTTTAAAAGTTCAAGGACGTTAACAAAAGGCATGGTTAAATAATTGACCCTTTATGTACTATTCACATGTCAGCATTTGGTCAGTGATTTCCATCGGTGATTGTGAGCTAAAACCAGGTGCGACTCTAAACACAGATATCTTTCCCTTATGTCTTTGTTAGGCCTCATGCACACGACCGTTATGTGCATCCGTGTCCGTTGTTTCGTTTTCCGTGATTTTCTGTGGACCCATTGACTTTCAATGGGTCTGTTGAAAACTCGGAAAATGCGCCGTTTGTCATCCGTGTCCGTGATCCGTGTTTCCTGTCCGTCAAAAAAATAGGACCTGTCCTATTTTTTTGACGGACAACGGTTCACAAACCCATTCAAGTCAATAGGTCCGTGAAAAAACATGGTGGCACACAAGATTGCCATCCGCGTCCGTGATCCGTGTCCGTAGGCTACTTTAGCACAGACGGAGCCGCAGATCCGTCTGCATACAGCTATTTCAGACGGATCCGGCAGTATATTCTAACACAGAGGCGTTCCCATAGTGATGGGGATGCTTCAAGTTAGAATATACTAAGAACTGTGTACATGACTGCCCCCTTCTGCCTGGCAGCATCCGATCTCTTACAGGGGGCTGTGATCCGCACAATTAACCCCTCAGGTGCCGCACCTGAGGGGTTAATTGTACGTATCATAGCCCCCTGCAAGAGATCAGGTGCTGCCAGGCAGCAGGGGGCAGACCCCCCTCCCTCCTCAGTTTTTAATTCATTGGTGGCCAGTGCGGCCCCCCCTCCCTCCCTCCCCTGTATTAAATTCATTGGTGGCCAGTGCGGCCCCCCTCCCTCTCTCCCCTGTATTAAATTCATTGGTGGCCAGTGTGGCCCCCCTCTCTCCCCTGTATTAAATTCATTGGTGGCCAGTGTGGCCCCCCCGGCCCCCCTCCCCTGTATTAAATTCATTGGTTGCCAGTGCGGACCCCGGCCCCCCCTCCCCTGTATTAAATTCATTGGTGGCCAGTGCGGCCCCCCCTCCTCTGTATTAAATTCATTGGTGGCCAGTGCGGCCCCCCCCTGTATTAAATTCATTGGTGGCCAGTGCGCCCCCCCGGCCCCCCTCCCTTGTATTAAATTCATTGGTGGCCAGTGCGGCCTCACCTCTCCCTGCCCCCTATCATTGGTGGCAGCGGAGAGTTCCGATCGGAGTCCCAGTTTAATCGCTGGGGCTCCGATCGGTAACCATGGCAACTAGGACACTACTGCAGTCCTGGCTGCCATGGTTTGTTAGCAATTTTAGAAGCATTATACTTACCTACGCTGTCCTCCTACTGGTAAGTGACAGGTCTGTGCTATAAGCAATGCGCCGCACAGACCTTTCACTTACCAGTAGGAGGTGCGCCCGGCGTGTCACAGACAGCGCAGGTAAATATAATGCTTCTAAAATTGCTAAGTAACCATGGCAGCCAAAACTGCAGTAGCGTTCTGGTTGCCATGGTTACCGATCGGAGCCCCAGCGATTAAACTGGGACTCTGATCGGAACTCTCCGCTGCCACCAATGATCGGGGGTGGGGGGAGGCCGCACTGGCCACCAATTAATTTAATACAGGGGAGGGAGGGGGATCTGCCCCCTGCTGCCTGGCAGCACCTGATCTGTTACAGGGGGCTATGATATGCACAATTAACCCCTCAGGTGCGGCATCTGAGGAGTTAATTGTGCGGATCACAGCCCCCGGTAAGAAATCGGATGCTGCCAGGCAGCAGGGGGCAGTCATGTCCACAGTTATTATTATATTCTAACTTCAAGCGTCCCCATCACCATGGGAACGCCTCTGTGTTAGAATATACTGTCGGATCTGAGTTTTCACGATGTAACTCAAATCCGATGGTATATTCTAACAGAGGCATTCCCATGGTGATGGGGACGCTTCAAGTTAAAATATACCATCGGATTGGAGAAAACTCCGATAGGGACTCCTGACTTTACATTGAAAGTCAATGTGGGGACGGATCCGTTTGCAATTGCACCATATTGTGTCAACATCAAACGGATCCGTCCCCATTGACTTGCATTGTAAGTCAGGACGGATCCGTTTGGCTTCGCATGGCCAGGCGGACACCAAAACGACTTTTTTTTTTACTTTCCTTCATCTCTGGTGATCCTCCAAAAATCACGGAAGAAAAAACAGACAACGGAACCCCGTTTTGCGGACCTTGAAAAAATACTGTTGTGTGCATGAGGCCTTACTTTGTAGTCCAATCCTGGTTTTGGCTCACAATTAGTGATGAGCTGCAGGGGCTATATTTGAATTCACGATATTTTACGAATATTTGGGGTGAATATTCGTCATATATTCGCAAATTCGAGATTATTATCTTGATTGCGAAAAATCGGCAAAGTAATATTCGCATAATGCTCGCAAAATACAGGCGTGGGTCACTTTCTCTACGTTTTCCAAGCTGCTAGAAGTTTCCTGAGACTGGAGAAAATGGTTGACATGGCAGAACATTAAAAATGGCTTTATATGCAGTTGCTCCAATATATTCACGATTGCACTAATCGGCACTAATGATGCAAATATTTTGGCTCAATACGTCAAACGTCACATTTTTGCAGGTCTGCATGTATGTATGGACAGCAGAACCTCTCACACTACCTAACACACTGCACCAGCAACAGCTACACTATATCAGGATATAACCTACACTGACTATCTCCCACTAACTATCTGTATTATATATATAAGCTATCTAACTATCTATCTAATATAGTGTCGAAAGCACAGAGCACAGCAATGACACTGCTGTCTCTCTCAGATCTTTAAAAAACTGTAGAAAATGGCTGCTGGGGAGGTTCTCATATAGTAAGGGGTAGGCAACTTTCCTATTGGTTGCTAAGGGATGTTGCTAAGATCATTGGCCAACAAGCAAGAAGGGAGGTTATTGATGAAAAAAAAAAATCTAGAATAGTCATAATTGCAAATATATATAACTATATTTTAAATATTCGCGAATTCTCGAAGTGCCGATATTCGCGATTAATATTCGTGATTCGAATATTCGCGCCCAACACTACTCACAATCACTGATGGAAATCACTGACCAAAATCCTGACGTGTGAATGAGGCACTGTTGTGACGTCAGCTGACTTTTCTCTCTAATTTTAACCGCTGCTTCTTCTGATCACATGGTAAAAAGAGAAAAAGTACACGATGGACACCAGGAACTGGTCTGGACTGAGTGGTCTAAGCTTACCAAACAAAAAGGTTATTAGTAGAGATGAGAAAATCAGTTCCACAAATTTCAAATTTGTAAATTTCCCAAATTATCTTAAACTTGTCATATTAGAAACTTCTCACAAGAATCTCTCAAAATGTTAATTTTGAATGACACAATAACTGGAGCACCAGACCACTAGATGATAAGTCAGTGCAAAACAGACTATCTTGCGCAACTGAATCAAAAGGCTTCTTCCCCACATAAGAAGACATCTTTATAGATATATCATGTGGAGCATCTAAGAGATTTTGCATTGGGGATCATCAATTTTTTTTTAAAGATTAAATAATTTTGTCCATTTTTTTTAGATATTTTTTTAATTTTTAAATTTTCAAATAATATTCCATATATCCCACTGATCAGCAGTGGGAGCTAACATTTAACAGTGATGAATTCAAGTTACCTATAATCTGGTTACTACAAAATTGGCCTGGCCCCTCTCCTTGCTCATGACACTATCCTTCCCCTTGTGACTGTCTGCTAAAGGAGGAGGAAGTAGGTCTTTTCAATACCACTATGCAGCACCATTTTGTTGGTGAGATGAACAACATTTAGAAAATTTTGCTTTGTCAAAGTTCCACAAGAAATTAAATTTGCTACAAATTAATTTGTCATGAATCACTATAAATCAGCTATACCCAGGACACTCTGCCTTAGAGTATGGCTACACCGAGTGGCCATGATGTGATGAACCGCACGGCCAATTAGCCTGCAGCTGCCTTTCATTTAATAATGAAAACCACATTGTATAGTCGGTCTTTTTTGTTAATGGCTGTGCGGCAACTTTAATGCACCTTTAAACAGGGGCTGTACCCACTTATCCAACCCAGTGCTCGCCTGCCCAACAGGTAGGAGCCCTTCTTCTGCTATCTGCTTTTCCACATCATCTAAAATCAATGAGAATATGTCATCAGAATATCCAGCTCCTCCTCTCTCTGCATCTTGCTGACTTTTCTAGGATATGGAGACTTTGAAGGATGATTTGGAAGTAAACCAGGCAAAAGATGAGGATGGCCATCATTAAGACCTGTCCCCCCTAAAGGGTGCAGACTGGATGGTATTGGCTGGTATGACCGGAATAATAAAGGCTTCCATCCTTTTGGTATTGAATTACATATCTTAGTTTACAGCTGATGTAGGAACAAGTAAATATAGTAATAAATAAATAAAACTGACACAGCATAAAAGTCTCCTTGCAATCTCCCTGTGCTCTCCCTGCACTCTCCCTCTCCAATATTCTGTGGATTGGCTGGCTGCATAGCATTATGGGTGATCTTACATTCCTGGGCTTGTCTCCTCTACATTTAGTTTAGGTCTGCAATTCGTGTAGCCACCATTTTAGGAAAACCTGATTTGTTATGATGAAGAGCAAGTAAATTCATATTTATTGCAAATCAAAGTTTTCCTAAACTTTGGACAGAATTCCACTTTGGATGCTTTACTTTGCTCAACACTAGTCAAGGGCATGCATAGCTCCAACAATATATTATTTAAAGAGGCTCTGTCACCAGAGTCAGTTAAACCAGACATTCTGCATGGTAGAGCCCATCATGCTGATTAAAACTATACCTTTCTTTTGTCTGTATGATAAGTTATTCATATGCAAATGAGCAATTCGTGCACTCAGAGGCGGGGCTGAATATTCTTAGCACTGCTATTTAACACCCCCTGTGCTCGGCATTCCCCCCCTTCCATTAACTGACAGGGATAGACATGAGGCTGAGGGCAGAGCTGTGTCCTGGCTTATACATATGTACTGTATATATGTCTATTATACACACTCTGTACTTTAGCTTCACCACACTGAGATCTGCTCAGAAATCTAATATACACATCATATTATTCACAGGCACAATATATGATTATACAGACACCAGTAATATGTGTCAGCTTATAAGCATGGAAAAAACATGTATCTTTTTTCTTCCACATTTATCCCATAAGAAACGTCTATGTCCTTATCATATTGAGAATAATGTTTTTTTTTAGAAAGCTAATAAATATCACTTGTTTCTTTATAATCATATTTTGTGTATGTGAATAAACCAGTCATAGGTCTTATCAAAAAACTAAAACAAAACACTATTCTCAATATTGTAAGGCCTTATTATAATTATTATATGATTATGTATTATAGTATAGCCTTTTAATATGGTGTAAAAAAAAAAAGAAAAAAATAGAAAGAAAGCTTATGTCTTTCATGGGACTGTATAATCATATATATTGCCTGTGAATAAACTGTGAATAAAGCAGTAATATTGTCACTGTCCCTCCTGTGAGAGAGGTGAGAAGATCGGATAGACTTGCTGCATGTGAAGCTATCTGACAGGTCTCTCTGTTTTCCTCTATGTGTGTTGTTGTTTCGCAGGATCTCACCTCTCCTCAGGTGCCGCTCTTTATCAGTGATGAGGCTCTATTTAGATCCGCCTCACACTGCTGACCATGCGGTTGATAGTTTCTGCTTGGAGTTGCTAGTGCTGGTTTGTCTTGGCTCTCCTACATCTCTAAGCTAAGTACTTGTTGCCTTCGCTGTTTCTTATTATCTGGTATGTGTTGTTTCTAGGCCTCAGGAAGATGCAGATTTCTTTATTCTGGAAGGAACCAGCTGTCTCATCCCCTGCTACTTTAGCAGGGCTTTAGGTATCCGGTGCATTAGTATTTCTACCATCAGGATCTGCTCATACTGGCAGGAGTTAGGGAAAGGCCTAGGGATTATTAGGAGGGCACCATCCCTCTTCCTTAGCTTTGGAGGCCTAGATTGTTGTCTATTTGTTTTGGTGTGTATTTAGTGTTTTCCCTTCCCCTTAACCTGTGACAAATATGTAGATTAGCTTTCTGAGCAGATCTCAGTGTGGTGAAGCTATAGTACATAGTGATATGATATTGCTAGCACACAGCTCTTAGACACAGCTCTGCCCTAAGTCTGATGTCTAGCCCTGTCAGTCAATGGGAGGGGGAGTGTGCAGAGCACAGGGGGCATTACAAAGCAGCGCTCAGACCATCCGGCCCCGCCTCTGAGTACTCGAAATTTGCATATCAATAAAAATGCAGATATCTCTGAAGCTATTTATCTTACAAACAAAATAAAGGTATTTTTTTTAATAAGCATGATGGGCCCTACTAGGCAGTATGGTATGATAGGGTTGATCCTGGTGACAGAGTCTAATTTTTTGCAGATGACACTAAGCTATGTAGTACTGTGCAAATTATAAACTGAGTTGGAAACTCTGAGTGTTTAAATATCAACTTGGGAAATAAGTTTCAACATGGATAAATATAAAATAATGCATCTGGGTAGTAATAATTTACATACATTGTATGTCTAGAGGGAGTGACACTGGGATAGTCACTTTAGAGAAGAATTTGGGTGTACGTATAGATCATAGATTAAATAACAGCATGCAATGTCAATCAGCTGCTTCTAAGGCTACCAGGATATTGTGGGGCAGGGATGTAATATTACCACTTTACAAAGCATTACTGCGACCACGTATCGAATAGGCAGATCAGTTCTGGACACTAGTCCATAGAAAGGATGCCCTGGAAAAATACAAAGCAGACTAACTAAACCTATAAGGGACATGGAGGGTCTTAGTAATATTAGGGGAAATATTAGAATAAAATTTAACCATATTAACAATGTAGCTATGTTTATAATATATCAAACAGAATTAAACTAAAACCTTTCAATCTGAAATGTCAGTGTTGTAACATGACCACTCATGAAAATAACACTACTAGTGTTGAGTGAATGGAAGTATCCGAAGTGGACTTTGATCTGAATTTCAGTGAAGCCGAATTTCCTTGTGCTTCAAGGTAATTGGCCTCTTTGCGATCAAATTGATAAGGTGAGTAATATTGTTTTATTATATTTTTTTTTACTGGATTAACCCCTGAAAGCCCTCACAATTATTGTCAGATGGCGCGATCACTGATGAACGTGGCACCTGAGTGGTTCAATCATAGGGGGCTGCACATTTTCCGTTCCCCATCACTGCGCCCACTAATTACAAAGAAATGCACTTTTTGACAAAGTAATCCATCATGAAGCAAATTTCTTTGTGAAATTCAGCGAAGCAGCCGAATCAAATTTTTCACAACTTTGCTTAACACTAACTACTACTAAAAGACTGAGGATTGTGCAGGTAGTAAGAGCTGCTGCAATGTTTAACTTGACATTAGAGAAATATCATTATGCAATTTCAAACTTTAAAAAACACTGGATTCTGAAATGAGTGAAGTAATTAAACAAAATATCACGAAGATACCAGCTCTAGGCTATGAATAGTCAGCATAAGTCTATCCTTCCCTTGTGGTTCTGTTAATGCAGAGGAAAAATATCAGACGCACTATTAAGGTCTGAAGTTTTGAAGGGACGAGTACAATGACCATAAAGAAGACAGATAGACACAATCAAAAATCCAGAAGATGCTTAAGATAAAAGAAATAGTGAAGTGTAATTTTTTTTTATTTTTATGATCATCAAGGATCAACTGACACTAAAGATAATTGGACACATAAGGGGAAATTAAGACTGTCTCATAGCTGGCATAGATTTCAGTCATCATTTACACCAGAGAAGTGCCATAAATGATAAATGTGCCGCGGCAGATGGCCTTGCCCACATCCCCTTCATACCCTCTTTTTTGGAAAGTGGATAAGGCATCAGTAAAATGCCATTTGTGCACAAAATGTTTACGTAAATTCCATTTAAAAGGTTACAAACCCAGGGTTTGCAACTTTCTAATGTCAATTTTTGTGTAAGTCAGAAAGGTAAGAAATATATTTAGCGAGTAGCTATTTTCTGTGCTAGCCATACAATTTCTCTTGACACAAATTACTTGTATAGCAAGCATTTTATTACCATGATAACCATATGGATCATAAAGGGGATTTTTGAGTTATGGAATATTGCTAGGAAATGTCATAACTTCATGATTGAGGGCTGCTATGTCTACTCATCGCTAGAACTGAGTGGCCTTTATGATAGCATGGTGAAGTTACCTCTGTGCATTTTTCTTCAGTACCAGACGCTATTCCCAACCAGACGCTTTACAGGTTCTGCAAGACAACCACAATCACTTGATTGCCAGATTATTTTTTCTATTGATCAGACAGTGTCTTGGCATTCAAATATATTCTCTATTAAGTTATGTGATATCCTAGATATAATCCATAACTTTTTATCATCCAAATACCCTTAAAGTGGCACTGAGCGTTCAACAAAATTTGAATTAATCTCCTTCCTAACTGTCTCATAGTCACCCAGAAGCAGCCCCAGGATAATGTAGGGCATTACAGAGAAGTACTGAGCTGTATTTTTGTAAAGGAAGTGTTTGTGATGAGCTATAAGTTTCCTATGTAGCTGTGCAGTCTCTCTGGCTGAGTGTGTCTCAATAATTTCCTGCTGACTCCTCCCCCCTCCCCTCTCCATAGACTTGGATTGATGTATGTAATATGATCCTCCTACAGAGATGATCCCATCCTGAATGGGAAAAAGCATTTTTCCAACATGAAAAGCAATTAGCAGGAAGGGGAGCTGGTAAACAGCTGACAACAGAACTATGACCCTTTAATTCCCATTATGTGATTCTACTACTAATATTTTATATTTATATAGCTTCATCTTAATATAATGAAAGGAAATGGAGGTCATTTACTAGCAGCGCTACACCCATTTTTGATGTAAAATAAAAGTTGCAAGTTGCAAGCCCCCTTTTTGCTACTTTTTAATACTCATGAAACAATTTCTTTTTGCCCACATGGAGTTTTTATGCTGTTCTTGCCACTTGGGCCATCAGTCCTGGCTAATTTATTGACATGTGCACCTGTTTCCAGGCGAAAACTACTCCAGTCACATGGACTGCGGGAAATGTGCCTAATTTATGACAAGACTTGTGACTCTTCTTTGATAAATGACCCCCATATTTTTTTTTTTTAAGAAATACAGCTTAGTTATCCTAATAACTACAGTATGTATGACTTTATAATAGGTCAATACAAAGATCTTATCTATTTATATCCAGAATCTACTATGTCTAGAGAAGATACTTGGGAGGTACTTCATTGCATAATTTTTTTTCCCCATGGAGCATTGCCAATAAGTCTCCATACCAAGAAGCCTTGCTATAAAGTCTCCATTCATAGCAGTTTTTTTAAGGAGTGCCAGAACCCTGACAAAGCTCTAGAGGGAGGAAAGTTTATTTTCCTAAACAACATAGGGGATTCTTAGTCTACTTTCACATTAGCGTTTTGGCTTTCCTTTTGTGAGATCCGTTCAGGGCTCTCACAAGCGGTCCAAATGGATCAGTTTGCATTCCAATGCATTCTGTATGGAAAAGGATCCGCTCAGAATGCATCAGTTTGTATCAGTTCAGTCTCCATTCCGCTCTGGAGGCGGACACAAAAACGCTGCTTGCAGCGTTTTGGTGTCCGTCTGATGAAACTGAGCCAAACGGATCCGGATCCATCCTGTCACAAAATATATGTCAATGGGGACGGATCCGTTTTCACTGACACAATCTGGCACAATAGAAAACGGATCCGTCCTCCATTGACTTTCAATGGAGTTCAAGACGGATCCGTCTTGGCTATGTTAAAAATAATACAAACGGATCCGTTCTGAACGGATGCAGACAGTTGTATTATCTGAACGGATCCATCCATGACGGATCTGCACAAAACGCGAGTGTGCAAGTAGCCTTAGGGTGGGTTCACATCTGCGTTCTGGATTTCGTTATGGCTTTCCATTATAAAATGGTTATAACAGAATCCATAAAATGGAAGTCAAAACGGAAGCCTTTGGAGGCATTCCGTTTTGATCCGTCTTAATAGAAGTCTATGGGGAATCATAACAGATCCGCCTAGGTCCCGTTATGCAAGACAGTAAACAAAGTCCTGTCGACAGGACTTTTTTCTCCGTTCTGCATAACGGAAACCAGATGGATCCGTTATGCTTCCCCATAAGCTTCTATTAAGACGGAAAGCAAAACGGAATGCCTTTTAAAGGCTTCCGTTTTGCATTCCGTCATAATACAAGTCCATGGGCAGCATAACGGATCTGTCCTTCCGTCTAATGGATTCCGTTATTTTTTGTTATAACCATGTTATAACAGAAAGCCATAATGGAATCCAGAACGCAGATGTAAACGAGCCAAAAAAATTCTCCCTTTTAATTGGGAGCAGCAGCAGTGCTGTGTAGAAGTGGAAAGGGTACAGTACGGATATAGTGGCATGCTGCCAC
Source organism: Bufo gargarizans (assembly GCF_014858855.1). Classification (NCBI taxonomy): domain Eukaryota; kingdom Metazoa; phylum Chordata; class Amphibia; order Anura; family Bufonidae; genus Bufo; species Bufo gargarizans. The sequence continues at coordinate 273,708,334 of NC_058083.1, forward strand.
AATAGGGGCAGCAGCAGGAGCAGTATAGCATGGAACATACAAGGCTGTCTATGGGTAGTAGTAGTGGAAGATGTTTTGTGTTAATGGTGGTGGCATTTGGGGTTCTGAGCTGAGGCAATGGTGATTGCAGAAGCAGCCATACGGAACATGTTGGAAGAAAGGCAGCAGCATGATGGAAGCAGCAGCAGCCTTACAGAAGATGATTGCCGCAGGTTGCAGCAGTGACATGATGGCAGCAACATGATAGAGGAAGCTGCAGCAGCAGCCGTACAGAACATGATGGTTGGCAGATCACATTAGTGGCATGGTGGATGCGGCAGCAGCAGCCTTTCAGAAAGTGATGATACAGTTAACAGACAGAAACCAGTGGTATGATGGAGGCAGCAGCAGCCGTATAGAACATGATGGCAGGTCACATCAGTAGCATGATGGAGAAAGCAGCAGCAGCAGCCTTTAAAAAAAAAAAAGATGGTAAACAGACAGACAGCAGTGGTATGATGGACGCGGAAGCCACAGCCTTACAGAACGTGATGGTTGGTGGGTTGCATCAGTGGCAAGATGGAGGCGGCAGCAGCAGCTTTTCAAAAAGCGATGATAAAGAGACAGACAGCTGTGGTATGATGGAGATGGCAGAAGCAGCCATACAGAACATAATGGTCGGCAGGTCGCATTAGTGACATGATGTGGGTGGCAGCAGCAACCATACAGAATGTGATGGTTGGCAGGTTGCATTAGAGGCAGCAGCAGCCTTTCAGAAAGTGATTGTAGGAAGGTTGCAGAATTGCCATGATGCAGGCAGCAGCTTTACAGAAGGTGATGGTAGGCAGACAGACAGCAACAGTGGTAAGATGGGGCACTGCAAGCATGGCTAGATCTAATCATCGGAATTAGCCGGTGGAGTGTGAAATTCCTCCTGAATCCGGGCTTGGTTCATTTTGGCAAAAATTATGTTTTGTACATGGTAGAGGACAACTTGGTCCATTTTAGAGTCACCATGCCCTAAGCCACAACCCTCTCCAAGATGTTACCGGAGGCTGGGCAAGAAAAATGAAAGAGACTGTGCTGTGCCAGTTCAAACCATTGTTCCAGTCTACCTGCCAAGAAATCCATGGGGTCAGGGAGAGTATGTGTCAGAGACTGGACAGAATTTAGGTAGGCCTGGACTTGTTGGCTTGCTGACTGGCCTAAGCCTGCTTGACACATGGAAAAACTGCTCTGTGTGGGGCGGAGAGGGGCCTCCTTTTCATACACACTGGTGGCAGACATCTGCTCGCGGTAAGCTGAGGCAAGATGTGTGCACAGTGTTTCCTGGTAATAACATTATTTTTCCTTGCTTTCTGCCATAAAAAAAACATTGCCCCATTTTGCCCTGGTAGCAAGGGTCTAAATGCATGCCTACTGAATAATCATCAGACTACTTGATGTCAATGATGCACCTGTCACTGCGTAAGCAAGCTAGCAAGCATACAGGTCGCTATTCTGGCCAGCATGGCGGAAGTGCCAGTTCTTTCTGGATCCGCCCCCCACTCAGACAATTGGATGTACTGACTAGTGTTGATCGAGCACCAAAGTGCTTGGGTGCCATGGTGCTTGAGTAGAACACTTTGGGATGCTCAGGTGTTCTACAGAGCACCAGAGCACAATGGAAGTCAATGGGAGAACCCGAGCATTAAACCAGGCACCCCCTGCTCTGAAGTGGGGAGGGTGTCTGGTTCACAGGAAAAGGTCAGAAATTGATGGAAACACCACTGAAATGGTTCGGGAACAGCATGGGGAGGGTGTCTGGACACATCTTGGACTCCCAGGTTGCTGCTGGGAACGATGTTGTCAGAATAGTACGCCACTTTTACAAACCGACAATAAAATGTACAAAACCGAAGATAAAATCGATTTTAGAGGAATAATTGTTAGGAAACATTCTTTCCTGTATATATTTACTTGTATATAAAGTGCAAGTGCTGCCAAAAATTAAAAGGAAGAGGCACTCCGATACAACCTGTATATCACATAATGAAGGGCCTTATTCACATTGTGGTACAATTGTTCAGGTAGTGGGACTCCTACACTCATAAAGCCTATGCACTAAGTGAAAGGGCTGCCAAAAATCACAAGGAACAAGCACTCCAATACATCCTTTACTACACATAAAGGTGGACATCATACACACCCTTAAAAAATTATGATTAATGGCCTGCTGGTGCTCCTCAAAAACATTAGGAGCAAGAGCCTGCTGGTGACCCTCTAAAACATTAGGGCCGAGGGCCTGCAGCTGATCTGACCATCTAAAACATTAGGGGTGAGGGTCTGCTGCTGAGCTGACCCTCTAAAACAATAGGAGAGAGGGCAGCCTAATAAGCATATTGATATGATGGAGTAAGAGGAGGACCAGAAAAGGAAGATTGAACCATATACCCTTCTTTGTGGTGGAAGGGGTGCCTGGTAGTGTTGGGCGAGCATACTCGACCAAACACCATTTTGACTCGGCCGAACACCGCGATGTGCCGAGCATCGCAATGCTCGAGTCCCCTCCCTGCACATTTGTTGGCTGCTACGCAGCCAATAAGGGTGCGGAGGAGTACTGGTACTTGCTGTATTGCCGTAGTCATGTTGGTTACTGGCATTACAGTGATTGGCTGGACGGAACACGTCATCGGGTGCTATATAGCACCCGCTGACACGTGGTTTGGCTCAGTCTTAGTCAGGGAGAGCTGCAGCAGAAGGGACAGATAGTGTAGGGACAGGAATAGTTTTTGTTTTTCTTTAGGCAAGGTTTAGTTTTAAAAGGTGTTAGAGACCCAAAAGTCATTTTAAGGACTATTGTTTTATCTGGCTGTAATATATATTATTAGCGCAACCTGCGCTAAATTGCATGCAATTGTTTGGCCGCTGCTGACAGTGACACAACCTCTGCTACATCTGTTGTGTTACATTTGCGCATCCTAAACTTCTGTGACATTCAGCGCAATTGTTTGGTTGCTGCTGAAAGCGACATTACCTGCACTACATCTCCTGTATAACGTATGCGCATCCTAAATATCTGTGTATTTTTTTCTTACAAAACCTGTGCTGCTGTACATGTAATATGACATACTTGCAAGCATATATACAATTTATTATGCTCAAGGCGAGCAGTAAGGGGAGGGGGAAGTGGCCGTCCTGCTGATGGTGTACGCAGAGGCCGTGGCCCTGGGTGCGGTGAAACTGTGCCTGCTGCCAGAACACAAGAAACACATCTCATCCATGATACCTAGCTTCATGTCCCAGTTTGCAAGGCGATGCAGGACACCACTCTTGAAATCACACCAGTGTGACCAGGTGGTTGGTTCGATTGCAGCAGATAATGCTTCCAGTCGGTTAAGCACCATCCAGTCTTCCACACAGTCACGTCTCAGTAGCCAAGAGTCTGGTCAACAGAATCCTCACCCTTATCCTCCCTCCTCCCACCATGAAGAGTCTTGGCAAACAAGTGATCCCACATTCAGATATTCCGAGGAGCTATTTTCATCGTTATTTAGGTTACTCAGTCCCCAGCCGCCACTATTTTTTCCCGGTGTGCCGTCCCCGCCTTACACCAGCATGTGTACCGTAACATCACCCGTGCCCTGACCAACACAGTTATTGGGAAGGTCCACTTAATGACTGACACATGGACAAGTGCTTTTGGCCAGGGACGCTACATTTCCCTGACGCACACTGGGTGAACGTTGCGGAGGCTGAGAGCGAGTCGTACCCTGGAATGGCATAGGCGCTACCGACGCCAAGGATTGCAGGCCCTACTTCCATCAGGATATCCGTCAACACATACATTAGTGGCTGCAACCCCCCTTCTCCTCCTCCTCCACCACCGGAGGAAAGCGGCTGAACATAATGGCACTTTAAATGTGGCTTTTATGGTGTATTAAATGCTGTATTCCCATGCACCCCTTCCACCACAAAAAAGAGGAGATATGGTTTAATCTTCCTTTTCTCGTCCTCCTCCATCATATCAAAATGCTTATTAGGCTTCCCAAAAATCTTAGAATTTTATTGATGTCCCAATATTTATGGACCTGACTGTACTACCTCTACATACAGGGGTTTGAATTAGGCATTTGAAATACAGCCATTTGAAATACAGCTATTTTGTGCAAAGATATATTTACTGCAGGCCTACACTGGTTCAGGCCCTGTGAGATACTACCTCTACATACAGGGGTTTGAATTAGGCATTTGAAATACAGCATTTTGTGCAAAGATATATTTGCTTCAGGCCTACACTGGTCCAGGCCCTGTGAGATACTACCTCTACATACAGGGGTTTAAATTGGGCATTTGAATTACAGCCATTTGAAATGCAGCCTTTTTGTGCAAAGATATATTTACTTTAGGCCTACAGATGTTAAGGCAATGTGAGATACCACCTCTACATACAGGGGTTTGTATTAGACATTTGAAATACAGCTATTTGAAATACAGCCTTTTTGTGCAAAGATATATTTACTTCAGGCCTGCAGAGGTTCAGGCCCTCTGAGATACTAACTCTACATACAGGGGTTTGAATTAGGCATTTGAAATACAGCCATATTGGGCAAAAGAACTTTTATTGAGGCCTAATCTGGTTCAGGCCATGTGAGATACACCCTTTACATACTGTTGTTCTATTCTACTATTAATTAAACACTGATTTAGCAAGATCCTAAATTTAAAAAATATGCGGAGAGTGTCAAATAAGGGACGTGGCCCAGGTCGTGGTGCTGCTGGTGGAGCTCCTGTTGCAGGAAGAGGTGCAAGTAGGTGACAAAACCTACAGCGGTATTTAGTCGGGCCTAATGCTGCTCTACAAATGGTGAGGCCTGAACATGTACAGGCGATAGTAGATTGGGTTGCGGACAGTGGGTCCAGTTCCTTAACATTGTCTCCCACCCAGTCTCCTGCTAAAAGACCACAGTTGGCACCTGCAGCCGATATCCATCAGTCTTTCCCCTCACCCCCTTGCAAATCAGCCAAGCAGTCTGAGCACCAAGTCATGCAGCAGTCTCTTCTGCTTTTTGATGACTCTGTTAGCAGGGTTTCCAAGGGACATCCACCTAGCCCTGCCCCAGAAGTGGAAGAGATTGAGAGCACCAATGCCTAACCACTTATCTTTCAAGATGAGTACATGGGAGGACTATCGCAGCACGTCTCGGATGATGACGAAACACAGGTGCCAACTGCTGGGGCTTTCGAAAGTGTGCAGACCGACAAGGAAGGCAGGGGTGAAAACTGGGTGGAAGATGATGTGGAGGACGATGAGGTCCTCCATCCCACATGGAATCAAGGTCATGCGAGTGACCTTATGTAGTTCGGAGGAAGAGGCGGTGGTCGCACAGAGCCACCAGCACAGCAGAAGAGGGAGCAGGGTGCAAAAGCGGAGCAGCCGTCCTCTAGACAGTATGCCTCCTACTGCCCACCGCAGCAGGGGACTGAGCACACCAAAGCCAGCTCCAAGGAGTTCCCTGGCGTGGCAGTTCTTCAGACAATGTGCTGACGACAAGACACGAGTGGTTTGCACGCTGTGCAATCAGAGCCTGAAGCGAGGCATAAACGTTCTCAACCTGAGCACAACCTGCATGACCAGGCATTTAAGCGCAAAGGACGAGATGCAGTGGAGTAGACTCCTCAAAAACCAAGAAAGGTCTCTGGCTCCTCCTGCTTCCTCTTCTGCTGCAGTCGTGGCCTCTTCATCCACCTCTGGAGTGACAGTGCCAGCTGGCACCCTGCAAACAGAGGATCTGCCAGCAACACCAACAGCTGGGTCACCAAGCATCTCCACAATGTCCCACGCAAGCGTTCAGCTCTCCATATCTCAAACTCTGGAGAGGAAGTACCCCCCCTACCCACCCGCGATCCCTAGCCCTGAATGCCAGCATTTCTAAATTACTGGCATTTGAAATGCTGTCATTCCGTCTGGTGGAGACGGATAGTTTTAAAGGCCTTATGGCGGTAGCTGTCTCACAGTACGTCGTGCCCAGCCGCCACTACTTTTCAAGGCGAGCCATCCCTTCCCTTCACAACCAAGTAGGGGACAAAATCAGGTGTGCACTGCGCAACGCCATCTGTGGCAAGGTGCACCTGACTACGGATACATGGACCAGTAAGCACGGTCAGGGCCGTTATAACTCCATAACAGCACACTGGGTAAATGCAGTGGCGGCTGGGCCTGAGGCGGATAGCAGTTTGGCGCATGTCCTTCCACCACCGAGGATTGCAGGGTGCTTCAGTTTGCCTCCTGTTGCTTCCTCCTCCTACTCTGCTTCCTCATCCTCTACCAGCTCCTCATCCGGTCAGCGTAACACCTTCACCACCAACTTCAGCACAGTCAGGTGTAAACGACAGCAGGTAGTTTTAAAACTTATCTGTTTGGGGGACAAACCACACACCACGCAGGAGCTGTGGACGGGCCTTGAACAACAGACCGATGAGTGGTTTGTGCCAGTCAGCCTCAAGCCCAGAAGGGTGGTGTGCGATAATGGGCGAAATCTCGTAGCAGCTCTGGGACTAGCCGGTCTGATGCACATCCCTTGCCTGGCACATGTGCAGCATTTGGTGGTGCAGAGATTCCTTAAAAATTACCCCATGTCAGAGCTGCTGCATAAAGTGCGGGCCGTCTGTGAGTGCTTTAGGAGTTCTCACCCTACTGCTGCTCGCCTGTCAGCGCTGCAGCGTAACTTCGGCCTTTCCGCTCACCACCTCATATGCGACATGCCCACAAGGTGGAACTCCACCTTGCACATGCTGGCCTGGAGTTTCAGCTGCAGCACGCACAGGTGAGTCGCTCGGCGGAACAGCACCACTTCACCACCAATGACTCGGCCTCCACGCGAGACCTGTGTTCATTGTTTTGCGCTGTTTCGAGCACTCCACCAACATGGCCAGTGCCGATAACGACGTTCTCAGCGTTACTATCCCACTTCTATGCCTCCTTAAAAAAAATGCTCCTGGCGATGATGGAAGAGAATGTGGCACAGGAGTAGGAGGAGAAAGAGGGATCATTTTGTAGGGTTTCCGGCCAGTCATTCCCAGGGTGGCTCCGAGGGTGGGTTCCTGCACCCACAAACCCAAGGTACACAATTGTCCAGCAAGGGCACAGTTATGGAGGATGAGGAGGTGGAGGATGATGATGAGGAGATGGAGGAGGAGGAACCATGTTCACAGCAGGGTGGCACCCAGATCAGCTCACTGGAGCGTGATCGTAAGATGCGCGAGTACAAGCGCACGCTGGTAGACGTGCTGTTGGTGGCATTCCCACCTGACAGTGGGGGCACAGTGGAAGCACAAGGCGAAGGCAGAGGACAAGGAACACCGCCAACACCTCAGAAGGCAGGGTTAGCATTGCCGAAATGTGGAAAAGCTTTGTCAGCACGCCACAACAACCAGCACCACCAGCTGATATGGAACGTCTTAGCAGGAGGCAGCATTTTACAAACATGGTGGAGCAGTATGTGTGAACACGCCTACACATACTTAATGACGGGCCTGCCCCCTTTAACTTCTGGGTCTCCAAATTGGGCACATGGCCTGAGCTTGCCCTTTACGCCTTGGAGGTGCTGGCCTGTCCTGCAGCCAGTGTATTATCTGAACGTGTGTTTAGCACTACAGAGGGCGTCATCACAGACAAGCGCAGCCGCCTGTCCACAGCCAATGTGGACAAGCTCACGTTCATTAAAATGAGCCAGGCATGGATCCCTCAGGACTTGTCCATACCTTGTGCAGAATAGACATGTAGCCATTGTTATACTGCAGCGCAACTGCTCATGTTTGTATTTTGGATATTTTACACTCTTTTGTGTTGGCTATCTCGTCCTCCTCCACCTCCGCTTCCACCTACTCCACTACGTCTACCGCCTCCTCAAACTCCTACTCCATATGGAACTCCACCTTATAAATCCATTTTTTTTTTTTGTACGTGTTTTATTTTATATCATTTCACTACTTTGTCATTTACATTTTCTGGTGGAATTCACCAATTTTTTGGTGTATAGTACCACTGCTATACTTAGTATGACGGTTAAAAAAATAAAATAAATTGTCAATAACATTTTCTGGTGAAATTAACCAATTTTTGGGTGTATAGTACCACTGCTATACCTAGTAGGCTGGTTAAAAAAATAAAATAAATTGTGATTAACATTTTCTGGTGAAATTCACAAATTTTTGGGTGTATAGTACCAATGCTTTACCTAGTAGGCCGGTTAACAAAAAAAATATATTTGTCAGTTACATTTGCAGTTGAAATTCAACAATTTTTGGGTGTGAACGACCACTGCTATACCTAGTAGACAGTTTAAACAATAAAAAAATTTGTCTCTTACATTTTATAGTGAAATTCATCAATTTTTGGGTGTATAGTGCCACTGCTATACCTAGTATGACAGTTAAAAAAAAATAAAAAATTAATATTTTCGGGTGAAATTCACCAATTTTGGGGTGAATAGTACCACTGCTATACCTAGTAGGCCGGTTAACAAAAAATATATTTGTCAGTTACATTTTCTGGTGAAATTCAGCAATTTTTGGGTGTGATGTACCACTGCTATACCTATTAGACCGGTAACAAAACAAAAAAAAAAACATTTGTCAGTTACATTTTATGGTCAAATTCACCAATTTTTGGGTGTACTATACTCCTCCTCTACCTAGTTAACAGCTTAATACATTTCAATAATTTTTATTTTATATTTTCGGGTGACAATACACAATTGTTACATTCTTGGGTTGACATTATAAATTTTTAGACGTGAATAAACCCCTGCTCTGCATAGGTGAATAAAAGGGAATAATATTTCTGAAATGCTTCTTTCATTGATGCGCGCCACCTCCTTTGATTCAATGCTTAAACTTAAGCAAGTTGTACCACATTTAAGCTTCAATACTTTGTCCCACATTTCCGCTATACTCTTTTGGTCAACATTTGCGCCTCAATAGCTTTTCCCACAATTCCGCTTGAGTCTTTTGGCCGACATTTGGGCTTCTGTGATTTGGCCCACATTTGCGCCTCAATAACTTTTCCCACATTTCTTCTTGAACCCTGATTCCCCGCCACCCGTAATCACCATGGTAGGCGCATAAAAGAACATCGAAAGTTGATAGAGCAGATATCAAATTGGATCGTGAACATCACGGGGACGTGTGACATGGTGGGTGGGGCAGTAAGTATGCACACGCTTACACGAACTAACTGACAGGGGTCAGTCCCTGCAACTTCCGGGTCTCCAAATTGGGCACATGCTTGCCTTTTACGCCTTGGAGGTGCTTGCCTCCCCTGCAGCCGGTGTATTGTCTGAACGTGTGTTTAGCATGACTGGAGGGTTATATTTCCCAATGTTTTGGGGTGTACCCTAAATTAAAAAAATATAAATAAATTTAAACCAAAAAGCAGTGTAGGCTACCTCCTCCTCCTCCATCGCCACTTCCACCTACACCGCCACATCCACCGCCTCCTCAACCTCCTTCTCCATATGCACCTGGTCCTCCTAGATCAAGATTATTATTTTTTATTTTTACGTATTTTGTTATTTTAAGTCATTTCCCTATCCAAATTTGGTTGCAGAGCACTTGCCATGCTCTTAACCACATTTTGACGCCATTTGCAGCCCTCTAGACCTTTCTATTACATTTTTACAGCCATTTTAGTGCTCAAAAGTTTCGGTTCCCATTGACTTCAATGGGGTTCGGGTTCAAGTTCGGGTCCAGAACTCAAACTTTTTTCCAAAGTTCGGCCAAACCCGTCGAACCCGAACATCCAGGTGTCTGCTCAACTCAAAAAATATTTTTTCAAAAGTTTTTTTTTCCAGTATTAAAACAGAAGAAAAACTATACATATGTGGTATTGCTATAATTCTACTGACCTGGAGAATGAAAGGAAAACACAAGTCAGTTTTACCGCATATTGAATGTCGTAAAAACAAAACCCAAAAAACGTTGGATTTGGATTGGATTTTTAGTTTTTTCAATTCCACCCCATTTTGAATTTTTTCTGTCTTCCCACTACATTCTATGCAATATTAAATGGTGCCATTAGAAAACGCAAAAATGGAAAATCGCTGCATCAGGAACGGGATTAAATAAAATATTTAACGCTAATTAACAGCTAAGGCTACTTTCACATTGACGTTCTGGATTCTGTTTGAGAGACCCTTTCAGGGATCTCACAAGTGGTCCAAAACAGATCAGTTTTGTCCTTAATGCGTTCTGAATAGAAAAGGATCCGCTCAGAATGCATCAGTTTGCCTCAGTTTGGCCTCATTCTGCCTCCATTCCACTTTGGAGGCATTTTGGTGTCTGTCTGGTGAAACTGAGCCAAACGGTCCTGACACAATGTAAGTCAATGGGGACGGATCCATTTTCAATGACACAATATGGCACAATAGAAAACGAATCCGCCCCCCATTGACTTTCAATGGTGTTCAAGACGGATCAGTTTTGGCTATATTAAAGATAATACAAACGGGTCTGTTCTGAATGGATGCATGCGGTTGTATTATCTGAACGGATGGGTTTGTGCCAATCCATGACGGATCCGCACCAAACTCTAGTGTGAAAGTAGCTTAATTCATTTACATGTCTGTCTAAAGACTTGTCTAAAGACATAGTCAATAATTTACAGTGTCAAACACAAGCAAAAATAAAAACAAGAAAAGTTCTCTAAGAAAGATCAAATCCACAATGGTTTTGGATAGCAATAGAGTGGTTACTTAAAGGGGTTTTCCCATTAATAATGTAAAACATTTATTTAAAAAAATCTGTTATTATATAGTACATGACAGTCTCTTTCTAACAAACTTAGAACCGGCACTATACCTGACATGGAACAAGAGAGCTCCCTAGTCATTGTTCCAATTGGTCTGCAGATATATTTAGAGCTGGCAGGTCAGGGAGCATGTCATTTTACAAGGGGTGTGCCCTTTCTGCTCCAGCTGGTGGCAGTTGAAGGATGGAACTGAGCATGTGCTTCCTTCTCAGTGAGCTGGACAAAGAATTTTGAAAAAGAGCGAACAAAAGGTGGCGCTATGCAGATAGATTTCAGGGAATAAATCTGTTCTATGCAAAAATTTTAATTACATGCAATAATAAACATATTCAGATCCAGATACTGGTTTGAAAAATGGTGAATATTTTTTTATCGTGGGAGAACCCCTTTTAAGAAAAAGACAATGGTGTAAATTTACTAATACCGTTTAATTATTAAAATGTATTAAAGTATACCTCCAGTAAAATTATATGTTGCAGTACATAAAAGGTTTTTCCAGTTTGCATAAAGATTAGAGACGAGCGAATTTTTAAAAAATTTGATTAGCTGGTTCGCCAATAAAAAAAAAAAGATTTGCTTCAATCCGAATATATTCAATCCTGGCTGCAGAGAGCCTTTATAGTCCTGTAGAACACTGTGCCTTGTAGTAACACGCATAGGGAGTCTGCTGTGGTAGTGAAACAATACTGTGGGTCCGTATGACATGCAGATGACAGGCGTCGCTCTTAGAATCACTGCACACTTCACTTATTTAGGCAGTCACAGGGCCAAGACTGACCAAATAACTCAAGTGTAAACTAATAAATTTCTCCCCTAGGCCATGCAGTGATAGGAAGGGCACAGCGTTCATCCCTTTAGCCATTTCCTGGTTTTGGGTTGCTGTAAGTTGGGGTGCCCTTGGTGAAGATAAGTTTTGAAGTGCAAGTCAGAGGTCCCACTACTTTATAAAACAAGGTGGTACTGTGATAATGCAGATGTTGATGCACACAAGGATGAGACTGATGTTAGTGCAAACAGTTCACTCTACTTTACTAAGGCAATTCAACACCCTACCAACCACTACACACAACTTTTGAAATAAAAGATGCATAATCCTACTGCATATACAGTGGGCTGTCACCATACTGCACTGAGAACCAGATTTATAATCATTGCAGATCAAGCCTGGAAAAGAGTCATTCCTCAGCAGTGCAGAGTATCTCAATTGAGGAGCGTACAGATCTTGTTGAACATTGTGGACTAAGAGTTACAAGGTGGAATAAGCTGAGTCCCCGGCAGCACAGAGTATTTCAGGAGAGTGCCGTTTGTGTTGGAAAGGACAGACAGGATTAATTGCTCTCAAAAAGCTTAAAATCAAGTGCGGTATCGGCTGCTCATCGAGCCAGATACTTCTGGGAGAACCTGCCTGGTATGAACAGGCCTCTAGTAGCTACAGACAATGAAAAGATACAGCTTCAAGATTGCTTGGAGCCCGGAAGAGTTGTGAAGTTAATCAAGATTCAAACCATAACTACCAGCCCCTGGTCTCTTCATCAGGGAAAATATTTTGAGGATATTTTGTAGAATATTCATCATATATTCGCAAATTTGAGATTATATTAAAATTTGAAAAAATAGGCAATGTATTATTCGCGTAATGCGCGAAATACCAGCATGGGGTAGGAAACTTTTTTATTGGTTGCTAGGGATGTTGCTAAGATGTGACAAAGCCTTTTCATTGGCCCACAAGCTAGAAGAAGGGAGGGATGATCACCTGATATGTACTGTGTTAAAAAAAAACAACACGAATATTCGTCATTACGAATATATAGCACTATATTCTAAATATTCTCAAAGTGCCGATATTCGTGGTAAAAATTTGATTTTCGAATATTCGCGCTCAACACTAGTCTTCAGATTCCCCCCGCACTATACTGCCATCTCAGAAATGAACCGCTTCTCCCGACAGAAGCTTTGGGAAGGTCATGGAGCGTCCTGGTCAACCAGCATGTATTTTCCTCGCTGAAGGATTATTTTGAAAGTGTGTAGAAGCCACACGGGGCCCCCACACTGCAGATTTATCATGGAGACACCGGATTTTATAATGTTACATTATTATATAAAGAAAACAACAACAAAAATTAAGCCCCTTCATCACCCTCCTCCCAAGTGTGATCAGCTACATCATTATCATTGAATACTGTCTGCATGTCAATGATGTCCTCCTCAACTATCTCTGGGTCAGGAGCCTGACCGCTCACAACACCAGCTCCCACGCCACTCTCCTCATCACTACTTGCCTGCCTAGTGGAGGAAGTGGTGGATGTCTCCTCCAGATCTTGGCTGGGCAGTAGCTGCTGACTGTCCCCTAGTAGCTCCTCCTCGCTGAAAAGTGGAGCCTAGCCAAGGGAATATAATACTTCTTGTGCTGAGGGAACTGAAAATGACAGAGGAAGGTTCAGGACTGGTGGGGACACAAGGCCTGCTCCCGGGCCATACCAACTAAGCATCGTGTCAGAGGAACACACCTACTCTTGGCTGGGGTTGTCTGATGTCACTTGGGACGAAGTGGATGACCGAGTCAACCATTCAAGAACCGCTGGGTTTCTATTAAAGACACGACCGCTAGACGACAACGGGAACACAGGCCACTCGCTGCGACCCCTGCTACCACGGCCCCTTACGCTGCTGCGACCTCTGCCTGCGCCAGAAAAATTTAGGTCTCTGCCACTTCACTGCACCGCTGAACAGCAATTAGGCCCTAATTTTTTTCTACTTTCACACAACACAAAAGGCTTTTCAACAGATAAGTGCAACGCCGAACGGCAAATATATATTTTTTTCACCATTAATACATGGCAAACAGGGCTTCAGAATATATTACTGCATCGCTGAACGGCTGCGGCGAATCAATGGATGTCGTATATCTGGACTTCTCCAAAGCATTTGACACTGTACCACACAAGGTTAGTATATAAAATGACAATGCTCGGACTGGGAGAAAACGTCTGTATGTGGGTGAGTAACTGGCTGTGGGATAGAAAACAGAGGGTGGTTATTAGTGATACACACTCAGATTGGGTCACTGTCACTAGTGGGGTACCTCAGGGGTCAGTATTGGGCCCTATTCTCTTCAATATATTTATTAATGATCTTGTAGAAGGCTTGCATAGTAAAATATCAATTTTCACAGATGACACTAAACTGTGTAAAGTAATTAACACTGAAAAGGACAGTATACTACTACAAAGGGATCTGGGTAGATTGAAGGCTTGGACAGATAAGTGGCAGATGAGGTTTAACACTGACAAATGTAAAGTTATGCACATGGGAAGGAATAATGCAAGTCACCCGTACATACTAAATGGTAAAACACTCGGTAACACTGACATGGAAAAGGATCTAGGAATTTTAACAAACAGCAAACTAAGCTGCAAAAACCAGTGTAAGGCAGCTACTGCCAAGTCCAATAAGACAATGGGTTGCATCAAAAGGGGCATAGATGCCCGTGATGAGAACATAGTCCTACCACTTTTCAAATCATTAGTCAGACCACACTTGGAGTACTGTGTACAGTTCTGAAAGTACCCTGAAAGATGATCAAAATTAGGGTTATTCACTTTAGAAAAAAGACGACTGAGGGGAGATCTAATTAATATGTATAAATATATCAGGGGTCAGTACAGAGACCTATCCCATCATCTATTTATCCCCAGGACTGTAACTGTGAGAAGGGGATATCCTCTGCGTTTGCAGTAAAGAAGGTTTGTACACAAACATAGAAGAGGATTCTTTACGGTAAGAGCAGTGAGACTATGGAACTCTCTGCTTGATGAGGTGGTGATGGTGAGTACAATAAAGGAATTCAAGAGGGGCCTGGAAGTATTTCTGGAGTGTAATAATATAACAGGCTATAGCCAGGGCCGTCTTTAATATTGATTGGACCCTGGGCAAAAATTTACTTGGGCCCCCTGGATCCCGCCTTCCCACACCCTAGCATGCAATCTCGCCCTCCACCACAACACACACACACAAAAAAAATCCACACATCTGGTAGAGTACAGTGAATGACTGTAAATTCTTCCAGTTCTGAAGACTCCAGCGGCTCAGGATCAGTGCTCTGGGCAGCTGGGCTTAGGCTGGAAGTTGGCACCGCTCTGCAGGAAGCAGACCAGGTCTCGGCTCACCCTGGCATTACAGTGCACCCCAGCACTCCACAGTATGCAGTATAGCACCCTATAGTATACAGCAACCCACAGTATGCAGTATAGCACCCTATAGTATACAGCACCACACAGTATGCAGTATAGCACCCCACACTATACAGTATACAGCACCCCACAGTATATAGCAGAGCAGTATAGCAGCCCACAGTATACAGCACACCACAGTATACAGCACCCCACAGTATATAGTAGAGAAGTATAGCAGCCCACAGTATACAACACCTCACAGTATACAGTAGAGCAGTATAGCACCTCACCATATACAGCACCCCAAACTATACACTATACAGTACCCCACACTATACAGTCCCCCACACTATACAGTACAGCAGTATAGCACTCTACAATATACAGCCCCCCACAGTATACAGTACCCCACAGTATATAACCCCCCCATAGTATACAGTACCCCACAGTATACAGGCCCCCACACTATACAGCAGTTTACAGTATATTAGCATAACAGCCCCTGTCACCTTTTTCTGATGTAATCTTCACAAAAAAAGCTCCACAGTTAAGGCAAACTTCTCCTACAGCAACACTCCTGGTAGAAAGGACCTTTGATGACCTCATAGCCATGTGACCAGTAATATTGCTAGGTTACTGGTCACATGGTGATGATGTCATCTAAGGTCCTAGAGAATCACAGCTCTCACAGTACGCTGCCTGGAGTGCCGGCAGGCATAGCATGGCAGCACCCCCTGTGTATCTGACAGCCTGACACCCGGGGCAGTGGCTAGCAGGGCTCAAGAGGCAGCTGCTTTGGGTCCCCCAGGAGCAACTTGGCCCGGGGCAGCTGCCCCTTTTGCCCCTTGTTAAAGACGGCCCT
Source organism: Bufo gargarizans (assembly GCF_014858855.1). Classification (NCBI taxonomy): domain Eukaryota; kingdom Metazoa; phylum Chordata; class Amphibia; order Anura; family Bufonidae; genus Bufo; species Bufo gargarizans. The sequence goes on from NC_058083.1 coordinate 273,724,136, forward strand.
GGCTAAAGCTACTAGAGAGGGGTCGTTGATCCAGGGAGTTATTCTGATTGCCTGATTGGAGTCGGGAAGGAATTTTTTATCCCCCTAAAGTAAGGAAAATTGGCTTCTACCTCACAGTTTTGTTTTTTTTGCCTTCCTCTGGATCAACTTGCAGGATGACAGGCCGAACTGGATGGACAAATGTATTTTTTCGGCCTAATGTACTATGTTACTATGTAATTAGGCCCTAATTGTTTTCTATTTGTACACAACGCAAAAGGCTTTTCAACAGATAAGTGCAACGCTGAATGGCAAATATATTTTTATTTTGCCACTAATACACGGAAAACTGGGCTTTAGAATAAATCACTGCACCGCTGAATGGCAATTAGGCCCTAATTTTTTTCTACTTTTACGCAACACAAAAGGCTTTTCAACAGATAAGTGCAACCCTGAATGACAAATATATTTTTATTTAGCCACTAATACACTGTAAACTTGGCTTTAGAATATATCACTACACCACTGAACGGCCATTAGGCCCTAATTTTTTTCTGTGATTTTATGACCATTGGTGTGTCAAAGCAACAGCAGAGACTGTGAAAAGGGGAGTTTCTATGTGACCAACTGGGTCTGAGGAAACTAGCTGGACGTTATAAGGGGCAGTGCTAGAACTGTGGCAGAGAAAGACGAAGTGCATCATGAGTTTGGTTGGATACAGCAACAGGAAGTGCTAAATATAGGATGTTACAAACTAGTGTTTAGTTGGCGAAAACAGGTCAGGAGAGTCCAAACTGAAAAAAAGCATGGGGAGGGTGTACATGAGGTAATCAAACATTTCTGTTAAAAATTATAGTGATCCGAAAAAACACATTTAAAGCTTTAATTTTGCAGAGTAGTTGGTTAAGAGGTCTCCTCTTTCTGATCTCCAGCAGTACAGATACCCATGCTGCACATTCCAACTGACAGTAAAGTTCCTGTAGCAAACAGAGCACTATCAACTAGGAATCCATATCAAGCTGCAGAGCTAATATTGATTTCAGTAGGAACAGCACAATGGGGCTTCCTGCTGGAGGCAGATACTGTACCTAGAAGCTGTTATCTGCTGCAGGAGCTTTACTGTCAAGTGCAGGAGTGTGATGCGCTGCTGAAGATCAGAAAAGGCACACAACCAGATAATGTTTATATGATTATTTTTATATTTTAAACAGGTACATTTGCATGGGTATTCTCCTATTTAAAAAAAGAAACAAGAAAGCCTTGTGATGTCTGCTAGATGGATTTCCTTTGGTATAGCCCCGGTATAAATTTGGACAGACTTTTCAAAGTGAAACAATAGACAAAGTACTTTGCACAGCAAAGTATTTAGCTTATAATCCAGTGGTGTATCATTGTGTCCAAACTGGACCCTAAGTTAAAGACTTTGTACACCTTTGGGGGCATTTTTTAAAATTATTACATTGTACTCATTTTTAACTAAAAATCATTTTTAAATTGGTCTTTATTAAAAATATGAAGTCCTTTTTTATGTACAGAGACATGCTCTAGTGACACCCTTTGGATTTTCTGTCTTATGTCAGACCAGTAGCAGACGGTCTTCTTATCTGTTGTGGCTTAAATAAGTGTTTCTGACCTCTTAGTTAATTAAACATAAAGGTCATTAGATGACCACACAAAGTGACAGTACCAGTGACACAGTTAGAAAAACAGTTAACCCCTTGTTACAGAACAGCTCAAAATTTTTTATTAAAGCCAATTGAAAAAAATTATTTTTAGCCGAAAATTTGTAACATGCAATCATAAAAAATTGCCTCTAAAGGTATACATAGCATTTAAGTACTTTGGCTATGCCAAATGCTCTGAATGTTGTTTAACTTTGAAAATTATAAGTGTCTGAATGGCGTTGGGCCCAACCAGTTGGGCACCTGTCAATCACAAGAATGAAGGCCCATGTTCCCCTATTCCTATGAAGTGTTGGTTGCACATGCATACTGGCATTGCAATGAACTATATAGGACTGCCAGAGTACCTGACCACTTGTACTTGGCTATCTCCAGCAGTTCCATGGAGTTGAATGGCATGGCCCTCATTCTCACAGGGTTGGACACTTGCCAATCAGATCCTTACCTCTATCTTGTGGATGGGGGATGCATTGTCTAAGTGAGATGATCCCTCTAAATCCTACCTGTCATTTTATGAAACTTTTCAGAATAAGCTTTAATGCGTGTATACTAAGAGTATTATATTGGAACATTATATTAATTGCAATAATAAATCACCCATGGGTGATATGAGACGAAAAAGCGCTGGGTAACACAGTTAAAACATTTAGTCCTCTTGAGTAAATACTATCAATCAGTACCAGTATAACAGAGCGGCTGGCACACAAAGTGAGTGTTGTGGGAGTAGAAAAGAAGGTATTATAAGTGTTGGTCCTTGAATTTCAAAAACGGAATTACTGTCAATAATAATGTTGCCGTAATTCACCTTGTCTTTGGTCAAAAATAATTCATGGATTAGTGATCCGGTTTGAATTTCACTGTTGGTAAGTTGCTGCTAATGCTGTTCAGACAATAACCCATTGTCACGCCATTATACAGAATTCCATCAAGGAAAATTCTCAGGATCCAATTTTGGGGGCATCGAAAGAGTCAAGGAAGATAAGAGGGGAGGTGATTACATCAAAGCCATGTCAAGAACAGAAAGTAAATGGATATTCAGATGTAATAGTCTGGCCCCAATAGGACTAAACCAAGAAATAGAATTGTTTGCATTCCAGTAATAAACAGCAACCCAAAAACGTGTCCAATGGACGTTTCAGAAAAATCAAGAGATTATAGTCTTTTACACCCTAATTCACCCACAATTTTCTCATTTCATTTATAAACATCTGAATAAATGTACGGTGTCACCCTGACGAAGGAGCCCGATAGGCCCCGAAACGCGTAGGTGGCCTTTTGTCCTACGGAGGCCCCTGTACTCTGTATGGTGACGTCACCACAAGCGGTTTCCCGGGCAACAGACACACAAGCTCCCTCGCGCTGCGCGTGCTTCCGGCCGGAGCCGCGCTGCTGCTGGTAGGTGAGCTAGGAGGACACCGCGATTCAAAAAGAACAGCATCAGCAGCAACTTACCAACAGTGAAATTCAAACCGGATCACTAATCCAGGAATTATTTTTGACCAAAGACAAGGTAAATTACGGCAACATTATTATTGACAGTAATTCAGTTTTTGAAATTCCAGGACCAACACTTATAATACCTTCTTTTCTACTCCCACAACACTCTGTGTGCCAGCCGCTCTGTTATACTGGTACTGATTGATAGTATTTACTCAAGAGGGCTAATTGTTTTAACTGTGTTACCCAGCGCTTTTTCGTCTCATATCACCCACGGGTGATTTATTATTTTTATATACAGACGTGGACAAAATTGTTGGTACCCTTTGGTCAATGAAAGAAAAAGTCACAATGGTCACAGAAATAACTTTAATCTGACAAAAGTAATAATAAATTAAAATTCTATAAATGTTAACCAATGAAAGTCAGACATTGTTTTTCAACCATGCTTCAACAGAATTATGTAAAAAAATAAACTCATGAAACAGGCATGGACAAAAATGATGGTACCCCTAGAAAACACAGAACATAATGTGACCAAAGGGACATGTTAATTCAAGGTGTGTCCACTAATTAGCATCACAGGTGTCTACAACCTTGTAATCAGCCATTGGGCCTATATATATGGCTCCAGGTAATCACTGTGTTGTTTGGTGATATGGTGTGTACCACACTCGACATGGACCAGAGGAAGCAAAGGAAAGAGCTGTCTCAAGAGATCAGAAAGAAAATTATAGACAAGCATGTTAAAGGTAAAGGCTATAAGACCATCTCCAAGCAACTAGATGTTCCTGTGAGTACAGTTGCACATATTATTCATAAGTTTAAGATCCATGGGACTGTAGCCAACCTCCCTGGACGTGGCCGCAGGAGGAAAATTGATGACAAATCTAAGAGACGGATAATCCGAATGGTAACAAAAGAGCCTAGAAAGACTTCTAAAGAGATTCAAGGTGAACTTCATGCTCAAGGAACATCAGTGTCAGATCGCACCATCCGTCGTTGTTTGAGCCAAAGTGGACTACATGGGAGACGACCAAGGAGGACACCATTGTTGAAAACGAATCATAAAAAAGCAAGACTGGAATATGCCAAACTACATGTTGACAAGCCACAAAGCTTCTGGGAGAATGTCCTGTGGACAGATGAGACAAAAATCGAAGTTTTTGCCAAGGCACATCAGCTGTATGTTCACAGACGAAAAAATGAAGCATATCAAGAAAAGAACACTGTCCCTACTGTGAAACATGGAGGAGGCTCTGTTATGTTCTGGGGCTGCTTTGCTGCGTCTGGCACAGGGTGTCTTGAATCTGTGCAGGGTACAATGAAATCTCAAGACTATCAAGGAATTCTAGAGAGAAATGTACTAGCCAGTGTCAGAAAGCTTGGTCTCAGTCGCAGGTCATGGGTCTTGCAACAGGACAATGACCCAAAACACACCGCTAAAAACACCCAAGAATGGCTAAGAGGAAAAAATTGGACTATTCTAAAGTGGCCTTCTATGAGCCCTGACCTCAATCCTATTGAGCATCTTTGGAAGGAGCTGAAACATGCAGTCTGGAAAAGGCACCCTTCAAACCGGACACAACTGGAGCAGTTTGCTCATGAGGAGTGGGCCAAAATACCTGCTGAGAGGTGCAGATGTCTCATTGACAGTTACAGGAAGCGTTTGATTGCAGTGATTGCCTCAAAAGGTTGCGCAACAAAATATTAAGTTAGGGGTACCATCATTTTTGTCCATGCCTGTTTCATGAGTTTATTTTTTTACATAATTCTGTTGAAGCATGGTTGAAAAACAATGTCTGACTTTCATTGGTTAACATTTATAGAATTTTAATTTATTATTACTTTTGTCAGATTAAAGTTATTTCTGTGACCATTGTGACTTTTTCTTTCATTGACCAAAGGGTACCAACAATTTTGTCCACGTCTGTATTTACCTGAGGAGAACAATAGCTCCTTGTTAGACAGTTAGCAGCGGGATCTCCTTAATTAGGTAGATTTACACAGCCTAACAATAGGAGCGCAGGGGGGCTTTATACCTTTTTCAAACCCCATTATATTAATTGCATTTATCACAAGTTTTGCCCTCTGGAGGTTAAATCTTGATCAATTTTCTCTGAGCTAGTGGGGGGAGGCTAGATGTTATAATGTCTCCCATACACAGAGAAGAGGAAATCCCTGTCCTCTGTCTACCTGTAGCACACACTCAGAAGCTGCTGCAGAATGGAGGACCTCATAAGCAGTACTGAGCAGTATTACTGTGAATCCAATACTGGGGTCATATAGAAACCATACTATAACCTTCACCAGTCTCTCTATATGCCTGTAATCTGATACATCAGTGAGCTTATATCTGTCTTGACTCTCAAAACAAATTTTAGCTGTGAACTGAGGGTAAAGGAAGGATATAGGGAGCAGAGGGAGGAGACAAAGTAGCTCTCTATAATAAGATATATTACAAAGTTTCTTATATTCATTTATTCATTTATATTGATTTATGCAAAGCTTGTTGAAGTCATAGTCACAATTTAAGATTTGCTCATGCTATGCATTTTAGGCTCTTTATTTCTGTGTCATATGTTAGTTGTATAGGCAATATAACTTTTAAGTATTGTATTATGGTTATATTAGAGCAGGAATGCTTAACTTGTGGATCTCCAGCTGTTTTAAAACTACAACTCCCAGCATGCCCTAATAGCTGTAGGCTGTCCAGGCATGCTGGAAATTGTAGATTTGTAACAGTTGAAGGGCCGCAGGTTGGGCATTCCTGTTTTAGAGCATGCTATATTTAATTTACTCTAAGCTTTGTTTTTTCTAAATTCACATTCATAATGAGTTTAATTCTCCATAGTGGTGTCATAGGAATACTGAGAAACTCTTTTGCTACCAGCACTGTACATGTATGACGCTGGAGCGATGTGTAAACATGGCGCATGCTTGCATGTGCTGGCAGGTCTCTGCTGTTTAAAACAGCAGAGACCTGCAGCAAATTGCCATGACCTGCAATAATGTTGATCGCGGTAATTAAAGGCTTTAGATGCCATGATTAAGTAAGATCAAGGCATCTAATGTGTCAAAAACCTGGAAGCTCTCACTTCCGGGATTCCTAACAACATCCCCTGAACATCCCCTGCGGCCAGTGGTTGCTTTGAATGCTCTGAGCCTCGCTGATGAGGCTCACAGCATTCTTATTTTGGACAACATAAAAAATGAGCAATATACAGTAATAAACTCATTTTAAAAATCTCTCATTGCTCAAAATAAAAAATAAAAAATATTTTATAGGCTCATATATAAGCTTCAAAATCATAAAAAAAAATTAAATGTTAAAAAAATATATAAAAATAATACATTTTAAATCAATTCACCTCCCTTCCCATATAATAAAAAAATAAATACCTAAGCAACAAAAAAATATAAATATCATGGGTATCACCGCAATCAAAACTGCCCGTACTATTAAAGTATAAAAATATTTTTCCAATACTGCTAATGGCGTAGCGGAAAAAAGGGTCTGGCCATTTGCAATTTTTTTATTGCTTCTCTTACCCAAATTTTTTTTTATAAAATGTGATCAAAAAGACACACACACTCCAAAAAGTCACACACAATAAAAACTACAGATTGTCCTGCAAAAAATGAGCCCCCACATAGCTCAGTAGATATAACTATAAATAAGTTATGGGGGTCAGAATATGGTGATGGAAAAACAAATATTTTCAAAGTTTACATTTATTTTTTCACTATTTAGACATAAAAAACCTGTATGGTGTATTGTTTTAATCATACTGACTCAGAGAATGAAGGGCATAGGTCAGTTTTGCCGCAACCGAAATACCTTGGGAACAAAACCCTTAGGCACCTTTTCACACGGGCAAGTTTTCCGCGCGGGTGCAATGCGTGAGGTGAACGCATTGCACCAGCACTGAATCCGGACCCATTAATTTCTTTTAAATTCTGTTTATTTTGATTTACAATTTATATTTCAAAATGAATGAAACATTAAAGAAATGATTCATAAGATAAGATCAAGGTGGAGTTAATTCACTCCGATAATGAAATGTAAAATTCAACATTCACATTGAAGTATAAATCAAGACAGAAACAAGATTATTTAGTAACATCCAGTCACATAAATATTGCATCAAAATCATTTAAGTTTGGGAAAAAAGCAAGGGAGATGAAGGGGAAAGAATATTTTTTTTTTTTTTAAAGGGGGGGGGGGGGGAGTGAAGGGAAGTAGGAGAGTGAAGGGAAGTGAAAAAAATTAAAATATGGCAGCCTATATGTTCACTGAAGGTAAATATAACAGGAAATTAGCTGTGTTATCTTGTTTGGACATCGGAACATCAAAAAAAGGCACTTCACTTAGTCCATAATTGAGGCAATTTCATCTTTTGTCATATAGCGAGACCAGCTATCAATTGCGCGTTGCGTGAAAAAAAATCGCAGCAAGCTCTATTTTGTGCGTTTTTCACACAACGCAGGCCCCATAGAAGTGAATGGGACTGCGTGAAAATCGCAAGCATCCACAAGCAAGTGCGGATGCGGTGCGATTTTCACGCACGGTTGCTAGGAGACGATCAGGATGGAGACCTGATCATTATTTTCCCTTATAACAAGGTTATAAGGGAAAATAATAGCATTCTTAATACAGAATGCATAGTACAATAGGGCTGGAGGGGTTAAAAAATAAATAAAAAAATTAACTCACCTTAATCCAACTGATCGTGCAGCCCAGCTTCTCTTCTGTTTTCTTTCTTCAGGACCTGGGTAAAGGATCTGTGATGACGTCATTGCGCTCATCACATGGCCTGTCACATGATCCATCACCATGGTAAAAGATCATGTGATGGACCATGTGATGAGCGCAGTGACCTCACCAAAGCGACCTTTACCCAGGTCCTGAAGAAAGAAGACAGAAGAGAAGCTGGGCTGCGCGATCAATTGGATTAAGGTGAGTTAATTTATTTATTTATTTTTTAACCCCTCCAGCCCTATTGTACTATGCATTCTGTATTAAGAATGCTATTATTTTCCCTTATAACCATGTTATAAGGGAAAATAATACAATCTACACAGCACCTAAGCCAAACCCGAACTTTTGTGAAGAAGTTTGAGTTTAGGTACCAAACATGCCGATTTTTCTCACGCGCGTGCAAAACGCATTACAATGTTTTGCACTCGCACTGAAAAATTGCGCATTTTCCCACAACGCACACGCATCTTATTCAGGCAAAAAACATGACGTGAAAGAGGCATTAAAACGGTGCATTTTTTGTCCCAATTCCAGCCCACTTGGAATTTCTTTACCGCTTCCCACTACAAAAAAAAAAAAAAAAAACAACACAATTACACTTCCTCCCCCCAAATTAAAAATGTCTTTTTTGCTTAAAGTTGTGTTGCACTCTTCTAATGGTTGTAATTTTGGCCACTCCATAAAACCATATGGCATTGTGAATGCAACATGTTGTCCTCAGATATAGGGAGGATCAGCTACTAATCCAGTTGTGTTTGTTCATTTTCTGGGGTTTTCTTTCAAAAAAATGGAATGTAATCTAATCTCAGATGATGGAATAGTGTTGTGTAATCCTCAGAATCCACATGTAGGTAATTTAATGTCAGAAGATAACAAAGCTAATTAACTAAAATCAATCCAGTGACATATATTGTGATCCACTGAATCAGAACATGAGCCAGTGCTCCGAACATGCCAGAGAGAGCTTGATCCTATACTGAATTATTGCTATATACAGTATCTGTATACAGTTATCATTAACATTGTTATTTTCTCATTTAGAAATGTATTGTCCCATTATGTCATCCAGGATATATCCAGGTACTGTGATTGCAGTTTGCTATAAGTAAGGCCTCTTTCACACTAACCGTATGGCTATTTCAGTGTTTTGCGGTCCGTTTTTCACGGATCCGTTATTCCGTTTTTTGTTTCCATTTCGGTTCCGTTTTTCCGTATGGCATATACAGTATACAGTAATTACATAGAACAAATTGGGCTGGGAATAACATTTTCAATAGATGGTTCCGCAAAAAATACGGAAGACATACGGATGCATTTCCGTATGCATTCAGTTTTTTTGCATACCCATTGACTTTAATGAAGCCACGGAACGTGAATTGCGGCCAAATATAGGACATGTTTTATCTTTGCACGGAACGGAGATACGGAAACACAGAAACGGTATGCATACGGAGTACATTCTGTTTTTTGTTTTGCGGACCCATTGAAATGAATGGTTCCGTATATGGACCGTATACGGAACGCAAAATACGGCCCCTGGGTCTCAGAGCATCAGTATTGCAGCTAATGTATGCTAGACAGAATACCAATAATTGTCTATATCCTCCTAGTAAGAAAACTGACTATACTGCAATGGACATCACTTAATTGACACCTTTAATTAGAAAAGCAACAAACATCCGACTCGGTGAATGGATAATTACTGAATGTTAGAGGCAGCATCATCTATAAACCAAAGAACTCATGACATGTATGTGACGAAAACAAGAAAGTTGATATTTTTTCTGAGATACGGTGCCATAGGTTGTGTCTCACTTGAATGAAGATAACCTGCAATACCAAAGTTAGTTCATGGATAAGAGTGATACTGTTTCTAGAAAAAAAATATTGTTAGACTATGCCACAGCATTCTAATAGTGAAGCTCTGACCACTGGGGCCTTCTACAGTCCAGACATTTCTCCTGTACTGTGATGCTTCGGGACCCCCACTGTTCAAAGAAATACAACACAGTCGCTTTCATACGTGTCAGTGAAGGAGCTGCAGCCCCTTAATTCTGAGGATCATGGTGGTACCATCAGTTAGACCCCTATTGATCAGTAAATGATGGCATATCCTGAATCCTGGACTGAAATATCACCATGCCACTGAGAGATTGACGTTGCAGAACAGGACATGTCGTTCCTGCAGTGAACGAGGGACCATTTGGTGCTAGAAAAGTAATTATGTAATTTTTATACATATGCACATTATTTAAACAAAATGAAATAAGTAGGGAAACACATATACAGTGGTCCCTCAAGTTACAATATTAATTGGTTCCAGGACAATCATTGTATGTTTAAACTATTGTAAGTTGAGTAATCGGTTCCAAATCCCCAAAATGTCATCCAAGATAAGAGAAAATGAAGATTTAAGAAAAATAAGCAGATAACTAAAGACAGATAAATCAAGTCCTTACATATAACAGTCAGGAATAGCTGCTAAGTAGCAACTAATCGTAAAGAATAAGATGTCCTCCCAGGATATTTGACTGCGGGGGCAGATCACCTGGGTACCGCTCAGAGAAGTAAGAAAATATGAAAAGAAGGGGAGCAGTAACAATTTAAAACTTTTACTAAATCTATTCTCCCAAGATGGGGACTAAGAGACCCCTTACAAACAAAAAATGCACAACAAGACAGACATAACCCCAACGAAGTTTTTTTTGGGGGGTTTAGCGCAGTGTAGGTAGTGCTGCACACCAACACAGGTATCGCCCTCCCAAAGTAGCAACTAATCCAGCTATTTTACCAGAGAAGTGGCCTTGACTGGTTGGATTTGAGTCTGAGGCATTGTATGTTGAGTTTAGTTTCAACTTACGATGGCCCAGAAAAGACCATTGTATGTTGAAAATATTGTATCCTGAAGCTATTGTATATTGAGGGATCACTAAAATTTCACCTGCATGTACTTTTATCTTACGTGTATGAGCACAGTTTGTATCTATTTTTTATTTTTTTTTTGCTAGTAGCATGTTTTACCTCCAAAACTAGGGACATAAGAAGCAATTCAAAACAATAATACCAAATGTTGCAATAGTTTCTTATCTGTAGCACAGCCATACTTTAGCAGAACCACAACCCCTGCACGTCGCATCCTTGAACCCCAAAGAGGGTACGATTATCCTCTGCTAAACAAGGCATAATAGAAACAATTATATGTATATAGCACATTTACCTGTGCAGGCAGTGTTACCTTTATGTTGTGTCGACCACCATAAAAATGCTTTCAACCTGCTGACAAACGTATCTGCATAATATTAGTGAAGTATAGGGAATTCCCTGCAGCTTTGTGCTGTGCGTGTGTATTATTAGAATTCTCCATCTGTAGAAGGACACTATACAAAGGAATTGCTGCTAAAGCTATTTCTTAATATATTTGTGTAGATTCAGCGAATATCTGCTAACACTAGTTATTTGGGCAGGTTACATATAATGAATTCTCTATATCAAAATCTTATGATAAATTCTCATAATAGAAGCAACTGGATAAAGCTAGAAAATATAATTAACTTGATAGTAATACGAATAGACATGCTAATTACACTCACCTTAGTATCAGAAGGGAAGTCCCATGTTGATAGATTGGTTTCCAAGACTATCCAGATGTATGTAACATGTAAATTTCAATCTAGGAACAAACACAATAAACATGTTTACAATAATGAATGGAATCAATAAATATACTATATATATATATATATATATATATATATAGTGGTCCAAAAGTATAGAGACACCTGAATAAATGAAAGATGGTGGCTGGGAACACCATCTTCTGTGTGGCATGTTGCCAAGGGAAAAGGGGCGAATCTTGAGGGACGGTATCCAACATGGTGGCCATTTTTTAAAGCCATCTTGGAACCAAGTCAATATTTTCATGGGAAGGAATACGTGTTACATATGTATCTGAGAATTTGATGAGTAATCCTAATTTGTGTTTAAATGTAACATATCTTTAATTATTGTTACAGGCACAGATATGGCTGTGGGATTAACACATGAGAAGAGAGAGATTGTGCTGATCTTCTGGCTTTGCAGTATCTTTACAGTGGATTTCAATGCTCAGCAGCCTAAATGACTACTCATATGGCATGGCATAATTGGCTCATTGCTTGCCATATTTCTCTAAACAGAGAAAGGACCTGCCAAAAAAGTGGACATAAAACTGTCACAGAAGAAGAAACAATACTGGCGTCCTTCAGCAAGAAACTACATAAGAACACCTGGCGTCTGTCACAGCACAGTGTGGTGAGTCAAACCACCTTTGGGCGGATACTTACTATGCACAAGTGACTCCTATACAAGATACTGTTGCTGCATCATATCAATGAGAACAATGCCGACCGCCATGTTGAATTAGCAAAAATCGGTGCAACAGCAATTGCAATGGGACCCACATTTGGCGGGTCCAACCAAGAACCTGTTTGGCAACATTTGGCTAGCAAAACGACATAGGCCAGACGAAGCACTGAGGTGCGAAACGTCCGTTGCCTTATCCTGCTGATGCACACATATATGTTGTCTGCTCCCCACCTTATACCAAACCTGAATAAAGAAACTACGTCTGCAAGTATCGATGAGTGTTGCCCTTGTCTTCTTTTTGTGCAAGTATATCACAATAGTAACAATCTAGTTACATGTTGGGCTGAGCACCAGAATGGGATCACTGTTAGCAGTTAATGACGTATATATATCTCCACCAAATGCTCTGGTGCAGTTTTCTCCAAAATAAAGGGACTTACATCGTCAGTGCAGTGCCACTTCATCTAGTCTACAACTCCCATTAACTGGCATCTACTGTTACACCCAGATCCTTCTCAACAAGTAACTCTCCCAGTTTTATTCCCCTAGGACATATGCTGCATGCAGATTATTAGCCCCAAGTGCATAACTTTACATTTATATATATTGAACCTCATTTGCCAAGTGGAGGCCCAAATAGTAAATTTGTCCAAGTCAGCTTGTAACTTATTAACATCTTCCATAGACTGGACAACATTACAAAATTTGGTGTCATCTTTAAAAAAAAATATAGAAACACCCCTTAGCGACCACCAGTACACTTTTTTACTGACGTAAATAAAGGGGGTTTAAGCTAGATAACTGGTATTAGTCAATGATTATATGTACCCAGAATGGTGCAAAAAAAAAAAAACTATAACTTATCCTGCAAAAAATAAGGCCTCATACAGGTAGATTTTAAAGAAATGTGCATGGTCACTAAGGGGTTATTCCCATCCTCTATGTCATTAATTAATAAATTAAGTAATAGAACACCCAGCACTGAACCTTTGGGTATACGACTTATAACCGCTGACCATTCAGAGTAGGAATCATTGACCACAACTCTTTGGATCCAATCATGAAACCAATTTTAAATCCAATTGCAAATTATACACTACCTGTCCAAAAAAAAAGTTGCCACCTGGATCTAGCTAAGCAAATAGTTATGAGCCTCTATTGGATAATTACTGCATGGGCGATTATCTTTCAGCTGGCAACAAGTTTTTTAACCCCGACTGGTGCAATAATTTGCTTCTCATTTCTTAAACAACCATGGTTGTCGAAAAGATGTTAGTCTGTTTGAGAAGGGTCAAATCATTGGCATGCATCAAGCAGAGAAAACATCTATGGAGATTGACGAAACTACTACAATTGGGTTAAGTACTGTCCAATGCATTATTAAAAACTAGAAGGATAGTGGGGACCCATCGTATTCGAGGAAGAAATGTGGCAGGAAAAAAATCCTGAATAGTTGTGATCGGCGATCACTTAAACGTTTGGTGAAATCAAATCAAAGAAAAACAACAGTAGAACTCAAGGCTATGTTTAAAATTGAAAGTAAGAACATTTCCACAGGCACAATGTGAAGGGAAATCAAGGGATTGGGACTGAACAGCTGTGTAGCCGTAAGAAAACCACTAATCAGTGAGGCAAACCAGAAAAAATTGCTTCAATTTGCTAGGGAGCATAAAGATTGGACTCTGGAGCAAGGTCATGTGGTCTGATGAGTCCAGATTTACCCTGTTCCAGAGTGATGGGCGCATCAGGGTAAGAAGAGAGGCACATGAAGTGATGCACCTATCATGCCTAGTGCCTACTGTACAAGCCTGTGGGGGCAGTGCTACGATCTGAGGTTGCTGCAGTTGGTCAGGTCTAGGTTCAGCAACTGTATGTGCTCCAAGAATGGGGTCAGCTGACTACCTGAACATACTGAACGACCAGGTTATTCTATCAATGGATTTTTTTCTTCCCTGGTGGCACGGGCATATTCCAAGATGACAATCCCAGGATTCACCAGGCTCAAATTGTGAAAGAGTGGTTCAGGGAGCATGAGACATCATTTTCACACATGGATTGGCAACCACATTAACCCTATTGAGAATCTTTTCTTTTTTTGGTGGCAACTTTTTTTTTGGACAGGCAGTGTATTTTCTAAACCAATAGACCTCAATGTACTCATTAGGCATCAAACGCCTTTGAAAAGTCCAAAAACACAATCGACAATCAGAAACAATCAGAAACAAAATTAAAGGAGGACACATATAAAGAAGAGATTGAGTCTTATCCTCTTTTGAATCCATTACTGGCTTTGGATTCTAATGTTATGGCTGATTAGTGTATAATACCAACTGACCATGTAAGGTATACATTCCTATATGTTCCTTCATGCTGAATAGAAATGGAGTCTAGTGAAATTGATTTGTCATTGTTGTAAGCTTCTTAAAAACATTGTGAACATAATAAAGGTAATAGAAGGTTTGGCATCTACAATTAGCAATGAAATTGCTAATGTTTATTTTACCAAAAACAGAGTCATAGCTGGGTTTTCTTTAAACCAAGGCAGAGATACATTTTGCAGCCCTAACACTTTCTCTAAATAACCAAAATGTTGTTGTGTGTTTCTTACATCAAGCCCCCACTGCAGCCTTCTCTTGGTGTCCACTCACTCTCATAGTACTGTGAGCGTCTAAAGAATATGTGTTGGCATCCTCACTCTACTGTACCTTACAGGTAAATCTAACCCTCACCATGATTAGAAACTCCTATTTGCTCTACTGTCTCCTGAATCGGAATGGGATCTTGCTATCCATAATAACCAACAATTTCTGTTTCAAATGTGCACTGGGGAAAATGTAACATGGACTGCTGGTTGCTGTGGGAAGTTGTGATACACAAGCTACTATGTGTTAGAGAGATATGGTATTAGTGTATGGCAACATGGTCAGATTCCCTGATGCCGTTTTGAAAGCCCAAACCAGAGTGTATTAAAAAAAGAGAAGCCATACCTATCCTTTATATTTTCTTTCCATTTATGATCCACTCCAGATTTTGGCTTCCAAAACTGCATTAGGAAACCTGAACTTTTAGCTTTACCAGTAATAGCAGTAAAATCTAGTCCCTAGAAGTTCTTAAAATTAGGCAATTACAACCTCAGATGAAGAAAGGCACACAACAGATTAAAATGTGTCATTATTTATTCAACAAAAATTAAGCTAACAAGGAAATTCCATGTGTGAAAAATTAAGTACACCCCATGAATCAATAACTTGCACGGGCTTGCACAGGTCTATCTCTACACCCTTGCGAGTAAGGGTCTCCCCAGCCTATGGATGGATTGCAAGAAGTATTTAAAGGCGCTTCCTGCCCCAGGAAGATGCCTGAGCAACTCATGGTCACTAGCTTGTCTAGTTCCTAGTGTGAAAGTGTTTCTGGAGTTTCTGCTTTTCTGTGTACCGGAATTTGCTTGTTTGCCGCCTGCCTCTGACCTTGGACTTCATTTAGTGAAGACCAGGTAACTGCTTAGTCACGCCCCTCCAGAGTATAGCCAGTCAATGGCACAGTAGGTCCACACCCGCTTGCATAACACTGACATATTCTGTATCCTTTTTGAAATGCAATTGAATGACACCTTTGATTCAAAGGATAAATCGTAAAATGTGAAGAACTACAGATTAAATTAGCCCACATTTCTTAAAAGAATGGAAGTCAAGACAAATGTACTCTTTTCTCGAATCTCTTAAGATATTATGTAAGCTTAAGAAATCTGATTCGAAGACCCCATGCTCATTATTGGCAATGACAGCCATAATGAACCACAAAACATTAGAGAGACAGGAAATCTGTGATAAAATGAATAAAGTGCAGAATGTTCAAAAATTCCATGACATGTTCATAGTGGCAGTGGTAAACAGTATGAGCTTTATATAATAAACTAAATGATCTATTATCTCTCATTAAAGAGTAACCATTAGTGTTAAGCGAGCATGCTCGGCCGAACCGCTGTTCGGCCCGAGCATAGCTATGCTCGGCAAATGGCGGTACCCGGCTGCTAAGCAGCCAATAAACGTGCAAGTAAGTACTGCCATCACTGTAATGCCAGTAGCTATGTTGGCTACTCACATCACAGTGATTGGCTATCTAGATCACGTCATTAGGTGCTGTATAGCACCCAATGACACATACTCGGCTCATTTGTAGTCAGGGAGAGCTGCGATTTGGAAGGGACAGATAGTGTAGGGAGTGTGATCGCAAGATTCACAATCTATTTGCTTAAAAAACATTTCAAAGACCCGAAAAGTCCTTTTAAGGACTATTGTGTGTAGTGGCAGCAATATAATATAGCAATACATTTTTTTCCCCATCATTTTCAATACTGTTTCTATAGAGGGTGTCTGCAGTAATTTGCAACATCAGTGCAATACCTTCTGTGTGTCTGGGCCAGAGATAGGGAAAATATAAGTGCAAACTAGTATATTTTTTCCATCATTTTCAATACTTTTTCTATAGAGGGTGTCTGCAGTGACTTGTGACATCTGTGAAATACCTTCTGTGTTTCAGGGACATAGATAGGAAAAATATAAGCGAAATCTATTTTTCTTTTTCTATACTTTTATGTACTTTTTCCATATACTGTGCTTGCTGTGAACTGTGACATCCGTCCACATCTTGTGTGTCAAGCGTGCATATAACATTTAATATGAAAAAGGCGAGCATTAAGGGAAGGGGAAGTGGCCGTGATGCTGATGGTTCACGCAGAGGCCATGGCCCTGGGCGCGTTGAAACTGTGCCTGCTGAAAGATCACAAGAAAAACAATCATCCATGATACCTAGCTTCATGTCCCAGTTTGCAAGGCATCGCAGGACAAATCTCTTGAAGTCAGACCAGTGCGACCAGGTGGTCAGTTGGACTGCAGCAGATAATGCTTCCAGTCGGTTAAGCACCACCCTGTCTTCCACCAAGTCCAGTCTCAGTAGCCAAGAGTCTGGTCAACAGAATCCTCACCCTGATCCTCCTTCCTCCCACCATGGAGAGTCTGGTGAAACTAGTGATCCCACATTCGTAAATTCCAAGGTGCTCTTTTCATCGCCATTACTTGATTTGGCCCTCTCGCCAAGCACACTTGAAGAGGGACATGAGATCTTGTGCCCTGATTCCCAACCTTTTAAGCATCCACAGTCACAAGAACATGATGGTGGGGAACGGCAATTAGCGTTTAATGAGGTGGATGATAATGAGACACAGTTGCCAATAAGTCAACCGCAATTACTGTCTCAAGAGGTTTATGAAGATGATGAGACACTGTTGTCAATCACTGAGGTTGTGGTTAGGTCAACAAATCAAGAGGATGATCAGAGTGAGGAAGTGGAAGAGCAGGTGATGGGCAATAAGGTCACTAACCCAACCTGGGAAGGTGGAAAGCCGAGCGAGGACAGCAGTACAGAGGGGGAGGGATCTGCAGCACTGCAACAGGCTGGAAGAGGCAGTGGGGTGGCAAAAGGGAGAAGGCAGGTCACACCAAACAGGCTGCAACTGTTCCACGGAGCACCCCATTGCGTAAATCTCCCTTGCCAAGGGGTAGGTGTTCCGCAGTATGGCGCTTTTTTTAGGAAAGTGAGGATGACTAAAAAATAGTAGTTTGCAACCTGTGCCACACCAAAATGAGCCGGGACGTGAACACTAGCAACCTCACTACCACCAGCATAAACCACCACATGGCATCCAAGCACCTTAATAAGTGGGACGAGCGCCTGGGTCCACAATCTGTGTCTGCAGGTCACACTGCTGCCTCATCTTCCCCTATGGTATGTGTTGGCCAATCGTCTATTGAATGCACAGGCGAGGATGCCTCCTGCCCTGCACCTTCGCAAGCTCTATCAGCGACTACATCCACTTCCCTGTCCCAGCGCAGTGTCCAAATTTCCTTACCCCAGGCATTTGAATGCAAGCACAAATACCCAGCAACCCACCCACAGGCCATAGCACTAAATGCACACCTTTCAAAATTTCTGGCCCTGGAAATGTTGCCATTTAGGCTTGTGGACAATGAGGTCTTCCACAGTCTGATGTCGGCGGCTGTCCCGCGGTACTCTGTCCCAAGCCGCCACTATTTTTCAAGGTTTGCCGTGCTAGCCTTACACCTACATGTGTCCCGAAACATCACATGTGCCCTGACCAACGCAGTTACTGGGAAGGTCCACTTATCCAAGGACACATGGACAAGTGCATTTGGCCAGGGTCGCTACATTTCCCTGATGGCACACTAAGTGAACATTGTGGAGGCTGTGAGCGAGTTGTACCCTGGGATGGCACAGATGCTACCGACGCTGAGGATTTCAGGCCCTAATTCCATCAGGGTTTCCGCCAGCACCTACGTTAGTGGCTCCAACCCCCACTTCTCCTCCTCTGCCTCCACTTCTACCTCCGAATTATCTGCGTGCAGCACCAGTCAGCCAGTAGCTGGAAGCAGTGTAGCACTGCAGTGGGGAAGCGTCATCAGGCCGTGATGAAGCTGATATGCTTAGGAGAAAAACAGTACACCACCACAAAGCTGTTGCAGGGGATAAGAGACCAGACATAGCTGTGGCTCTTGCCACTCAACCTACAACCAAGCATGGTTGTGTGTGATAATGGGTGTAACTTGGTGGCGGCTTTGGAGCTTGGCAAGTTCACACACATTCCATGCCTAGCCCACTTCTTAAACTTAGTGGTTCAACAGTTTCTCAAAACCTACCCCAATTTGCCTGAGCTACTGGTGAAGGTGCGCCGTGTGTGTGCACATTTCAGCAAGTCATTGACAGCTTCAGCCGGTCTGTCAACGCTGCAGCAGAGCTTGAAATTGCCAGCTTACCGGCTGTTGTGCGATGTGAGCACGTGCTGGAACTCGACGTTCCACGTGTTGCCAGGCTTTGTGAGCAGCAGAGGGCAGTAGTGTAATACCAGCGGCAACATGGTCGTCACCTTTCCAGTCAGCTTCTGCTAATCATAAGCGAGGAGTGGGCATGGATGTCGGACCTCTGCAAGGTTTTAAGGAATCAACACAGATGGTGAGCAGCGATAACGCTATTATCAGCATAACCATCCCACTTCTATGTCTACTCAAACGCTCGCTGCTCACAATTAAAAATGACGCTTTACATGTTGAAGAGGTGGAAATGGGGGATAAAGCATTACACAGGGTGATAGCCAGACCACCCTCCGTCCTTCTTCTCAGCACGAATTGGACAATGAAGAGGAGGAACATTAGACGGTTGCCTCCGCTACAGAGGGTAGTACCCATGGAAGTTTAATTCCATCTGTTCAGCATGGGTGGGCAGAAGAGGAGGAAGAGGATGAGGAGATGGACAGTCATCCTTCTGATGACGACGGCAAAGTCTTGCCTGTTGGTACTCTAGCACACATGGCTGACTTCATATTTGGCTGCCTTTCCCATGACCCTCGCATTATACGCATTTTAAACAACACGGATTACTGGTTGTTCACCATTCTCGACCCCCGCTACAAAGAGAACTTCTCATCTCTCATTCCTCTCGTGCAGAGGACAAGAAAAACTGTGCTATACCAGAAGTTCCTTGTTGAAAAATTGCTCCAAAGTTGATAGGACAGACATCCAAATGGATCATCGCCGTCACAGGGACGTGCGATCGCCTAGAAGTTATCTAGAGTCAACAAAGTGGCAGTAGATTCTCACCTACAAGTCCAGTCTCCGTAGAAAAAAATCTGGTCAACACAATCCTCACCATGATTGCACACTGGGTGAACGTTGTGGAGGCCGGGAGCAAGTTGGCTGCTGGCACCAGACTTGCCCTCCAATAGATCCTCTTTAACGGAAAGTGTGCTCATTCCAATAACAGGGTCTCTTAAGAGTGTTGTATTGTTAGTTATCTTCACTACCTCCCTGAGTCGGGAGTGAGTTATTTCTGCGCGCCTGCTGCCTTCCTTGGACGCTTGTGCTTTAATAACTTGTCCTCTCTGGGTGGTTCACAATTTGGAAAAAAAAGCGGCAAGGCAACAACAGCCAATCATATTTCAGCCATTGACCTCCCTTGGATGTGGTAGCCCTTTCTCAGGCTCCCTCTCCGGCATCAAACCCTGATTCCCTGTTACCCGTGATCACCATGGTAGGCGCAGAAAAGAACATCGAACGTTGATAGGGCAGACATCCGAATGGATTGTTGCGTCACGGGAACATGCAATCGCCCAGAGGTTATCTAGAGTCACCAATGTGGCAGCAGGCCCTCGCCCCTAATGTTTTAAATGGTCAGATCAGCAGGCCCTTGCTCCAAATGTTTTTGAGGGTCACCAAAAGGCCATCAATCATAATTTTTCAAGGGTGTGTATGATGCCCTCCTACATGTGTAAGAAAGGATGTTTTGGAGTGCCTGTTCCTTGTAATTTTTGGCAGCCCTTTCACTTAGTGCATAGGCTTTATGAGTGTAGGAGTCTCACTACCTAAACTATTGTACCACAATGTGAATGAGGCCCTCCATTATGTGATATACAAGTTGTATCGGAGTACCTCTTCCTTGTAAATTTTGGCAGCACTTGCACTTTATATACAAGTAAATATACAGGAAAGAATGTTTCTTAACAATTTTTCCTTTAAAATGTATTAATTTTTCTGGTTTTGTGCGTATTATTGTCAGTCTGTAAAAGTGGCATACTACTGGGACAACATGGTTCCCAGCAGCGAACTGGGAGTCCAAGATGCATCCAGACATTCTCCCCATGCTGTTCCCAAACCATTTTGTGGGGTTTCTATCAATATCTGACCTTTTCCTATGAACCAGGCACCCTCCCCTCTTCAGAGCAGGGGGTGCCTGGTTTAATACTCTGGTTCTCCCATTGACTTCCATTATACTCGGTTGCTCGGCATCCTGATGTGTTCGGCCAGAGCACCCGAGCACTTTGGTGCTCGATCAATACTAGTAACCATCATTTAATTTTTCCCATGAACAAATCGTACAGGCAAATTCTGTATAAGAAATTTTGTAATATACATTATCAGAAAAAGATACTTCCTACTCTTTTTATATGAGATTCCTCCCCCACTCCCCCTCCTCTTCTTGAACTCCCAATTCACTGCTCAAATCAAAGACAAGCTGCCCGCTCAATGAAGGATCAGATTACACAGAGGTCTATGGAGAGGGGAGGGGGGAGGATAAGGAGCTGCTTAGTTCTGCTCTGTAATATTCTCCAATACTGCTGATGCTTCTAAGGGTGCGCTACGAGAATTGGGAATCAAGATCCCCTGTTTCTCCATGTGTAGTGTATAGGCAGACATAATACCAGCTAGTCTCTACCCACTAGCTATAAAAATTAAAATTTGGTAGATTGCAGGGGGAAAGACTGCTAAAAAAAATGCAAGATACAAGTCATATAATGGACACAAATATTGTTATTCCTGCTGTACACACACATGACAGATTATTCTGAAGAAATTACCTGAAATGACCATTACACTACAAGGACTATTATAGTTCTGATTCAACACAGAACTGTGTCACATAGAACCGTAATACATGACCTATGATCTGTACTATATATGACCTATATGATCTATACTCTATAATATTATGCATTACTACTATCGATTGTGTATGAATCCAATAGAAAGAGAATTGAGTCATGTTTCATCAAAATCCATATAACAAAGCTAATCTCCACAAGAAGCACTGCAATTAGAAAATATCTTCCTATAAAAAGGGGCCATATTGAGGCACATTGATTGATACATACCCACAAAGATTAGTATACCCCATACAGACTTTAATTCAGAATATCTATGATCAAACTGTATTACAAGTATCTATACAAATCGGTCCAGAATTCATTGACTGATCTTCACCCTGCCTGTACCCGCAATGCTCAATATGCTGAGAATCTGATGAATTATTGTTCCATATGTTCAAAACTCTAAATTTAATTTAATTTTACTTCGAATAGGTCAGACAGAGGAAGGGAAAAACAGACCTCAATGCAGTCCTTTGCTCTTACCCAATTATATTGTGTAGCTCTTTTCATATTCTTCTAATGGTAAGACACACATTTGAGAAAAAGCACTTCAGTTATTACTCTGTTGGATTTCCTTTCAAGATAAGAAGATCAGCTCTCCTCCCAATTTATCACACTACATCATTATAAATCTTGTAAATGTGAGGAATGGATTACAACAATTCATGGTTTTATCGCCTTTTTTATTTAGCATTTTTTCATCTTTTCAATAGGCAAAATCTAAGCAGCACACATTTCTGTTATATGTTTTCCAGATGCAAAACCAATTTCTAAGCCTGTTCTGTTTTTCGCTAGTGTTGGGCGAAAAATTTTGACTCGTGAATTTTAATCACGAATATTGCCACTTATTCTTGAATATTCTAAAATGTTTTTCATCAGTAACCTCCCTTCTTGCTTGTGGGCCAATGAGAAGACTGCAACGTCTTTGTCTGAGCTTAGCAACATCCCTAGCAACCAATAGGAAAGTTGCCTACCCCTTACTATATAAGAACCTCCCCAGCAGCCATTTTCTGCAGTTTTATGGAGTTCTGATAGAGACAACAGTGTCATTGCTGTGCTCTGTGCTTTACTGTTTAATTACATTAGTTAGTTAGCTTATACATATAATACATATAGTTAGTGGGAGATAGTCAGTATAGGTTAGATAGTGATATAGTGTAGCTGATGCTCTGGTTCTGCTGTCCATACATACATGCTACATACATAGTGCTGTGATGTCACAAATTCACAACAATACTTAGTGCACCAATCAGTAATATGTAGTCAGACCTGCTAAAATGTGAAGTTACACGTATTGCGCAAAAAAAGTGCATCATTAATTGCCGATTTGCGCAATTGCGAATATATTGGAGCACTCTATCTACATATAAAGCTATTCTAATGTTCTGCCGTGCAAACCATTTTCTCCAGTCTCAGGAAACTTCAGCAGCTAGAAAAATGTAGCAAAAGTGACCCACGCCTGTATTTTGCGTGCAATCCGCACATATTACATTGCTGATTATTACATTGCCGATTTTCGCAATCAAGAAAATAATCGCAAATTCTCAAATTCTCAAATATATGACGAATATTCACCCAAATATGCGCAAAATATTGCAAATTCGAATATTGCCCCTGCCGCTCATCACAATTTTTTTACCACTCAGTCAAAGAAGAAATATCCTCATCATATTTGAAAAAATACAGGCTAGTTATGCCATATACTGTCATTGTCAATGGCATTATTTTCATTTCTGTGAATCTTTTTTCGAACTGTGTAACAGTTTGTATGCAAAATTAAAGGGATTTTTCTAGGACTAGAACACTGATGATCTATCCTCAGGATAGGTTATTAATATCTAACCAGTGTGCGTACAACACCAGACACTGCCAACAGTCAGCTGTTTGAGGAGGATGCGGTGCTCCACTGCGGCCTTCTCATAAAATACCAACCACAGTACCATACGTTGTATAGCAGCTTTGCTTGGTATTGCAGCTAAAATCCATTCACTTAAATGGGACTAAGCTGCACATAGGCCATGTGACTGATGAACATGACAGCACTCATCGTAGCACCACACCTTCTTCAAACACAGCCAATTTTTTTAATTGATGACCTTTCGTTATGATAGGTCTTCAGTATTCTACTCCTTTTCAGCTACACCACAAAGAGTCAGATAGACTGCCAGAAGATGTGGAAAAAAATTAGGAGGCCTGCTTCTTAATAAATTCAGCACATCTTACACCAGCAAGATGTGGATAAAACACTCTCAGACAGTTAAGTAACTACTTATCTTGTCCTGATCCTAAGTTACAAGTTCCCGAATCCCTCCCATCTTATTGTTTCATACATCTGTGCCTGGCGTCCACAGGATTCCTTCACAGTGCCAGGTGTCTCAAGGGTATTTACCTACCATATTTTACCCCCCACAGTTTTTTAGGAGTAGACTCATTGAGAAGCTGTATTTATCATTTCTCTGATGAAGAAATTTAATGGCAGCCATGTGTCACAGACCTGTAACATGAAGATTCATATTCATATCTTCCTTTGAGATAAGAACAGGAAAAATATCTGCCATTATGACCAGTAGTAATGAGCGGCATAGGCAATATTCGAATTCGCAATATTTCGCAAATTTTTGGCCAAATATTTGCCATAAATTTGCAAATTCGAGAATTTGTGATCTCCAGTCATTATTTACTTGATTGCGAAAATCGTCAATGTAATATATTCGCAATAAAAATTAGCGATTAGAATATTCGCGATCAACACTAAAGGGGTAGGCAACTTTCCTATTGGTTGCTAGGGATGTTGCTAAGTGCCGATATTTGCAAAAAATTCACGATATATTTGCAATTAGAATATTCGCGATCAGCACTATTCGCGAATACGAATATATAGCACTATATTCTAAATATTTGCGAATTCTCTAAGTGGCGATATTCGCGATTGTAGATTGGGTAGATTGTTCTTAATTTGCGCCAGGTGTACTGTTTCTTTGTCCATCATTTTGGGGAGGCAGTCAGGGACATGAGCTATTGTTTAATGTGTCTTTCCTGTAGCTGTCGGACTTCCACAGCAACTTGAATCAACTATGCTGTGCCATTTGGTCTGACTATCAAGCCAGCAGATGTATGGGAAATGACCTTCAAATTACATCAACTGTGGATTGCATTAGCCCCCCTGCTGTGTATCAGGAGCCGTTCAGCCTGTCTGGCTGAAGTGGAAAAACAGTGTCATCATTATGACATTATGTAATCGGATTGAACTGACAACCAATGATGGAAGAGCCATTATTATCGCCCACCAATGCTATGGAGGCCAATGCACTGAAATGGCAGCTCAAGGAAATAAAAGGGTGTCTGCCCCTGTCATCAGTGGCTAGTCTACTGGACTTCGGCCTAGGGACTATGGTTCCATCTGGAGGACATCAAAACTGCACTTCTGCCCAACCTCGAGCCTACGGGTTTGGTTGGAGAGTCAAGGTTGGGATGATTGGGTCACCTGGCCACATACCTTGATGTACACGACCAGTCACAGAGATTTATTCCCTGGCGAGTCAGCAGAAGGGTGAATCTCTGTCACATGTGCTATCCTGTATACTGTTTATCCAATAAAGTCTTCCCAGACCATTGTACCCTCAGCCTGTGTTGTCTGAGTAGTTTTCCACCCATTGGAAAGGAGCACGAGCGTTTGGTGGTATGATCCCTGGCCCTGCAGGCCTTTATGAAGACAGCCAGGCCAGTGGACGAGAGCACCCACTGACCCTCATATCTGCACAACTATAAAGAAGGTAATGCGCTTACCTATAGTTGTGAGGAGTCACAACAGCTGTATTTTGCCTTGCTGTTTATATTAAATGCCCGACCGGCAAACATAGGTCCTGGATTGCAGCTTGAGTACCTGGTCGGAACCGCTGGCGTGATCACCAATGTAATCAGAAGAAATGAAGAAAGATGCAGGAAACCGCTCCTCTAGTGCTCTCACAAAAGTACTTGAAGTCAAGTAAGTATGGTAGTGTAACTTTATTAATGGTCAATACGTTACAAGAGTGGATAGCCCTCTTCATCAGGACAATTGATTTCAGAAAGAGCCCCATTTCAGACATCCTAATGGAAGGCCCTTGGTACTGGACACCAACACGTCCCCAACCTAATGCAACGAAACCTATATTCTTATCTATGGATATAGGGCACAACATACTCTGTTGCAAGCTTTTCTTAGTACAGTAATTATCTACCTCTTTACATGGGGCATGCCTGTTGAATGTTTGGGGAGTTCCTGGGGAACCCCTTAACCCCTTAGGATTCACAGACCATGAAGAAAATAATTTATCTGACATCAACTAGGTTGTCTACTTTCAACAGAACACACAAACAAAGATTTAGCAAATTATCTGTCTTATCTGTACTTATTGAATTCCTTTTTTAAAGGGATTACCCACTTTCTGGTTACTGTTTACCAATGTTCTTGTAAGATGACTATATGGCACTTACTAATATAAACTTTGTTGAAAATGTCTGCACCATTTTATATATTTAGTAAGGTGTGCCCCATTGTTTGCCAAGTCTTCTATTCTTTGCACATAAAATGGCAGTTGATGTACAGGGTCTTGTCTTCACCTCCTTGGGATGTTTCCTCCATTTAAATACACTGCACCTGCCATCTGCAATTGCTCTGTTAAAAGTCTAGTGCTTCTGCAGTGTGTTTGAATGGAGGGGGCTGAATGTTGCGTCTGGTTATTTGACCCCCCCCCCCCCCATCAGTGGCCACCATATGGACATGACCTTCGTGTGTACAGGACAAAAAGCTTCCCTAACATAGAGATATATATTAGTAAGTGCTCTATAGTAATCCTACATACACATTGGTCACAAATAGCCAGAAAGTGGCTAGCCCTTTTAAGTATTGTTCTTTTATAAACAAATATACTGTAGAATTTTTTTCTCTGATTGGATATGTCATGTTATTCTTGTTCATGCATTATTACTAGGATTACTCAGGCATTAAATTCACACTTAGTGTTCTCCTTCACAGCTAAAAGCACACATTTAGAATATATTTTTTTTTTGGGTGATATCACAAAAGCTTTACTCAAATTACATGATGAACATTTATTTGGTCTACAGTTTTTCTTAATCATAAAATTCAGATATACAAAATACACAGTCACTTTGTGAGTAACATAAACTCACTGATAGCACCATGGACAATAAAAATACTTGAATTGGTTCTGTTCACACTAGCAAAAAAGCATGATATGCTGTTTGCATTATACACATTGTGACAAAATAAAAAAAATGCCTTTTTGTATTTCCTTTAAGTGTTCAGCGGAATTTGGTCTAAAGATTAGGAAAACTTTGACTCAAAATGAATCTGAATTTTCTCACACTTTGTGGTGACGGATCAGGTTTTCCTAAAAAGGCGACTGCACATGTTACAAAGCAAAAATAAATGTAGAGGACACAAGCCTGGGAGTGCAAGATCACCCATAATGCCATGTAGCAAGCCAATCCACAGATAGCCATCCCCTGTGATGTCACAGACCTTGTCCATTGTCCTGTGAGCTGAGCATAGCGAGAGACATGGCAAGCACTCATGCGCTAGGGACAGTGTGGCTGAAAACAATTTGAATAATATTGGAGAGAAGACTGCAGGGAGGGTGCAGGGAGACTTATTTTGCATTAGTTTTATTTATTTATTCCTACATTTACTTATTTTTACATCAGCCATAAACTAAGATAGGTAACTCAAAACTAATAGATGGAAGCTTTTATTATGCCAGTGCAAGCGTGCCAACCAATACTATCTAGTCTGCTAGACTTTACTTGTTCAAAATCATCCTTCAACGCCTCCATGTCCTAGAAAAGTCACCAAGATGCAGAGAGAGGAGGAGCTGGATGTTCCTGATGACATATTCTCATCGATATTAGATGATGTGGAAAAGGAGGAAAAGCAGATGGTAGAAGAAGGGCTCCCACCTGTTGGGCAGGAGAGCGCTGGGGTTGGAGAAATGGGTATGCCAGAGCTGATTAATATTCCCACTCATCTCTATTTCCTATATTCATGCTTAATGTTTTAAAGGGTTAATAGCTGAATTGCAGTGTGTTGGCCATGATGACCCCTGTGGTTTATGATCTCACATTCCTTCTAAGACTGGGCAAGGGAGTGGAGAATTATGGAATGGCTGGGGGCCATATTGCCTTTGTTTAAAGAGAGTGAAGATGAGCATTAAACCTGTTTAGCTCTGGTAACCAAAAGGATTGGCTGGAGGGAAGGAAACATCAGATAAAATTCTGTGTTAACCATATTATTAGTTAAAAGGAAGATAAGGTGTGTTTGCCCAGCCAAAGTTTTAAAAAACCAACCTGGTCATGTGGAGGAAGTGTCAGTATGTGTGGATCCATGCAATAACATCAGGACACATCATCCTCCATTAAAGGACTATAAGAACTAAATGCCATGCTCCACTAGCAGGAATACATGAACCACTTCTTTAGGGATGGGAGTTTAGTTTTTATGTAATTCCTTTTTCTTTTACCTATCTTTGTTTTATATGTCTGTAACTGTAACTTGTATACATTGTTGTTAAATAAATAATATAAAACCATTATGTTTAATACCTGCTGTGTTATTCTGTTGATGGAACTCGGCTACATTTAGTATTGTAATCTACTGTGTGTACAGCAGTATATTGGTTTGACTGTAGTTGCTGCGCTTTGGGTTGGGTAGTCCTAGTGTAGGCAGGAGTCCCAGCAGATCAGGGTGGGGTCCCATAGGATACAGTACTGTATCTATCTTTGTATAGCTGGGGGTATTCTGGGGACAGCCCAGCCTTCTAGATAAACCCACAGGGAAGCGAGCATGTAGACTTGGCAAAGGTGTGACTGGTGAAATGTGATGTTTATTGTAGTGTGCCATGACACATATGTATTTCCTTTCTACATAATGTAATGTCCAAAATTTTATCTTTACCAGAATGAATAATCCTGGATCAAACCACTCTCGGCCACTCTCCATTGAGACTCAGAGCCGGCGACCAACCCCTTGACAGTGCATTGCCTCAATAGCATATAGAGAACCAAATCTAGTGGCACCAATTGTTCAGAAATGGGAAAGCTTAAAGAAAAACACTGGCAGAACCTGTGGAATGGCATCTACAGGTAGCCACAGAGAGCTGCTGTTGTTAGATGATATAGCAGGACCTTTTTAACTACTTTCTGTTAGCTAGAGCAAAGAGAGCTATCTTTTTGGTCTTGAGGATGGTAACAATTGAAAAATCACTGCCTAAAGAAACTTTAAAATACAACAACAAATCTTAATTGGAATATGGTATGTGTTTTGGTTGCACACACACATAAACCACGCTGACTGGGCCAAGCAGATACCAGTGGTTCAAATGTCACATGGTCTGTGTGTCTACTGGATGTAAATGGTGTTGCAGTCGACCCCAATCCAGATAAAAAGTCAGAACTAGCTCAGATGTGGAATATGCCTAAGATGAGAGGCCTATATCCCACTCAATTGCCCTCAGGTATACGTGTATACCCCTGAAAAGTTAAATAGCAGACCCAGAACCATTTCACTGATATTACAATGCGCATACCAGGCTATTGTTTCACATCCACTGTCCTGACTAAGATACCAAAGCCAGTTGCCATACTCAGTGCTAAGCTAGGCATTGAGATGCTGCCACATATCACCCATGTTGCGGTCATCACTATGCTCTTTAGTTAGATTGTGCTCTGGTCCTATTTAGTTCCCAAAAACACACACATAATGTTAAGAAATGAACTGAGAATGTGAACTTAGAGAGAGCGTGTATACTGCAAACAGCTATCTTAGCATATAGTACAGCAAATGGCCTTGGTATCTTGGTATCTCAGGACAGTGTATGTGGAACCATAGAGCGGTAACCATATTGCGTCTGAGTCTGCTATATAACTTTACAGGGACGTATACTTGGGGGCAATTGAGTAGGATATACGTAGGCCTTCCATTTTAGGCATATCCCCACCTGACCTACTTCTGACTTTCTTGACTTTCTATCTGGATCGGGTTTGACTGCAACACCATTTATATGCAGTGGATGCACAGTCTATGTGAAATTTGAACCACAGGTATCCATCTGTTGGGCCCAGTCAGCGTGGTTTATGTGTGCCAAATCCCAGACACAGTCAGATTGGGTTGTATATACTGTGTTCCTGCCCCTTTAATCCCACAAGCATTATACTGGTAATCGCTGACCACCAATTTATACTGATGTTGGTGGAGCTCAGTGAGTACAAAAATGGGGGTTCTAACTGTTGATATTTACTATAGACCACGTCCCCTGTATTCTGCATAATTTATCTGTACATACAGGAGGTGTCTACTTTTTTATTTTATACACGTACACCAATAAACATTATTTTTTGTTGTATTTTTACGTTTCTTTAGGCAGTGATTTCTCATATAATTGGAACGTGTACCTTTGCAACCTATGAATAGGTTCATACTGTGAGTTTGGGAGCACAGCCTGCAGTTAACTAATTTAAGCATTGTATCTTGTAGGTAATTGTATCTTGTATCTTAGCTTATTTGCTGCTGAAACAAAGTACTCAACAACAATCCATATAACATATTGACATTACAGTAATTAAGATACAAGCTTTAGGATCTGTAAGTGTTATATCTTGATCTTTTATATGACCCAATAGGTAGGAGTTAATTATACCATATCTCATAACTCTCTTTGGTTAGCTGCTTCTATTTTCCAATCCCTCAGAACACGTTGACTTGCAGAAAGTCAGGAACCTTAATCAGCATCTAAAGTGCAGCCAAATAGCACCAGCGATACACAGCTAGTGGCCACAAAGTACCTCATCTTGGATTCTGCTTAAATTTCTATGTTCTGTATTGGTTTATTCTTGTAAATATTTTATTTAAAAAATAAAAATAAAAAGATTATGTAAGTCTGCTAAATGGTAGTAAATGGATTGTTAGAATAGTCTAGAGTAGAATTTGACTGCTATGTTGAGGACAAGTGATGAAAAGCTCAATACTAAATTGCAATGAGGTCTTAAGTTTACACTTGTACCGGTACCTGCTTTGTGTTAGAAAAATCTGCAAAATAATATATAATTTTCTGTAATATGTGCACAGTTCTGCACATAATACTGGCTTTGAAATACAGTGTTGCCGGAGTAAAAAATGATTCAGGGTTTTACTGCACTTGATATGTGCAAGCATCCGTATGGATTTCATTTAATGTAACGTGTCTTTTCAATTCTAAGGTTTTCATGAGCTGCTATCTGAACTATAGGAAAAACCAATTTCCAAGAAAATGGACACATTTTTAAGAGATCCCACAATGGCATTCAGTGAGGATAAATGAGTTTTCATAGTTCTGTGGTACTGGATAAGTCAGACGCAGAAACTTATTTTACCAAGAAGAGATGTCCCTTATGCTAAATAATATAATAATTAATTTGTGCAAAATAAATATTCATTTGTGTAAATAAAGAGAGATTCATTTGTGTATTTCAAGGAACACCATTGTGGTAGTCTTTCTGTAGTCTGCTTTTAATGCAGGATGACATTAGGATCAAGTAAATATACATAGCAATGACTGGTGTGTGACACCCCATTTTTAAGTTATGGAGAACCTTCAGATCACCCCTCCAAAACCACTGTTTTACACCTCTTATCTAGACCTTGGCATCTCCATGGTATCAGACTGACTACATTCAAACCCTGTGTAGCCTGATCCTTCAACCACACTATCATCCATCTATCCTCGACTCCTTATTAAAATACATTTGGAACCATGGAGACACCTAGAACTTTATATCAGCTATACACAACAATGGTAGTAGGTATTCTTGTAGTGTGGAAACATTCTGTCATTAATGTAAAATCAGCTCTCCATGCATTGGCTTCCTGGTGAGCTTGCTCTTATATATAAAGTAAGTGTAAGTTATATATAAAGATGGACAGTGTAAACCAAAGGCCCTTTTACATGGGCTGACAATCCAAGCAATTATCAGGAAGGAACATTCCTAGGAACATTAGAGATGATTGCTGCATGTAAACCCAGCTCTCATCTCCGCTTATGATCAGGCAATTAACAAGTATTAATGGTTTGTTCCCGATAATTGCCTGTACAGTGAACTAGAGGTGGCCTTGCGGTTCGCCCGGCAGTCGTTTTGCGGCGAACTTTGCATGTTCGCGATTCGCCAAACATGCGAACACATGGAGATATTCGCGCCCGCCATATTCATATATGGATGGTTTTTGTTTTCCCTCCGGGATTCATGGATGTGCACTGTAACCCCCCGGATTGTGGTAAGACATATGGTTTCTGATTTGATGCCGCCGAGCACTTGTTATTGCCTACCACATCTATGCTTTATGCTTAACTTTAATAATTAAATTTATTTTCATTTTGAGGGATATCTTTTCCATTCACACGTCCGCAAAATGGGTCCGCATCCATTCTGCAATTTTGCGGAACGGGTGCAGACCCATTAATTTTCATGATTTCAGTTGAACTTAAAAGCTTTTATAAAACTTGTAATGATTCCTAACGAGACTTCTCCTTCTCTTGGATTTATCTCCAATAAATGTTTTCATTCTCTTCAATATTCTTTGCTGTTTTTCATCATCCTGCAATACTTTACCTTCCATGAAATTTCTGCTGTTCTCTTGAAAATCAAAGGTTGTTACTCATTTCAGCATATCTTTTCCATTCCTTAAATCTGATTTACTCCAGGCTGAGATATGTTTACTGTTTCCTTCTATTAATACATAAACTGCTACCATTTTCATAGTTAAAATGGTCATTTACTCCTTACATCAAGCCATTAAGAATGATGATTCATTATATCTGTACTCTAACCTACTTACGGAGCATATAAATGCATTCAGATCTATTATTATTTCTACTCCTTCTACTCAGATATCTACGTACTTCCTTTTTACTTGACCACTATAGACTGTATGCATTTGTATGGTTATTATATTTACTATGGTAATGGTGACCAATCTACAGAATTTATACTGAGAGATCTCGTTCTATAGTTAAAGCTGTCTTGTCACATCTCCATACACAAATTTCATTAATGCCTCTCCATGTGAACTAGATGCATATATGAGTGGCATATTGCCCATAGCAACCAATCAGATTTCTCCTTTCATTTTCCAAAGGAGCTGTCCAAAATGAATGGTGGAATCTGATTGGTTGCTATGGGCAACTAAATCAGTTCTACTTTACACCAGTTTGATAAATGACCTCCAATGTGGCAATATTAGGAATACTATGTCGCTGTCAGCACTTGTCTACTTACTGTTATCTCTAATAATATTGGAGGAAGTTAGCACTGTCTGACATTACCACATACAGAGTAAAGTGTGGTTACTGTGTGCACCAAGATACCTACAGTATGTGTAGGTATCAAGAGGTCTATTCTACAGATTGTTTACGGTGTATGGTGGTCATCTTTTATATGACACTAGTTTGTTTACCTGAACATTTGCTTTGTGGTTTAAAATGGTAAAATAAGAATAGTTTTTTGGAGAGAATGCTTGCTCAGTGTGCACAGTCTTAGGCCTTAGGCATCCCGGATTTGTGTCGCTTGTGCATTGCGGGAAACCCACGCTAGTGCGCACGCAATTTCAGTCAGTTTTTTCTGCGATTGCTTTGCGTTGTTCAGTTTTTATCGCGCGGGTGCAATGCGTTTTGCACGCGCGTGATAAAAAACTGAATGTGGTACCCTGACCCGAACCCGGACTTCTTCACTGAAGTTCGGCTTTGGGTTAGGTGTTCTGTAGATTTATAACATGGTCCTGAAAGAAAAAGATAGAAGACGATGCCGGCTGCACGATCAAGTGGATAAGGTGATTTATTTTTATTATTTATTTAGCCCCTCAATCGACATTTTAGTAAGCATTCTGTATTAAGAATGCTATAATTTTCTCTCATAACCAGAGACATACTATATACTGTAGCTTCAAATATAGTCAGTCATTTTTTTTTTTAAATGGTGCTCTAGGGTCTTCTATGGAAGGTACAACCTGACTGACAATAGTTATATGGTCGGGCATGCTATTTATCAACATAAAACACAGCATTTTAATACCCTGAGGCAGATCTTGGAAAATATACGTAATCATAAACAGAATAAACAAAGTTTGGCAGTTTATGCGTACTGTACAAACAGTATATTTTTAGCTCCATTTTGTAACAGTAGTCTGGTCTCTTGCCAAGTGTTGTTGTAGTGAATGAGTAATAGCAAGAGAAGAGGTGGAAAGGGAAAAATAAAGTTAACACTGTTGTTTCTATCCTCCTAGATATACAATATATATATATAGCTTTCTTGTCAAAACACAACAAACGTGATTCCCAACTTTGTCATTCCAAAGGGAGAACTTAAAATTGTTCTTCTCTTTAGAACCTATAACCCAATTCCTGCCTGAAAGGATCTTGGCGTAGGGACAGTAGCTAGTATTTGACATAAATATATAACTGCTTTGCAAAGCATATTTGGCTGAATTTAGTTTGCATCAATATTGAAAAAGTGAGAGATCTTGTTGTTACTGTGTTCTTGGGAAACCCCTGATCAAGACTCAAGGAACCCCAGAGTTCAGGAGAATCCTAACTGGGAACCACTACACTGTAACATGTCTTTGGAAAAAGTCAAATATTACAACTTTGTGGATCTTAAAGAAGTTGTCCAGTGTTAGAAAAACACCACCTGTCCATGGGAAATGACAAAATAGTACCTGTAGTTTTTCTTACCTAATAGATCCAGCCTTGCTGATCTGCCAGGCATTGTGTATATCGTCACATCCCAAACACGTGTAATATTCTGGTTGGACATCTTCAAGATTGGTGCTCTGTGGTAGGATAATACTTTACAGCACTAAAAATGTGCAATTGATGTATATTTCTTTTATTTATCCATTTTAGCAACTTACAGTATTTGGCCGTTTCATTTCTTCCCAGACCTTGATCACAGCCTTTTAGATCAGAGAACTATTTGTAAGACATGACTTAAGTTTTGCTGGAAGTATCCTTCAGCGGTACTCGAGTGATGGTATACTTACACCTTTTTGATCTAAAAGGCTGTGATTAAGGTCCTGAAAGGAGTCAAACATTGGCCAAATTCTGTGAGCTGCTGGGTGGATAAATAAAAGAAATATACATCAATTGAACATGAGTGCCATGGTTATCACTAACATGTAACAGTTGAAGCCAATCACTGGCCTCAGGGGTGCACTTGACATTACATCATACTGGTATCTACGTACACAAAGTCCGGCAGGCAGAACTAGAGCAGCTGTGCTGGAACTATTAGTTCTACATTTGTTACTTTATGTAATTTCCCATTTTTTGTTAAAACCAGACAACCTCTTTAAGGTCCTGAAGACTCTTAAACCTAATAATTTACCACCACACCAATTTTGATTCTCATGGAATATTCTTAAACATTACTTTATTGCTAGAAATATCTCAAGTATCTCAATAGCACAGTGAAAATGTAGTCTGGTATTCTATAGCACTTCCCAGATCCTTTTAATTATTCATCTCTAAAGGAAAAATATTTTCAGAGGAAGAGAATTGTTAACTAAACTTATATATTGTACTTTGCAATCAGACTTAATGTAATTACTGATGTTTTGCAGATTGGAAATACCACCAATGACCTTAAAATAGAAAAAATTAAGTGCAGCTTCTGATGATGGCAACAGGGTGCTAAGGACCATGATGGATTATGGCTAATGGCACAATTAAATGGCTGATTGGTATGTAAGGCAGCAGTTAATTGAGAACACATGCCACTTATAAAACCACAGATCCATACAGAACATGTCACCTATAAATCGCTTACACTAAAACACTGTCAATAGTACATCTTCAATGTGGGCATCAGTCAGGAAAGATCCATGCCACCGTTGAATGCATGACTAATACGCCGAATTACAGCATTTATATATATATATATATATATATATATATACTCATGAAATAAAAATATGCTCACATAAGAAGCTTTACGTATGTTTAATATTTGATGTAAGTGGAAATAACCAATTATATTGCTTTACAATGTTTAGCCTCAGGGTTCAAAAGCAACACATTGTGTGCATGATAAACCGTACATGCAAGCATACATAGAGAGCGTCTAATGCTTTCTCCCTTGATGCAAAGCACTGTAATTATTGGACACATAATCCCTTGTTTCCTATGTGCAAGCTCCACGTACTTTTATTACTATGACTACTAAACAATGTACAGTATACTATCTATCTATCTAATATCGATTGATCTGTTTCCCCATTATCTTTCTAGCTGATATCTATTGCTCTGTGTCGTATTAGTGTTATTAAGTGTCACCTTGTGTCGAACATCATAATTTCATTGTCTTAGAACCCGTACCATTTTACTGCATCCTCCTAGCTCACAACAAACAAACAAGAGAACAAAACTGGGGATTATAAACAAAAAATACTGATAATTAAAAATTCATGTCATACTCATTATTGTATTTCTTCTAACAGCAAGATAATAGCTCACACCCACTATGTGTATTCTTCACTCTTCCCGTAGGCATTGCCATGACACAATCCCGAGGGACTATTACTGCTTCTTCTTTTGGTAGTTTCAAAACAATACGTAAAATTATAGTGATCAAGAAATGTTTCGATAAATTAGCAAGTTCTGCCTGAAATGCAAAATAGAAAGCTGTCTACTACACTATACTTCAATTATACACAGTAAGGCTTATAAAGAAATGAAAATATGCCCAGCTTCAAGCTGTTCTACATAGTTCTTATTATGCAATTAGACTGTAGTACTAATGAGTGAGGCCTTCTCATCTTGTGTCTTGCCTAAGAAAAGATCTGTTACTATTGCCTATAATATCTGCCATTCTATTTGTACTTTATTTACCTGATGATACGTCTGTGGTCTGCATTTGTAAAAAAGGGGTTGGTTGTATGAATTAAGTTAAACAAGTATAATCTTATAGATTATTATTCAGCTAATGACAAGCTAACATTGTCTCACTCAGGCTTGAAGACAAAATGTAAACAGATGTAGCAGGGCCCAGGTTGTCTTTTTTATTTTTTTTAGTTAACTGACAAATTTAGCTCTGCTACATGTGTACTTGGTGTCTTCTCTTTAGGCACAGACTCAAAGTAAAACGTTTCTTTTGGCTTTCTTCTTCCTACGACTTCCAGTAAATTATTGTTACAGAACAATATATATATATATATATATATATATATATATATAATAACATTTACTTTACATCTAATTGTAAAAAAAAATTGTAGCTTTTCTACTTCAGAGTAGTCCATCATTCAATAAACTGGATATAGAAAATGGATCTATTTAATAGTATCTCAGTACAAGTGTTAATCATGCTATATTCTTGAAAATTTGAGATACGTCTTAAACAGTTGGTTAATTTCGGACCGCCGAACATAAGCCAGTCTAAGTATGGGAAGCCTACAATATAGTAGTTAGTCCTACTATTCTGGCCCAGTAACTACATGGGTCAATCCATTGATTGCTTACTGAGATATATCTCCATGAGCCATAAACATTTAACTACTCCACTTGGCAAAAGTAGTTCCATAGACCAGTTTTCGAAGAGTGTAACATTGATTGGTATATAATTCCGGCATCTATCAGCTTCATGCTTGCTTCCTGTCCTTCCTTTCCATTCAAATATTTTATTAGTATATAATAATAGAGATAACAATGTTATAATTATTTGTATTGTCTGGAATTAAACCTTAGTTTCTTCTTAGTATATTTACAGGTCAACATTGATACCGTACCTATAGAACCAAGTTTTATTGTGTGGTGGTGGTGGTTGTGGTTGCGCAAATGTGGAAATACCACACACAGACAATATCTCCTGAGTCGTATTAAAAGGCCAAACAGTAATTGAAATATAATTCTGTGAGCAGACCACTGTGGAGTGAATTTTTTACATTCCTGCTACCATGTTAATAATATAGACCATAGGCTTTTATGGCAGAAGTAGCATTTAAAAAAATCAGTAAA
Organism: Bufo gargarizans; assembly: GCF_014858855.1. Lineage (NCBI taxonomy): Eukaryota > Metazoa > Chordata > Amphibia > Anura > Bufonidae > Bufo > Bufo gargarizans. The sequence goes on from NC_058083.1 coordinate 273,761,870, forward strand.
CGGTAAACCGTATAATCATATTAAGCGAGACCAGCGCTATACAAAAACGGTCCCATCCCCCTCCCAAAAAATTCTACCTTTTTTTGTAGCAGTAGTCGTCTTTGCTGAAATTTGTCCAAGCAGATACCCCATCTGTATTTTTTCTTCGGATGTTAGGAAAACCGCTAATTATCACATTAACTAGGCACAAACAACAGAAACGTAATCTGCCCAGGATGAGTGAGAAATCTCTCCATAAGATACTGTGTATAGTATTTACAACAATGATAAAACATGTATGTATCACAGTCATCTACAACGGACCATATGCTGCAAAAACATAGGAAGGGGGTGATATAAAGTGCATAAATAATTCACTGCATCACGTTTTCAGCTTGAAGGCTGCATAGCAATACAGAGAATGACCAGTACCATAAACACCAACAAAATCCAGACATATTGCCAATGTATGTGGATACACGAATACTAGGCGATTTCAGCCTCAATCGCTGCCATTAAATATCAGGTTACATAAAATGCCATAGCTCAGGATAACATTACAATTAGCAGTTCCATTGTTATCCCTACAATATCATTATTATCGTTTATATTGAAAACACTTGTTGGCTTACACCAGGGAAGCATCTACACCCACAGAGTATATGAATCACATGTTAAACCAAGTTAACCAGAGAAAAAACTGTATATATTCAATATATACAATGTACTTTGAAAATGTCAATATATTCAATATACTTTATATATGTCAAGAACCCATAAAAAAAATATCCATGCTGCCTAGAATCCATGTTTGTTTGCTTTGTAGAGACACATTGTGGAAGCTCCACAGAAGAAAACTTTATAATACTATGTTTCCAAAGCCAATGTAATGCACTATATACTATATGTAAGGACAGCTGGACCCAGAGAGGCTCTGCTTCACATACTATACATTGGATTAGCATGTTTCCTTCAGCAGTCCAAGCTATATATACTGTGAACTGATGAGATTAGTAGTATGGCTACATAGTTATCAACCCTCACATATTTATCATGTTAAACAGCACAGTTCAGAAAATCCAGTAAATCAGGTCAATATGTAGATGCCTGGGAATCATAGCAAACCCTGAGAATCCAGTGAGTCAAAATAAACACAAATACTGGTAGTTTCTTAAAAAGATTCAAAAAAATTGTCCTTTGTTTCATGTATGCAAGGTGTTAAATCTTCTTTAACCACTTCCCTGCTAGAACCCAGCCCCAGAGCCTTGATCACACAATCCATGGCAGTTTTCAGCTTGTAGAGGTGTGAATTGGATAAACTCTGCAGACTTCACAGTGGAACCAAGGCTCCTTTCTGAAGCCTCCCATTCACTAGTTACTAACAGATGCCCAATCGGGAGATTTCAGCTAAATCTGCAATATTCCAATCTGGCAAGAGGAAAACATGCCAAACTCTTGTGAATGTGTGACAGGGCTCCTCTGGGCTCATTGTGTTTTATGCATGTTAGGTATTAAATATCCCATAGTGAATTGTGACCTTAGATGTGACAGGGATGTCCCTTACATTTCACCTATGGCAATAACAAGAGTACTGAAGTACAATGTGGGCTCCTGTGTCTGCCGTCCTCTGCTGTGCAGTCCTTGACTCTTCATGTGCCATGTTAATAATGCATGATATCTTAGATAACACAGACCGTCTTTTCAGTAAAATCCAGCCCAAATCTGCTAAAGATCATATGTTATGTTTATGCAAAATATATAAAACACAATGTAACAAATCATCTAGTTTCCGATGGTCAATAGCAAGCGACATTGTATCAATTAGCCCAGAAAACTAGGAGCTTGTTTCACTAGATTTTACAAGGGAGGTAAATTACATAACATATGTAGCCAATTCTCAAATATAGGAAGATAGAAGATAGATAGATAGATAGATAGATAGATAGATAGATAGATAGATAGATATTGGATAAATAGATAGATAGATATTGTATAGATAAATAGATAGATAGATATTGTATAGATAGATAATGGATAGATAGATACATAGATAATGAATAGATAGATAGATAGATAGATAGATAGATAGACATTATATAATAGATATTGACTAGATAGATAAATTGATAAATATTAGATAGATAGATAGATAGATAGAAAGATAGATAAGGAAGAGCAGAAAGAAATTAATCTTGGATAAAAGGGATGAGGTCAATATCTCTGTTATCTAATATTAATAGGCTCCTCAGCTCTGCTGCTCGTGGCTGTTGTGGTTGCTGTTTTCCCATCAGGCAGAATAGAATTCATGAACATATATCTAAAATAAAAGTTTCTAATCTGTAATATCTTTTAGCAATGGTAACAATGGCAGCTAAGCATTCCCAGCCCAGCAGCACATGGAGCTAGATGGCAGGATGAAGGCAGCTCTTACCCCTGTTCACATGTCACGGTGGGAAGCGTCTGTTCCTGTGCAGCAGGGCTGTGCGCTGTCCACTCCTGTGGTGCTGAACTGCTGCCCGCGGTGACTGGCTGGCAGGAGCTTAGTCCTAGCGGGCACAGCTATGGTGAAGAGACCAGGCTATGGGATTGTCTGCTCCTTGCTGGCTTTCATCTCCTGACACTTGTCCCTGCAGCCTCTCCCTCACTCCGCTTGCCTGCTTGTGTTTTTCCTTTTGGTCCCAGAGCTCTCAGGTCCCATTTATCAAGCTGCTCCTCATCACGTGCTGGTTCAGTCCTGGCACCGGCACAAGCTCAGGCTGCAGTACCAACTACCCTGTGAGACGGATGAAGACTGGTAGAGAGGGATGCTCTCCAGTCACATACACAGTAACACACCCATCCCAGTGCAGCCTCCAATAATCAGCTACCACAAGTCCCCTCCAAGGAAGGAGGCACTGCTCTGCTGTGTATAGGCAGCATCAGATACAAGCCAAGGAGGATTACTGAGGATCACATAGTAACCCCTATCAAGCAGGATGCCCTCCATACATATGTGCCTATACACGATTCCATGCAGGTTGCCTCCTCAGGTCACCATTCACTAGCATTCTCACTCCCACACATCACTGACTGTCAATTACAAGTGCATCCCATACTGTCAACATCCCCTCCCCCAATTCTCTTCACACATGAGGCATTAGGACTGTTCACATTAACTATACACCACCTCCCCAGAACTCCATCAGCTGCTCTTCACAGCTAGGTCTATCCACCAGTGTGTATAGTGTTTGACTTCTAGAAGTAGGAGTAAGGGGTGCTGTACTTACACCTCTGGGTGATACATGCTCTACAGCAGGCATGCTCAACCTGCGGCCCTCCAGCTGTTGCAGAACTACAACTCCCATCATTCCCTGACAGCCTACAGCTATCATTCTACAGAAGGGCATCGTGGGAGTTGTAGTCTTACAACAGCTGGAGGGCCGCAGGTTGAGCATCCTTGCTCTACATTATGCATGCTCTTTCCTAAGCAGAAAGTAAATGCATTGAAGACATGTTTTCTGAAACCCAGAGCTATAAAAGACATTGAAATGTACAGTATTTGCCACAGCACTTCTCATTGTAAGGTTTTACCTCTGCCTCCTGTAATCCTGATTTCTGCCAGTTCTTCAGGATTGACACTTACTGGCATTGGTGTTGACGGTCACCTGGTCTCCCAGAAGAAGACCTGAAATAGAATTAGGCAGGCGCTATATACCCTTTCGCAGTAGGAACACTTCTGGTAGTCTTTACCCAGTTCTAAACACTGTGACATGTCAGTAACATTTATATTACAGTCATCCAGAAAACTGACGCAGGCTGTCGGTGCAGTTCAGTATGTAACTGACAGAGGGCATGCCTTTTTACAGTTTGCCAAAGCTTTGCTTGACGAATGTTTCAAAGATTTATTCTATGTGCCATTCTGCTGTATGTTTCTGTAATACAAGCAACCTGGTGAAGAAAGCTAGCCAGTTTCACAAACTTGCACTCATCTTTTTTTATAGTTCGTTAATTAGGCCAGGATCTAATGTACCACTTTAAAATTGTAGACTTAAATGAGCTGTATAATATGGGGTAGTCCCGTCTGATATAGATATGCCACGAATGTTTGATAGGTGGGGGTTTCACCTCTTGGAACCACAGTCTCTGACTTGCTCATGGGGAAGCAAATGAATGGAGAGGAATACTGGTCATAGACTACGCAGGGTATGCCTGAGCCCTCCTCATGGCTGCAGTAATTAATGCTAGGAGCATCAGATACTTATAAACCTGGCCAGCAGCCGCAACCCTCCTTAAGTATGGTGATAGGGCCGTATTTTATGCTGCACTGTGGTATATTTGGTTTTTCTTGGGCGGTATTTCGTACTGCACTACGGTATTGCTGTCCCTGTCTACTTCTGTTGTCCCTGTCTATTTGTGGCTTGTGTTGGAAATGTCTGTGTGACAGTGCTACTATCACGCGTCACTGTAGGAACAGAATTAGGCAAGTGATGAGCCAGATATGACTTTTAGAATTTAGACCAAAAAGTTCAGTCTTGGTTTCAGACCAGAACATTTTATTTCTCATAGTCTGAGAGTGTTTTCTTTGCAAACTTCAGGTGGGCTTTCAAGTGGAGAGAAGCTTCTTTGTTGGAATGCTGCAGTGATGATTAGGGATGAGCGAACCCGAACTGTATAGTTCGGGTTCGTACCGAATTTTGGGGTGTCCGTGACACGGACCCGAACCCGGACATTTTCGTAAAAGTCCGGGTTCGGGATCGGTGTTCGTCGCTTTCTTCGCGCTTTTGTGACGCTTTCTTGGCGCTTTTTGAAAGGCTGCAAAGCAGCCAATCAACAAGCGTCATACTACTTGCCCCAAGAGGCCATCACAGCCATGCCTACTATTGGCATGGCTGTGATTGGCCAGAGCACCATGTGACCCAGCCTCTATTTAAGCTGGAGTCACATAGCGCCGCCCGTCACTCTGCTCTGATTAGCGTAGGGAGAGGTTGCGGCTGCGACAGTAGGGCGAGATTAGGCAGATTAACTCCTCCAAAGGACTTGATTAACTGATCGATCTGCAGCTGTGGATCATTGAGCTGCTGATCCTCAATTGCTCACTGTTTTTAGGCTGCACAGACCGTTTGTCAGTCTCATTTTTCTGGGGTGATCGGCGGCCATTTTGTGTCTTGTGGTGCGCCAGCACAAGCTGCGACCAAGTGCATTTAACCCTCAATGGTGTGGTTGTTTTTTGGCTAAAGCCTACATCAGGGTGAAGCTGTCACACCAAGTGCATTTAACCAGCAATAGTCTGTTCATTTTTTGGCCATATCCCAGTCTAATTCTGTCACTAAATCCATACCGGTCACCCAGCGCCTAAATACTAGGCCTCAAATTTATATCCAGCTAAATCTGTCCCTAGTGCTGTAGCTGGGCGAGTTATTTAGTGTCCGTTCAAGCACATTTCTTGTTCTGGGTTGAAATACAATTCCCAATTTAGCAATTTCATAATTTAGTGGTTCCTGCTATATCAGAGCTCTTTGAAATCTATCCCAAAAAGGGTATATAATATTGAAGGTGCACATAGGGTCATTCAGAGTAACTTCACACACACCCGCTACTGTGTATTTCCAAGTCTAATTCTGTCACTAAATCCATACCGGTGACCCAGCGCCTAAATACTAGGCCTCAAATTTAATTCCCTCTAAATCTCTCGTTACCCACCGCTGTACTGTTGTTGCTGGGCAAGATATTTAGTGTCCGTCAAAGCACATTTTTTGTTCTGGGTTGAAGTACAATTCCCAATTTAGCAATTTCATAATTTAGTGGTTTCTGCTATATCAGAGCTATTTGAAATCTATCCCAAAAAGGGTATATAATATTGAAGGTGCACATAGGGTCATTCAGAATAACTTCACACACACCCGCTACTGTGTATTTCCAAGTCTAATTCTGTCACTAAACCCATACCTGTCACCCAGCGCCTAAATACTAGGCCTCAAATTTAAATCCCTCTAAATCTCTCGTTACCGTTGTCCTGTTGTAGCTGGGAAAGTTATTTAGTGCCCGTCAAAGCACATTTTTTGTTCTGGGTTGAAGTACAATTCCCAATTTAGCAATTTCATAATTTAGTGGTTCCTGCTATATCAGAGCTATTTGAAATCTATCCCAAAAAGGGTATATAATATTGAAGGTGCACATAGGGTCATTCAGAATAACTTCACACACACCCGCTACTGTGTATTTCCAAGTCTAATTCTGTCACTAAATCCATACCGGTGACCCAGCGCCTAAATACTAGGCCTCAAATTTAATTCCCTCTAAATCTCTCGTTACCCACCGCTGTACTGTTGTTGCTGGGCAAGATATTTAGTGTCCGTCAAAGCACATTTTTTGTTCTGGGTTGAAGTACAATTCCCAATTTAGCAATTTCATAATTTAGTGGTTTCTGCTATATCAGAGCTATTTGAAATCTATCCCTAAAAGGGTATATAATATTGAAGGTGCACATAGGGTCATTCAGAATAACTTCACACACACCCGCTACTGTGTATTTCCAAGTCTAATTCTGTCACTAAACCCATACCTGTCACCCAGCGCCTAAATACTAGGCCTCAAATTTATATCCAGCTAAATCTGTCCCTAGTGCTGTAGCTGGGCGAGTTATTTAGTGTCCGTTCAAGCACATTTCTTGTTCTGGGTTGAAATACAATTCCCAATTTAGCAATTTCATAATTTAGTGGTTCCTGCTATATCAGAGCTCTTTGAAATCTATCCCAAAAAGGGTATATAATATTGAAGGTGCACATAGGGTCATTCAGAGTAACTTCACACACACCCGCTACTGTGTATTTCCAAGTCTAATTCTGTCACTAAATCCATACCGGTGACCCAGCGCCTAAATACTAGGCCTCAAATTTAATTCCCTCTAAATCTCTCGTTACCCACCGCTGTACTGTTGTTGCTGGGCAAGATATTTAGTGTCCGTCAAAGCACATTTTTTGTTCTGGGTTGAAGTACAATTCCCAATTTAGCAATTTCATAATTTAGTGGTTTCTGCTATATCAGAGCTATTTGAAATCTATCCCAAAAAGGGTATATAATATTGAAGGTGCACATAGGGTCATTCAGAATAACTTCACACACACCCGCTACTGTGTATTTCCAAGTCTAATTCTGTCACTAAACCCATACCTGTCACCCAGCGCCTAAATACTAGGCCTCAAATTTAAATCCCTCTAAATCTCTCGTTACCGTTGTCCTGTTGTAGCTGGGAAAGTTATTTAGTGCCCGTCAAAGCACATTTTTTGTTCTGGGTTGAAGTACAATTCCCAATTTAGCAATTTCATAATTTAGTGGTTCCTGCTATATCAGAGCTATTTGAAATCTATCCCAAAAAGGGTATATAATATTGAAGGTGCACATAGGGTCATTCAGAATAACTTCACACACACCCGCTACTGTGTATTTCCAAGTCTAATTCTGTCACTAAATCCATACCGGTGACCCAGCGCCTAAATACTAGGCCTCAAATTTAATTCCCTCTAAATCTCTCGTTACCCACCGCTGTACTGTTGTTGCTGGGCAAGATATTTAGTGTCCGTCAAAGCACATTTTTTGTTCTGGGTTGAAGTACAATTCCCAATTTAGCAATTTCATAATTTAGTGGTTTCTGCTATATCAGAGCTATTTGAAATCTATCCCAAAAAGGGTATATAATATTGAAGGTGCACATAGGGTCATTCAGAATAACTTCACACACACCCGCTACTGTGTATTTCCAAGTCTAATTCTGTCACTAAACCCATACCTGTCACCCAGCGCCTAAATACTAGGCCTCAAATTTAAATCCCTCTAAATCTCTCGTTACCGTTGTCCTGTTGTAGCTGGGAAAGTTATTTAGTGCCCGTCAAAGCACATTTTTTGTTCTGGGTTGAAGTACAATTCCCAATTTAGCAATTTCATAATTTAGTGGTTCCTGCTATATCAGAGCTATTTGAAATCTATCCCAAAAAGGGTATATAATATTGAAGGTGCACATAGGGTCATTCAGAATAACTTCACACACACCCGCTACTGTGTATTTCCAAGTCTAATTCTGTCACTAAATCCATACCGGTGACCCAGCGCCTAAATACTAGGCCTCAAATTTAATTCCCTCTAAATCTCTCGTTACCCACCGCTGTACTGTTGTTGCTGGGCAAGATATTTAGTGTCCGTCAAAGCACATTTTTTGTTCTGGGTTGAAGTACAATTCCCAATTTAGCAATTTCATAATTTAGTGGTTTCTGCTATATCAGAGCTATTTGAAATCTATCCCTAAAAGGGTATATAATATTGAAGGTGCACATAGGGTCATTCAGAATAACTTCACACACACCCGCTACTGTGTATTTCCAAGTCTAATTCTGTCACTAAACCCATACCTGTCACCCAGCGCCTAAATACTAGGCCTCAAATTTATATCCAGCTAAATCTGTCCCTAGTGCTGTAGCTGGGCGAGTTATTTAGTGTCCGTTCAAGCACATTTCTTGTTCTGGGTTGAAATACAATTCCCAATTTAGCAATTTCATAATTTAGTGGTTCCTGCTATATCAGAGCTCTTTGAAATCTATCCCAAAAAGGGTATATAATATTGAAGGTGCACATAGGGTCATTCAGAGTAACTTCACACACACCCGCTACTGTGTATTTCCAAGTCTAATTCTGTCACTAAATCCATACCGGTGACCCAGCGCCTAAATACTAGGCCTCAAATTTAATTCCCTCTAAATCTCTCGTTACCCACCGCTGTACTGTTGTTGCTGGGCAAGATATTTAGTGTCCGTCAAAGCACATTTTTTGTTCTGGGTTGAAGTACAATTCCCAATTTAGCAATTTCATAATTTAGTGGTTTCTGCTATATCAGAGCTATTTGAAATCTATCCCAAAAAGGGTATATAATATTGAAGGTGCACATAGGGTCATTCAGAATAACTTCACACACACCCGCTACTGTGTATTTCCAAGTCTAATTCTGTCACTAAACCCATACCTGTCACCCAGCGCCTAAATACTAGGCCTCAAATTTAAATCCCTCTAAATCTCTCGTTACCGTTGTCCTGTTGTAGCTGGGAAAGTTATTTAGTGCCCGTCAAAGCACATTTTTTGTTCTGGGTTGAAGTACAATTCCCAATTTAGCAATTTCATAATTTAGTGGTTCCTGCTATATCAGAGCTATTTGAAATCTATCCCAAAAAGGGTATATAATATTGAAGGTGCACATAGGGTCATTCAGAATAACTTCACACACACCCGCTACTGTGTATTTCCAAGTCTAATTCTGTCACTAAATCCATACCGGTGACCCAGCGCCTAAATACTAGGCCTCAAATTTAATTCCCTCTAAATCTCTCGTTACCCACCGCTGTACTGTTGTTGCTGGGCAAGATATTTAGTGTCCGTCAAAGCACATTTTTTGTTCTGGGTTGAAGTACAATTCCCAATTTAGCAATTTCATAATTTAGTGGTTTCTGCTATATCAGAGCTATTTGAAATCTATCCCTAAAAGGGTATATAATATTGAAGGTGCACATAGGGTCATTCAGAATAACTTCACACACACCCGCTACTGTGTATTTCCAAGTCTAATTCTGTCACTAAATCCATACCGGTGACCCAGCGCCTAAATACTAGGCCTCAAATTTAATTCCCTCTAAATCTCTCGTTACCCACCGTTGTACTGTTGTTGCTGGGCAAGATATTTAGTGTCCGTCAAAGCACATTTTTTGTTCTGGGTTGAAGTACAATTCCCAATTTAGCAATTTCATAATTTAGTGGTTTCTGCTATATCAGAGCTATTTGAAATCTATCCCTAAAAGGGTATATAATATTCAAGGTGCACATTGGGTCATTCAGAATAACTTCACACACACACGCTTCTGTGCATTTCCAAGTCTAATTCTGTCACTAAATCCATACCGGTCACCCAGCGCCTAAATACTAGGCCTCAAATTTATATCCCGCTGAATTTGAATACAATACATTGGGCCAAATAATATATTTGTTGTTGTGGTGAACCATAACAATGAGAAAAACATCTAGTAAGGGACGCGGACGTGGACATGGTCGTGGTGGTGTTAGTGGACCCTCTGGTGCTGGGAGAGGACGTGGCCGTTCTGCCACATCCACACGTCCTAGTGTACCAACTACCTCAGGTCCCAGTAGCCGCCAGAATTTACAGCGATATATGGTGGGGCCCAATGCCGTTCTAAGGATGGTAAGGCCTGAGCAGGTACAGGCATTAGTCAATTGGGTGGCCGACAGTGGATCCAGCACGTTCACATTATCTCCCACCCAGTCTTCTGCAGAAAGCGCACAGATGGCGCCTGAAAACCAACCCCATCAGTCTGTCACATCACCCCCATGCATACCAGGGAAACTGTCTCAGCCTCAAGTTATGCAGCAGTCTCTTATGCTGTTTGAAGACTCCGCTGGCAGGGTTTCCCAAGGGCATCCACCTAGCCCTTCCCCAGCGGTGAAAGACATAGAATGCACTGACGCACAACCACTTATGTTTCCTGATGATGAGGACATGGGAATACCACCTCAGCATGTCTCTGATGATGACGAAACACAGGTGCCAACTGCTGCGTCTTTCTGCAGTGTGCAGACTGAACAGGAGGTCAGGGATCAAGACTGGGTGGAAGACGATGCAGGGGACGATGAGGTCCTAGACCCCACATGGAATGAAGGTCGTGCCACTGACTTTCACAGTTCGGAGGAAGAGGCAGTGGTGAGACCGAGCCAACAGCGTAGCAAAAGAGGGAGCAGTGGGCAAAAGCAGAACACCCGCCGCCAAGAGACTCCGCCTGCTACTGACCGCCGCCATCTGGGACCGAGCACCCCAAAGGCAGCTTCAAGGAGTTCCCTGGCATGGCACTTCTTCAAACAATGTGCTGACGACAAGACCCGAGTGGTTTGCACGCTGTGCCATCAGAGCCTGAAGCGAGGCATTAACGTTCTGAACCTGAGCACAACCTGCATGACCAGGCACCTGCATGCAAAGCATGAACTGCAGTGGAGTAAACACCTTAAAACCAAGGAAGTCACTCAGGCTCCCCCTGCTACCTCTTCTGCTGCTGCCGCCTCGGCCTATTCTGCTGCTGCCGCCTCGGCCTCTTCCTCCGCCTCTGGAGGAACGTTGGCACCTGCCGCCCAGCAAACAGGGGATGTACCACCAACACCACCACCACCACCTCCGTCACCAAGCGTCTCAACCATGTCACACGCCAGCGTTCAGCTCTCCATCTCACAAACATTTGATAGAAAGCGTAAATTCCCACCTAGCCACCCTCGATCCCTGGCCCTGAATGCCAGCATTTCTAAACTACTGGCCTATGAAATGCTGTCATTTAGGCTGGTGGACACAGACAGCTTCAAACAGCTCATGTCGCTTGCTGTCCCACAGTATGTTGTTCCCAGCCGGCACTACTTCTCCAAGAGAGCCGTGCCTTCCCTGCACAACCAAGTATCCGATAAAATCAAGTGTGCACTGCGCAACGCCATCTGTAGCAAGGTCCACCTAACCACAGATACGTGGACCAGTAAGCACGGCCAGGGACGCTATATCTCCCTAACTGCACACTGGGTAAATGTAGTGGCAGCTGGGCCCCAGGCGGAGAGCTGTTTGGCGCACGTCCTTCCGCCGCCAAGGATCGCAGGGCAACATTCTTTGCCTCCTGTTGCCACCTCCTCCTTCTCGGCTTCCTCCTCCTCTTCTTCCACCTGCTCATCCAGTCAGCCACACACCTTCACCACCAACTTCAGCACAGCCCGGGGTAAACGTCAGCAGGCCATTCTGAAACTCATATGTTTGGGGGACAGGCCCCACACCGCACAGGAGTTGTGGCGGGGTATAGAACAACAGACCGACGAGTGGTTGCTGCCGGTGAGCCTCAAGCCCGGCCTGGTGGTGTGTGATAATGGGCGAAATCTCGTTGCAGCTCTGGGACTAGCCAATTTGACGCACATCCCTTGCTTGGCGCATGTGCTGAATTTGGTGGTGCAGAAGTTCATTCACAACTACCCCGACATGTCAGAGCTGCTGCATAAAGTGCGGGCCGTCTGTTCGCGCTTCCGGCGTTCACATCCTGCTGCTGCTCGCCTGTCTGCGCTACAGCGTAACTTCGGCCTTCCCGCTCACCGCCTCATATGCGACGTGCCCACCAGGTGGAACTCCACCTTGCACATGCTGGACAGACTGTGCGAGCAGCAGCAGGCCATAGTGGAGTTTCAGCTGCAGCACGCACGGGTCAGTCGCACTACAGAACAGCACCACTTCACCACCAATGACTGGGCCTCCATGCGAGACCTGTGTGCCCTGTTGCGCTGTTTCGAGTACTCCACCAACATGGCCAGTGGCGATGACACCGTTATCAGCGTTACAATACCACTTCTATGTCTCCTTGAGAAAACACTTAGGGCGATGATGGAAGAGGAGGTGGCCCAGGAGGAGGAGGAGGAGGAGGAGGAAGAGGGGTCATTTTTAGCACTTTCAGGCCAGTCTCTTCGAAGTGACTCAGAGGGAGGTTTTTGGCAACAGCAGAGGCCAGGTACAAATGTGGCCAGCCAGGGCCCACTACTGGAGGACGAGGAGGACGAGGATGAGGAGGAGGTGGAGGAGGATGAGGATGAAGCATGGTCACAGCGGGGTGGCACCCAACGCAGCTCGGGTCCATCACTGGTGCGTGGCTGGGGGGAAAGGCAGGACGATGACGATACGCCTCCCACAGAGGACAGCTTGTCCTTATCCCTGGGCAGCCTGGCACACATGAGCGACTACATGCTGCAGTGCCTGCGCAACGACAGCAGAGTTGCCCACATTTTAACCTGTGCGGACTACTGGGTTGCCACCCTGCTGGATCCACGCTACAAAGACAATGTGCCCACCTTACTTCCTGCACTGGAGCGTGATAGGAAGATGCGCGAGTACAAGCGCACGTTGGTAGACACGCTACTGAGAGCATTCCCAAATGTCACAGGGGAACAAGTGGAAGCCCAAGGCCAAGGCAGAGGAGGAGCAAGAGGTCGCCAAGGCAGCTGTGTCACGGCCAGCTCCTCTGAGGGCAGGGTTAGCATGGCAGAGATGTGGAAAACTTTTGTCAACACGCCACAGCTAACTGCACCACCACCTGATACGCAACGTGTTAGCAGGAGGCAACATTTCACTAACATGGTGGAACAGTACGTGTGCACACCCCTCCACGTACTGACTGATGGTTCGGCCCCATTCAACTTCTGGGTCTCTAAATTGTCCACGTGGCCAGAGCTAGCCTTTTATGCCTTGGAGGTGCTGGCCTGCCCGGCAGCCAGCGTTTTGTCTGAACGTGTATTCAGCACGGCAGGGGGCGTCATTACAGACAAACGCAGCCGCCTGTCTACAGCCAATGTGGACAAGCTGACGTTCATAAAAATGAACCAGGCATGGATCCCACAGGACCTGTCCGTCCCTTGTCCAGATTAGACATTAACTACCTCCCCATAACCATATATTATTGGACTCCAGGGCACTTCCTCATTCAATCCTATTTTTATTTTCATTTTACCATTATATTGCGAGGCTACCCAAAGTTGAATGAACCTCTCCTCTGCCTGTGTGCTAGGCCTAAATATATGCCAATGGACTGTTGCAGTGGTGGGTGACGTGAAGCCTGATTCTCTGCTATGATATGAAGACTGATTCTCTGCTGACATGAAGCCAGATTGTCTGTTACGGGACCTTTCTCCTCTGCCTGGGTTCTGGGCCTAAATTTATGAAAATTGACTCTTACAGTGGTGGGTGACGTGAAGCCTGATTCTCTGCTATGATATGAAGACTGATTCTCTGCTGACATGAAGCCAGATTCTCTGTTACGGGACCTCTCTCCTCTGCCTGGGTGCTGGGCCTAAATTTATGACAATGGACTGTTGCAGTGGTGGCTGACGTGAAGCCTGATTCTCTGCTATGACATGCAGACTGATTCTCTGCTGTCATGAAGCCAGATTGTCTGTTACGGGACCTCTCTGCTCTGCCTGTGTGCTAGGCCTAAATATATGCCAATGGACTGTTGCAGTGGTGGCTGACGTGAAGCCTCATTCTCTGCTATGACATGCAGACTGATTCTCTGCTGTCATGAAGCCAGATTGTCTGTTACGGGACCTCTCTGCTCTGCCTGTGTGCTAGGCCTAAATATATGCCAATGGACTGTTGCAGTGGTGGGTGACGTGAAGCCTCATTCTCTGCTATGACATGCAGACTGATTCTCTGCTGACATGAAGCCAGATTGTCTGTTACGGGACCTCTCTGCTCTGCCTGTGTGCTAGGCCTAAATATATGCCAATGGACTGTTGCAGTGGTGGGTGACGTGAAGCCTCATTCTCTGCTATGACATGCAGACTGATTCTCTGCTGACATGAAGCCAGATTGTCTGTTACGGGACCTCTCTGCTCTGCCTGTGTGCTAGGCCTAAATATATGCCAATGGACTGTTGCAGTGGTGGGTGACGTGAAGCCTCATTCTCTGCTATGACATGCAGACTGATTCTCTGCTGACATGAAGCCAGATTGTCTGTTACGGGACCTCTCTGCTCTGCCTGTGTGCTAGGCCTAAATATATGCCAATGGACTGTTGCAGTGGTGGGTGACGTGAAGCCTCATTCTCTGCTATGACATGCAGACTGATTCTCTGCTGACATGAAGCCAGATTGTCTGTTACGGGACCTCTCTGCTCTGCCTGTGTGCTAGGCCTAAATATATGCCAATGGACTGTTGCAGTGGTGGGTGACGTGAAGCCTCATTCTCTGCTATGACATGCAGACTGATTCTCTGCTGACATGAAGCCAGATCCTCTGTTACGGGAGCTCTCTCCTCTGCCTGGGTGCTGGGCCTAAATTTATGACAATTGACTGTTGCAGTGGTGGGTGACGTGAAGCCTGATTCTCTGCTATGATATGAAGACTGATTCTCTGCTGACATGAAGCCAGATTGTCTGTTACGGGACCTTTCTCCTCTGCCTGGGTTCTGGGCCTAAATTTATGAAAATTGACTCTTACAGTGGTGGGTGACGTGAAGCCTGATTCTCTGCTATGATATGAAGACTGATTCTCTGCTGACATGAAGCCAGATTCTCTGTTACGGGACCTCTCTCCTCTGCCTGGGTGCTGGGTAGTGTTGAGCGCGAATATTCGAAAAGCAAATTTTTTTCGCGAATATCGCAACTTCGCGATTTCGCGAATATTTCGAATATAGTGCTATATATTCGTAAAAACGAATATTCGTTTTTTGTTTCCCCCCCCCCCCCCACAAAATTACAGTACACATATAATTGATTGTTTCCCAAAGGTCCAACAGCTCAGATCTTACTCACATTGCCTAGAAAGTGATTGAGGCGCGAATCTTCGTAAGGCGATTTTATTAGCGCACATGCGAATATCGGCACGTCCCAGAACAGAGGCAAAGGGCTTTGCATTCATACATTAGTGAATTGAGTTGCGAATCTTCGTAAGGCGATTTTATTAGCGCACATGCGAATATCTACACTTGTCCCAGAACAGAGGCAAAGGGCTTTGCATTCATACATTAGTGATTGAATTGAGCTGCGAATCTTCGTAAGGCGATTTTATTAACGCAAATGCAAATATCTACACTTGTCCCCAGAACAGAGAGGCAAAGGCCTGTGCATTCATATAGTATAGCACCATATTCGCGAATACGTAGAACTTCGTAAAAGTCGATTTACGAATATTCGTATTTTTTATTTTACTTTCCACCTTACAGATTACATTGATCTGTACTCTGTCAACTACTGTCATCACCCCCCACTGTATCTCGATTGATTCCCAAAAGTCTCACATTCCCTAGAAAGTGATTGAGGTGCGAATCTTCGTAAGGCGATTTTATTAGCGCACATGCGAATATCTACACTTGTCCCAGAACAGAGGCAAAGGGCATTGCATTCATACATTAGTGATTGAATTGAGTTGCGAATCTTCGTAAGGCGATTTCATTAGCGCACATGTGAATTTTGCATAGCATATGTATTATGCGATAATTCGAATTATCGCATATGCGAAATAATAACGAATTTGAATAATCGCGAATATTTTACGAATATTCTTTCGAATATTCACAAAATTTCGCGAATTCGAATATGGGACATGCCGCTCAACACTAGTGCTGGGCCTAAATTTATGACAATGGACTGTTGCAGTGGTGGGTGACGTGAAGCCTGATTCTCTGCTATGACATGCAGACTGATTCTCTGCTGACATGAAGCCAGATTGTCTGTTACGGGACCTCTCTCCTCTGCCTGGGTGCTGGGCCTAAATATATGCCAATGGACTGTTGCAGTGGTGGCTGACGTGAAGCCTCATTCTCTGCTATGACATGCAGACTAATTCTCTGCTGACATGAAGACAGATTCTCTGTTACGGGACCTCTCTCCTCTGCCTGGGTGCCGGGGCCTAAATATCTGAGAATGGACTGTTCCAGTGGTGGCTGACGTGAAGCCTCATTCTCTGCTATGACATGCAGACTAATTCTCTGCTGACATGAAGACAGATTCTCTGTTACGGGACCTCCCTCCTCTGCCTGGGTGCTGGGCCTAAATATATGCCAATGGACTGTTGCAGTGGTGGCTGACGTGAAGCCTCATTCTCTGCTATGACATGCAGACTAATTCTCTGCTGACATGAAGACAGATTCTCTGTTACGGGACCTCCCTCCTCTGCCTGGGTGCTGGGCCTAAATATATGCCAATGGACTGTTGCAGTGGTGGCTGACGTGAAGCCTCATTCTCTGCTATGACATGCAGACTGATTCTCTGCTGACATGAAGCCAGATTCTCTGTTACGGGACCTCTCTCCTCTGCCTGTGTGTGTGCTGGGCCTAAATATATGCCAATGGACTGTTGCAGTGGTGGCTGACGTGAAGCCTCATTCTCTGCTATGACATGCAGACTGATTCTCTGCTGACATGAAGCCAGATTCTCTGTTACGGGACCTCTCTCCTCTGCCTGTGTGTGTGCTGGGCCTAAATATATGCCAATGGACTGTTGCAGTGGTGGCTGACGTGAAGCCTCATTCTCTGCTATGACATGCAGACTAATTCTCTGCTGACATGAAGACAGATTCTCTGTTACGGGACCTCCCTCCTCTGCCTGGGTGCTGGGCCTAAATATATGCCAATGGACTGTTGCAGTGGTGGCTGACGTGAAGCCTCATTCTCTGCTATGACATGCAGACTGATTCTCTGCTGACATGAAGCCAGATTCTCTGTTACGGGACCTCTCTCCTCTGCCTGTGTGTGTGCTGGGCCTAAATATATGCCAATGGACTGTTGCAGTGGTGGCTGACGTGAAGCCTCATTCTCTGCTATGACATGCAGACTGATTCTCTGCTGACATGAAGCCAGATTCTCTGTTACGGGACCTCTCTCCTCTGCCTGTGTGTGTGCTGGGCCTAAATATATGCCAATGGACTGTTGCAGTGGTGGCTGACGTGAAGCCTCATTCTCTGCTATGACATGCAGACTAATTCTCTGCTGACATGAAGACAGATTCTCTGTTACGGGACCTCCCTCCTCTGCCTGGGTGCTGGGCCTAAATATATGCCAATGGACTGTTGCAGTGGTGGCTGACGTGAAGCCTCATTCTCTGCTATGACATGCAGACTAATTCTCTGCTGACATGAAGACAGATTCTCTGTTACGGGACCTCTCTCCTCTGCCTGGGTGCCGGGGCCTAAATATCTGAGAATGGACTGTTCCAGTGGTGGGTGACGGGAAGCCAGATTCTCTGCTATGGAACCTCTCTCCAATTGATTTTGGTTAATTTTTATTTATTTAATTTTTATTTTAATTCATTTCCCTATCCACATTTGTTTGCAGGGGATTTACCTACATGTTGCTGCCTTTTGCAGCCCTCTAGCTCTTTCCTGGGCTGTTTTACAGCCTTTTTAGTGCCGAAAAGTTCGGGTCCCCATTGACTTCAATGGGGTTCGGGTTCGGGACGAAGTTCGGATCGGGTTCGGATCCCGAACCCGAACATTTCCGGGATGTTCGGCCGAACTTCTCGAACCCGAACATCCAGGTGTTCGCTCAACTCTAGTGATGATTAACCTTCTGGAAGTTTTTCCCATCTGTATGCAGGATCTTTGGAGCTCAGCCAGAGTGACTATTGGGTTCTTGGTCACCTGTTTTACCAAGCACTTCTCCCCTGGTTACTTAGTTTAATGGGGTGGCCAGCTCCAGGAAGAGTTTTGGTTGTTTTAAACTTCTTCCATTTAAGAGTACGTTCAGTTCAGCAGAACTTTTTTTAACCTTCTCCAGATCTCATGGCTTGCTTTTTGCTCTGATATGCATTGTCAGCTGTGAGAGCTTATATAGACAGGGTGAGTGTTCCCAAATTATGTCCCATCAACTGAATTTACCACTGGTTCTCGTTATGGGGTATTGAGTGCAGGTTGTTGAGAGAAACTTTATTTTTATTTTTTATTTTCATATTTTTTTAAACCACAACATCGCTTCCCTGAGTTGAGGGCGCATCGTGCATCTGCTTTATGCGCATGCGCTGTGCCCGGCGCATGCGCATAAAGCAGACGCGCGATGCGATCCCGGCCAGTGAGGGTGCCGGGCGCATGCGCTGAAGATGGCCGGGGACACTAGTACAGCGCTTCAGAGTAGCCGCCCAGCTCAGTGAATATTGATGAGCTGGGCGGCGCTTCAAACGGCAGTTGTGGCGAGGCTGGCTGGGCGCAAATTGATATGAAGCACTGCCCCTTGGGCAGATTGAACGCCAGGAAAGCAGGTTATAAAACTTCTTTTTACTGTATTTATGAGGCGGACAGGGGGGATACTTAGATGATTCTAATACCCTTTATAAGACCTATACTGTCATATATACCCCTAAATATGCTTTTTGGGCCTGTCAGTGTCCCTTTAATAAAAAGCGTAAAATTTAGATAACATTAGCAAAAATACAAAACGAACAGCAGGTGGCAAAAGAGAGCAAAGCAAATCCCCCAAAAATCTTTAAATATATAAATGCTAAAAAAAACAATGCCCGAGCATGTAGGTCCCCTAAATAATTGTAAAGGGGGGGGGGGGGGTAGTAACTGAAGATAAGGAAAAGGCAGAGTTACTAAATGTTTTTTTTAGCTCTATGTATACAAAAGAAGAGTAAGGAGCTGATATCTGTGGTGCTGGGGCTGTTAGTACATCCAGTGATATACTCACTTGGCTAACTGTAGATATGGTCCAAGATAAGTTAAATAAGGTAAATGTGAACAAGGCTCCGGATCCAGATAGATTACACCCAAGAGTGCTTAAAGAGCTCAGTTCAGTCATTGCTGTGCCCCTGTTTATATTTTTTAAAGATTCTCTATGTACTGGTACAGTGCCAAGTTATTGGCGCAAGGCAAATGTGGTGCCCGTATTTGAAAAAGGACTCTTAAGGGACTATATACAAGAGTATGTGACTGTAAATAATATTATAAGTGATAACCAACATAGGGACGGCTGTGGATGTAGTGTTTCTGGATTTTGCAAAGTATCAAAATACTGTCTCTCATAGACGTTTAATAGGTAAAGTAAGGTCTATTGGCTTGGAAAGTATAGTTTGTAATTGGATTGAAAACTGGCTGAAGGACCATGTCCAGAGAGTTGTGGTCAATGATTCCTATTCAGAATTGTCCCAGGTTATAAGTTGTGTACCCCAAGGTTCAGTGCTGGGCCCTCTATTATTTAATTTATTTATTAATGATATTGAGGACAGGATTAATAGCACCATTTCTATTTTTGCAGATGACACTAAGCTATGTAGTACTGTACAGTCTATGGAAGATGTCCATATACTATAAGCTGACTTGAACACTCTGAGTGATTGGGCATCAACTTGGGAAATGAGATTCAATGTGGACAAATGTAAAGTTTTGCATCTTGGTAGTAATTATCTCTGTGCTTCATATGTCCTAGGTGATGTAGCACTGGGAGAGAGGGTAGATTAAATAACAGCATACAATGTCAATCAGCTGCTTCTAAGGCCACCAGGATATTGTCATACATTAAACGAGGCATGGACTTGCAGGGCAGGGATGTAATACTACCACTTTACAAAGCGTTGGGGTGGCCTCATCTGGAATATACAGTCCAGTTCTGGGCACCAGTCCATAGAAAGGACGCACTGCAGCTGGAAAAAGTACAGAGGAGAGCGACTAAACTAATAAAGGGCATGGAGGGTGTTAGTTATGAAGAAAGATTTAAAGAATTTAATTTATTTAGTCTTGAGAAGAGATGTCTAAGGGGGGACATGATTAACCTTTAGAAATATATAAATGGGCCATGCAAAAATACAGTGAAAAACTGTTCCATATAAAATGCCCTCAAAAGACAAGGGGGCACTGCCTCCGACTGGAGAAGAAAACGTTCAGTCTCATGAAACGTCAAAGCTTCTTTACTGTAAGAACTGCAAATCTGTGGAATAGACTTCCTCAGGACGTGGTCACAACAGGAACAGTGGACAGTTTTAAAAAGGGTTTAGATGAATTTTTAAAAGTAAACATTATGCTTATGAACACGAGTAGAAAGGCATGTGATCCTCCTCCTTTCCCTCCATGCTTCCTGCTCATCCCTGTCCAGCCCTTCTCTCATCCTCCTCCACATCGGCAGAAGTAAGAGCTGCAATTATAGTACAGTGGGATGCGAAAGTTTGGGCAACCTTGTTAATCGTCATGATTTTCCTGTATAAATCGTTGGTTGTTACGATAAAAAAATGTCAGTTAAATATATCATATAGGAGACACACAGTGATATTTGAGAAGTGAAATGAAGATTATTGGATTTACAGAAAGTGTGCTATAATTGTTTAAACAAAATTAGGCAGGTGCATAAATTTGGGCACAACAAAAAAGAAATGAAATCAATATTTAGTAGATCCTCCTTTTGCAGAAATTACAGCCTCTAAATGCTTCCTATAGGTTCCAATGAGAGTCTGGATTCTGGTTGAAGGTATTTTGGACCATTCCTCTTTACAAAACATCTTTAGTTCATTCAGGTTTGATGGCTTTCGAGCATGGACAGTTCTCTTTAAGTCACACCACAGATTTTCAATTATATTCAGGTCTGGGGACTGAGATGGCCATTCCAGAACGTTGTACTTGTTCCTCTGCATAAATGCCTTAGTGGATTTTGAGCAGTGTTTAGGTTCGTTGTCTTGTTGAAAGATCCAGCCCCAGCGCAGTTTCAGCTTTGTCACTGATTGCTGGACATTGGTCTCCAGAATCTGCTGATACTGAGTGGAATCCATGTGTCCCTCAACTTTTTTTTTTAAATTAACAATTTTTATTGTTTTTCAAATAATAACAAAAATAGATGACAATGGCGGATAAGTAGCGCCGATATGAAAGTACAAAAATATAAATATACGGTATTAAGTCATACCAGCACATCATAACACAGCAAATCAGTAAGCAGTGCCATAATTTAACATAAATGGGGAAAGGGAAGTGGAGAAAACATCAACAAAACAAATGGTATAAATCAGGTAAGATACAAATATATGTTATAGCTCACTAGATGCAGCAACAGGGTACGGTACTAAGTCAGTTATTTGCCCTATACAATAGAGAAAGGGTAAAATGGTAATTATGAGAAAAGAAAGCTAGAGAAAATAGGCAAGTAAAAATTAAGAAAGGCCCCTAAACGTCTTCCACGGAGCCCACATGTCCAGGAAGGTGCCTCTAGTGCGGGTTTCCCAATGAGAGAGTTCCTCTAATCTATACAGTTGGTCAACCTTTTGTGTCCATTTAGCCTCATCTGGGGCCTCTGTAGAAAGCCAGGCGGCAGCAACTAAAATTCTAGATGCAGCTAATAGTATAAGTAATAAGGACCTGACCTTCTTGTGGATCCCATCCAGCCCCAGGCCAAGGAGAGTCAGTTCAGGAGAACATACCAAAGAAGTGCCACATATCTTATTACATTTAATTATTATGGAATGCCACCATGATTGAATAGTTGGGCATTCCCACCATATGTGGTAGAAAGTGCCCTTGGAGGTTTTGCATCTCCAACAGGAGTCGGAAACACTGGAAAAGTATTGTGCAATATTTTCTGGAGTTTTGTACCACCGCATCATAATCTTGTACCCATTTTCCTGAACACGCACACATCTTGAAATTTTATGTGGAACAGAAAACATAGTCTTGATTTCAGTGGGGGTTAGGGATCGATTGAGATCTTTTCCCCAAACTCTCACTATAGCTGGTGTAATGTCAGTCACCGGTGACTTGATCCTTTTGTATATGAAGGAAATTAATCTATTAGGCGCTTGTTTAGATCCAATTAGCCCTTCAAACCATGGAAACAGAGGTGTCACCTTAGGAAGGCTCTCCGCCGAAGCCATTTCAGATAGTATATATTTGTGTACAAATGAAAGAGACATAGATTCTTTCAAGTTGGTAAAAAGGAGAGGAAGGGGGGGGAAGGTATCGTGTTCTTTTAGGATATCTGATATGAGTAAGTTAGACTGCCTAACCACAGGGCTACAAGTCTCTTTTAAATCCAAGGGTGCTAAATCAATGACATCTCTCAAAGTCAGAAGTGAGGAAGGAGTGGTAAGCATTATACCACTAGAGGAGAACCATTCCCAAACTGCCAATGAGCATCTTATCATAGGGTTTTGGATTTGAGAAGTTGGGGGAAAGGATTTCCCAGCTAGCAGAACAGCTCTGGGATTGGAGGGGAGAAAGCTATTTTCCATCTGAACCCAAAATTTATGGGGGGGAGCTCTAATCCAATCTACTACTCTGGCTAGATGTATGGCTTTCATGTATATTTCAGGATCTGGGAGATTAATCCCACCTAGCTCCTTTGGTTTGGTGAGAGTGTCCAATGCAATTCTCGGTCTGCGCCCCTTCCAAATAAAGTGACGTACTGCTTTGTTAAATCTATTAAAGAAGGATTTCGGTATCTTGATAGGCAGAACCTGCATGACATACGTCAATTTGGGTAGAATCAATGCCGATACCATATTCTTTCTGCCAAACCAAGACAGAAAAGGGAGGTCCAACGAGTCCATCTGGTCAATAACCGACTTTAAAAGAGGAATAAAGTTTAGTTTGTATAAGTCTTTAGTATTAGGGGATATGTTCACTCCCAGGTACGTCAACCTTTGTGTGGACCAGTTAAAGGGGGATTGGAGCTTAAGAATTCTAATTGTTGAGGGAGGGAACCCACTATGAATGAGTTGAGATTTAGCAGGGTTTACCTTGAAATTAGAGAGTGACCCAAATAAATCCAACAACGATAAGATAGCAGGAAGAGATTGTTTCGGATTGGTTGTGCAGATCAAGAGGTCATCAGCAAATGCAGCTAATTTGATTTCCTGACTTCCCACTTTAAGTCCTATAATATCTGTTTGCTGTCTCAGGGATTGTAAAAGCGTCTCCATAACCAATACGAAAATAAGCGGGGACAGGGGACAGCCCTGTCTTGTGCCATTCCTTATACTGAAGCAGGGAGACAGGGTATCATTAACTAGTACCGATGCCGAGGAGGAGTGATACATAGCCCTGATTGCATTTGAGAATTGAACAGGGATATTAAATTTGGCTAGCGTAAGACTAATATATAGCCAGTCTATTCTGTCAAACGCCTTCTCGGCATCGGTACCTAAGAGAACTATGGGTATTTTTTTAAAAGAGGAGAAGTACAATGCATTTAGAACTTTCATAACATTGTCCTTACCCTCTCTTCCCTTAACAAATCCGACCTGGTGTGGATGGATCAGGGAGGGGAGTAGTTTTTGCAGTC
The DNA here is from genome assembly GCF_014858855.1 of Bufo gargarizans. NCBI lineage: Eukaryota > Metazoa > Chordata > Amphibia > Anura > Bufonidae > Bufo > Bufo gargarizans. The sequence goes on from NC_058083.1 coordinate 273,785,627, forward strand.
TAGTAGCCAACATTTTGGCCAATAGTTTAAGGTCAGTGTTAAGCAAAGATATGGGACGGTAATTTGAGCAGATGGAATGATCCTTACCTGGTTTGGGAATAATTGTTATCGTAGCTCTAGACATATCGGATGACACAGGGGAGTTATGCAGAGCATTATTGCATATTGGAAGTAGGTGGGGAAACAGGACTTCGGAATAAGCTTTATAATAGGACAGAGGTAAACCATCCGGTCCGGGGCATTTCCCGGTCGGGGATGAATTAAGTGCTTCTTGAATGTCCGCTACAGTAAACGGAGCAGCCAGCTGGTCATGTTGGTTATTTGTAAGGATAGGGAGATGAAGCGAGCTAAGAAAGGAAGAGATATTTTGTTCCTTATTTCAGGGACTTATCCAGTCCAGGATCAGGAAGATGGGGGGGGGGGGGAGATTGTACAGGGACTCATAATACAACTTAAACTGTTCTGCTATTTCTTCTGTTTTGAGCAACATTGAACCTGTTGGAGAGGTAATTTTATGTATAAAGCCATTTAGTTTCCTACGTTTAATCCGTTGTATCTGAAACTTTGTTGCTTTATCGCCATGAGCAAAATATTTTTGCTGAGAGCTTAAAAAATACTTCGCAGAGCGCTCATTTAGTAAATTTTTAAGCTCTGTTTTGAGTAAAATAAGTTCAGATAAGTGAAGTTGCAATAAAGAAATTTTATGAGTCTTCTCTAAGTTATTAATCCTGGAAAGAAGGGAGTCTATTTTTTTGTTGGCCTCTTTCTTCAGATAAGAGCATAGGCTTATCAATTGTCCCCTTATATAGGCTTTATGGGCATCCCATAGGGTATTTGGGGAAATGTCAGAAGTATGATTAATTTGGAAGTACTCCTTTAGGAGGGAAAGTATTTTATTCTTATGTTTGGCATTCTCCAAGATGGACTCGTTGAACCTCCAACCAGATTTCTTACCCATACCTTGTGAAGGGCGGATGGAGCAGAAGACTGGTGAATGGTCTGATAGCGTCATGGACCCTATTTTCGCCGAAGAGCAAAGTTGCAAGTGTTCTTTGGAGATTAATACATAATCAATTCTGCTATATGAGTTGTTGGCTGCAGAAAAAAAAGAGTAGTCAATATTAGTAGGATTAAGACATCTCCACACATCAACCAAACCAAGTTTGAACATTCTAGCCAGAGTAGCTTTGATTGCCTTAGAGGGGAGAGCTGATTTTCTTGAAGACGTATCCAAAAGGGGATTGAGAGGCATATTCAAATCTCCCGCTATTATTAATATACCTTCCCTATGTTTCTCAACTAAAGATAGAAGGCTGGCAATCCATCTAGTTTGGTCAGCATTAGGGGCGTAGGCATTAACAAAAGTGTACAAGGTTTGACCGATTTTTCCTTTTAATATAATGTAACGGCCCTCTGGGTCTTGAACATGACTCAGATAGGTGAATGGGGTGTTACGCCTGAAACCAATGCTGACCCCTCTAGACGCCGCCCCATCTGCGCCACAATGATACCAAGTAGGGTATTTAGTGAATGATAGGTTTGGAAAGTTATCCTGCTTAAAATGAGTTTCTTGTAGGAAAATCACTGTACTTTTTTCCTTCCAGAGGAGAGAAAAGATTTGACTGCGTTTAGAGGGGGACCTCAATCCCTTCACGTTATAAGAGACAATTACTAGTTCAGACATTTCTTGACCATAATAACATACGGAGCATAGCGATGCATAATGAGCATAATAGAATCTATAGGCCCTGAGTCATACCATAATAACATATAAACAGAAACCTGAGACCACACTAAGTGGTATAACAACAACATGTGAAGTCGCACGTACAGCAACTATCAAGTGGGGTAGGGGGAGAGTGAAACAAGTTCACAAGTAACCTGCATCAGGGAGGGAACCGGCCTAAAATATAAAACATAAAATCATAAGAGACAAAAGCATAGATCAAATCTGTAAAAGGAAGGTGACATTAAAGCTGGATTAAAATAACAGTATAGCGGACTACAAATAGAGAGGGACTGACAGGACAGTAAGAGAATAGAAGAAGAAAAGTCAAAGACAAATGACACCAAGAGTTCAGGAGCTATCCTGTGAGAAGTGGGTCTTTTTTGGCGTTGAGACATCTCTGGACTTCTTGGACCTCATCTTCTTCGGTGTTGTAGTAGTCTCCCAAGGCTGGGGGACAAGTAAAGCTGGTAGAGCTGAAATATCTTGAACTTTGTCCCAATCTGAAATGTTCAGAGGAGGAGAGTCCAAAGCTATATAAGCTTCCGATAAGTCCGAGAAGGATGATATCGTGATCCTTTTTCCATCAGCTAGGAAGGACAGCCCAAACGGAAAGGACCATCTGTAGAGGATCTTCTTTTCCTTAAGCAATGACGTAAGGGGCCTCAAAAATCGCCTTTTTTGCAGGGTAGATGGTGATAAGTCTTGATATATCTGTATCTGCGACTCCTCCAGGAGAATCGATGGTGCAATTCTGGCAGCTTTCAATATTGCTTCCTTAACCTGGTAGTTCAGGAAACGACATATCACGTCCCTGGGGGGATCAGTGTCCTTAGGACGAGGGCGTAAAGCATGGCTGGATCAAATTCTCCCAGCAAGGAAGTGACTATTTTTGTAATGGCGTTCGGAATGTCTGAGGTGGAGATCGTCTCAGGGATCCCTCTAAACCGGAGGTTATTACGCCTTCCTCTATTCTCCTGGTCTTCCAGGGAGGAATATAACTGATTAAAGTGAAACTGGCAGGCAGATAACGATTTAGTGACTGCAGCGCTGTGGTCAAGCGTCGCTGCGTGAGCAGTTTCTAGCGCATCCACTCTGTGGCCTATCTGCTGAATGTCCTGAGCCACCTCCTGTAGTTTCGAGATTACCGGGTGCATTGCCTCCTCTAAAGCTTGCTTAATGAAGCTACGTGACACCGGGAGGTTGCGGGACTCACCCTCTTCCTCCGCGTCTTTTAGATTACAGCCACTCTGCAGCTTTGTCTCTAATCTGAATAAAAATGGCTGCTGCTGGCCTCAGTCTCTCTGGAACTTCTGCTCTTAGGGTGGCCAGACGTCCTGTTTTAGGCCGGACAGTCCGGTTTTTAGACTCCTAGTACTCGTTACTGCGCAAGGATGGACGGTAAGAAGTTCCCCTTTTCTGTTGTTATGGATGATGGTCCGGTGGGTCCGGCTCAGGCATGGTCACTTAAAGTACCAAAGGCAGGGGGCAGGGCCTGGCAGCATGTCCGGATCACACTGCGCGCTTACGTGACATCACAAAGGTATCAGCGCTGCAGGTCCGGTAGGAAGTTGGGAACAGAGGAGCGCAGGAGCCACTGCTAGTCTGCCACTGCCCACTTGCCCAGTAGTCTGACTCTATAATACAGTCACCACTCACCCCCACCTCGCCTTGTTCTCTCTTTCTCTCTGCCAGACATTTCTGCCAGCCTGAGCCAGGCCCAGGAGCAGCACTCATTCAGCCAGCCAGAGCCCACACTGAGCCCAGCCAGCCTCCAGCATTCAGCCTTGCAAGTTGCCACAGACTTATAGCAGGCTGATTCAGCAGCTTTCAGCCAGAGCCAGCTCAGGTAAGAGTTTCTATCTGGCCTTGGTATGTTCTGTATATTATATGTGAGCTGGCCTGGTATAAGTTATGCATCTTCTGGTATATTAAGATGTATAACTTATACATTTATAAATATATGAGTGCGGACCTGTATGTATGTATGTATGCAGAGTGTATTTGTGTATATATACAGTACAGGCCAAAAGTTTGGACACACCTTCTCATTCAAAGAGTTTTCTTTATTTTCATGACTATGTAGATTGTAGATTCACACTGAAGGCATCAAAACTATGAATTAACACATGTGTAATTATAAACATAACAAAAAAGTGTGAAACAACTGAAAATATGTCATATTCTAGGTTCTTCAAAGTAGCCACTTTTTGCTTCGATTACTGCTTTGCATTCTTGGCATTCTCTTGATGAGCTTCAAGAGGTACCTGAAATGGTCTTCCAACTGTCTTGAAGGAGTTCCCAGAGATGCTTAGCACTTGTTGGCCCCTTTGCCTTCACTCTGCGGTCCAGCTCACCCCAAACCATCTCAATTGGGTTCAGGTCCGGTGACTGTGGAGGCCAGGTCATCTGGCGCAGCACCCCATCACTCTCCTTCATGATCAAATAGCCCTTACACAGCCTGGAGGTGTGTTTGGGGTCATTGTCCTGTTGAAAAATAAATGATGGTCCAACTAAACGCAAACCGGATGGAATAGCATGCCGCTGCAAGATGTTGTGGTAGCCATGCTGGTTCAGTATGCCTTCAATTTTGAATAAATCCCCAACAGTGTCACCAGCAAATCACCCCCACACCATCACACCTCCTCCTCCTCCATGCTTCACGGTGGGAACCAGGCATGTAGAGTCCATCCATTCACCTTTTCTGCGTCACAAAAAGACACGGTGGTTGGAACCAAAGATCTCAAATTTGGACTCATCAGACCAAAGCACAAATTTTCACTGGTCTAATGTCCATTCCTTGTGTTTTTTAGCCCAAACAAGTCTCTTCTGCTTGTTGCCTGTCCTTAGCAGTGGTTTCCTAGCAGATATTCTGAAGGCCTTATTCACACAGTCTCCTCTTAACAGTTGTTCTAGAGATGTGTCTGCTGCTAGAAATCTGTGTGGCATTGACCTGGTCTCTAATCTGAGCTGCTGTTAACCTGCGATTTCTGAGGCTGGTGACTCGGATGAACTTATCCTCTGCAGCAGAGGTGACTCTTGGTCTTCCTTTCCTGGGGCGGTCTGCATGTGAGCCAGTTTCTTTGTAGCTCTTGATGGTTTTTGTGACTGCACTTGGGGACACTTTCAAAGTTTTCCCAATTTTGACTGACCTTCATTTCTTAAAGTAATGATGGCCACTCGTTTTTATTTACTTGGCTGCTTTTTTCTTGCCATAATACAAATTCTAACAGTCTATTCAGTAGGACTATCAGCTGTGTATCCACCTGACTTCTCCACAACGCAACTGATGGTCCCAACCCCATTTATAAGGCAATAAATCCCACTTATTAAACCTGACAGGGCACACCTGTAAAGTGAAAACCATTTCAGGTGACTACCTCTTGAAGCTCATCAAGAGAATGCCAAGAGTGTGCAAAGCAGTAATCAAAGCAAAAGGTGGCTACTTTGAATAACCTAGAATATGACATATTTTCAGTTGTTTCACACTTTTTTGTTATGTATATAATTCCACATGTGTTAATTCATAGTTTTGATGCCTTCAGTGTGAATCTACAATTTTCATAGTCATGAAAATAAAGAAAACTCTTTGAATGAGAAGGTGTGTCCAAACTTTTGGTCTGTACTGTATATATGTATATATATATATATATATATATATATATATATGTGTGTGTATAATATATATATATATATTTATACTGTATACATACATACATACACACATGCTTGGCGTGTGTTTGTGCTTCAGGGTGCACACTTGGAGTGTCAATCAAGCAGGAGAGTCTAAGCGGAGAGCGGAGGAAGCGTGACTACATGCGCCGCAGCTCTGGCTGCTTACTCGGCGGCGATTAGCAACTATTAACGTTTTTTTTTATACAACCACTGGGATCCCCTTAGATGCTGAGAATGGAAGACAATTGTTCCTGAAGGAATGCAGCGGCAGTGCACATGCACAGCCAGCAATCAGTTCATTCTCTATGGGGTCTCCAAATATAGATGAGCTCATACTTGGCCACTCCATGCGAGACAATTTTCGGGATTAGTGAAGGCTCCAGCGGTCCGACCCCCAACAATTAACTTGTTATCCTTTATCCTGTGGTTAGGTCAGGGCCTACGCCACCTTTGCAGTAGATTGATTCATGCTGAGCAATGTCTGGACCACCACGTAAGAAGTTGTCGGGTGCAGGTTTCAAAAGGAAATTAAGCAAATTCTTTAGTGTTGGTCAAAAGCAAGCCACACAAGCTGATGAGGAATCATATTGTGTAGCTGAAGACGATCCAGTGCATATGTACACAGATGAAGGACCTTCAACAAGCATGACAGTGGTTGTTTCAACATCAACAACTGTTAGTGAGCAATCTGTTTTAGAGAAAAGTTACACAGATACTGAAGAAGTGACCTCTCCAAAATCACCAGAACTATTAGAACAAGAATAGGAGATCACTGCATTACCACTAGATATCTCTTATCCAGCGAACTGGCCAGATGTCATTACTACCTCATTTCGGGATACCATCGTAATGAAAGGCCCAGCAAAGCCAAGCAAAGACTTTGCATTTCCAAGAGATGCATCTAAGAGATGTTTTACAGCAGTCCATTACAAATGCCACCATGGAAATGGAGAAGTGCAGAACAGACATTGGCTAATTTACTCTACCACGCTAAACAGCTGTTTGCTGTTTGCAAAGAAACAAATAAGTTTGACTGCTGGAGGTGTCGATATTTGGAGAAATATATCTCATATTTTGAATGAACACGAACAGTCTGCATCTCATCTTGCTTCTGTGAGAAGGTGGAATGAGTTATTGATGAGGCTTGGATCAGAAATAACTATTGACCAGTCTTACCAGAGATTGTTAACAGCAGAAACTCAGCATTGGCAAAATGTTCTCCAGCGCCTTGTAGCCATCGTCCAATATCTTGGTAAGCAATGCTTGGCTTTCAGAGGAAGCAATGATACACTTTACAGTGAAAACAACGGAAACTTGTGGAGATACTGGCTACCTTTTATACAGTGATGCAGAACCACCTTACAAAAATAACTAGTTCAGAATTTCATTGCCATTACCTGGGAAAGGATATCCAATATTAATTGATTGCCATCATTTCCAAAAAAATAACAAGACGATATTGTTACTTTTAACAAATGCCAAATACTAGTCTATCATCCTTGACTGCACCCCAGATGTTGCTCTTGTGGAACAGATGACCATCATTGTTAGATCTGTGTCGATCACACAAGGGGACTCAACTGCAAGCCCTGAAGTGAAAATTGAAGAAACGTTTCTTGGATTCATCCCAGTATACAGGTCCTTCTAAAAAAACTTAGCATATTGTGATAAAGTTCATTATTTTCTGTAATGTACTGATAAACATTAGACTTTCATATATTTTAGATTCATTCCACACAACTGAAGTAGTTCAAGCCTTTTATTGTTTTAATATTGATGATTTTGGCATACAGCTCATGAAAACCCCAAATTCCTATCTAAAAAAATTAGCATATTTCATCCGACCAATAAAAGAAAAGTGTTTTTAATACAAAAAAAGTCAACCTTCAAATAATTATGTTCAGTTATGCACTCAATACTTGGTCGGGAATCATTTTGCAGAAATGACTGCTTCAATGCGGCATGGCATGGAGGCAATTATCCTGTGGCACTGCTGAGGTGTTATGGAGGCCCAGGATGCTTCGATAGCGGCCTTAAGCTCATCCAGAGTGTTGGGTCTTGCGTCTCTTAACTTTCTCTTCCCAATATCCCACAGATTCTCTATGGGGTTCAGGTCAGGAGAGTTGGCAGGCCAATTGAGCACAGTAATACCATGGTCAGTAAACCATTTACCAGTGGTTTTGGCACTGTGAGCAGGTGCCAGGTCGTGCTGAAAAATGAAATCTTCATCTCCATAAAGCTTTTCAGCAGATGGAAGCATGAAGTGCTCCAAAATCTCCTGATAGCTAGCTGCATTGACCCTGCCCTTGATAAAACACAGTGGACCAACACCAGCAGCTGACATGGCACCCCAGACCATCACTGACTGTGGGTACTTGACACTGGACTTCAGGCATTTTGGCATTTCCCTCTCCCCAGTCTTCCTCCAGACTCTGGCACCTTGATTGCCGAATGACATGCAAAATTTGCTTTCATCCGAAAAAAGTACTTTGGACCACTGAGCAACAGTCCAGTGCTGCTTCTCTGTAGCCCAGGTCAGGCGCTTCTGCCGCTGTTTCTGGTTCAAAAGTGGCTTGACCTGGGGAATGCAGCACCTGTAGCCCATTTCCTGCACACGCCTGTACACGGTGGCTCTGGATGTTTCTACTCCAGACTCAGTCCACTGCTTCCACAGGTCCCCCAAGGTCTTGAATCGGTCCTTCTCCACAATCTTCCTCAGGGTCTGGTCACCTCTTCTCGTTGTGCAGCGTTTTCTGCCACACTTTTTCCTTCCCACAGACTTCCCACTGAGGTGCCTTGATACAGCACTCTGGGAACAGCCTATTCGTTCAGAATTTTTTTTCTGTGTCTTACCCTCTTGCTTGAGGGTGTCAATGATGGCCTTCTGGACAGCAGTCAGGTCGGCAGTCTTACCCATGATTGCGGTTTTGAGTAATGAACCAGGCTGGGAGTTTTTAAAAGCCTCAGGAATCTTTTGCAGGTGTTTAGAGTTAATTAGTTGATTCAGATGATTTGGTTAATAGCTCGTTTAGAGAACCTTTTCATGATATGCTAATTTTTTTAGATAGGAATTTTGGGTTTTCATCAGCTGTATGCCAAAATCATCAATTTTTAAAACAATAAAAGGCTTGAACTACTTCAGTTGTGTGTAATGAATCTAAAATATATGAAAGTCTAATGTTTACCAGTACATTACAGAAAATAATGAACTATATCACAATATGCAATTTTTTTAGAAGGACCTGTATAGTTCAACTGGAGAAGGTTTGACTGATTCAATTCTGGCAGAGCTTGAGAAACTTAACATACCATTAAGGGATATGGGAGTTCAAGGTTATGACAATGGGTCTAACATGAAAGGCGTCCAGAAAAGAATCAAAGATTTGAATTCATGTGCATTCTGTGTTCCTTGCAGTGCTCATTCGTTAATCCTTGTTGTCAATGACGCTCCTATGTGTTGTAGGCAAGCCAATTCATATTTTGGTACTCTGCAGAAACTATATGTGTTTTTGACTGGCTCGACAAATCGTTGGGACATCCTAAGGAAGCATATCAGTAGGCTGACTGTGAAGCCACTATAAGACTGAAGATGGTCTAGCAGAATTGATGCCATTCGTCCTTTTAGATTTCAAATGTCAGAAATATATGACACACTGACGTAAATTGAGGAAGATGCAGAATTTTCTTCTCTTGCAAGAAACTGAGGCTGCATCATTGGCACAAGAGCTAAACAACTTTACATTTGTGTGTTTGACAGCAATGTGGTATAGCATATTAAATCGCCTAAACAAAGTAAGCAAACTTCTTCAAAGTCAAACTATTTACTTGCCAGATGTGATGGAGCATTTAGAAGCCAGCAAAAGCTATTTGGAAAATTATCGGTCTGAAACTGGATTTGAGCAGTTACTTACATTGATCCTGTGTTTCCTTCTACATTGCATAAGCACAGAAAAAAGAAGATACTTTTTTCCTACGATGGACAAGATGAACCAATCCAAGATCCCCATAAACAGTTTAAGGTTGAGTGTTTCTATACCATCTTGGATGTTGTAATCAAATCTGTTCAAGAGAGATTTGAACAGCTTAAAGATCATAGCAACAATTTTCAATTTTTGTATGACATTAGGAAGCTTAATGACATGGATAAGGAGCAACTCTTAAAGAGCTGTATGGAGCTACAAACCATATTAACTAACAAAAAGTCCAAGGATGAAGATATTGATGGAATGCAGCTGTATGAAGAGCTCATTATTTTGGCTCATGTTGTATCACCAAACATGAAACCAATTGACGTTCTGGACTATGCCGTCAGGAATGGTTTTGCTCCAAATGTAGCAATAGCACTTTGAATACTGCTGACACTCCCCATCACAGTGGCTTCAGGTGATAGAAGCTTCTCAAAACAGAAAATCATAAAAAATTATCTGCGGTCTTCAATGTCTCTAGAATGGCTGGTGGGTCCTGCCATGCTGTCTATTGAGAATGCCATTGCTTAAGATATTGATTTTGAAATATTGCTGAAGGACTTTGCTAATGCTAAAGCAAGAAAAGTAAATTTTTTGTAGACCCAATAGCCTTAGTGACATTATGCTTTTACAGCATAAAGATCACAGATTGGCACTTGCATTATTGATCGTATTTAAAGGAAACCTGTCACCATGATTTTGTGCATAGAGCAGGGGACATGGGCTGCTAGATGGCCACTAGCACATCTGCAGTACCCAGGTCCTATAGCTCTCTGCGCTTTTATTGTGTTAAAAAAACGTTTTGAGTGATATGCAAATTACCTGATATGAGTCCTGTAGCCGGAGATGAGTCAAGCGGAAAGGAGCCCAGCACCGCCCCGCGTCCTCCGAATCTCCTCCTTGCTGGCTGACGTCACAGAGCTGGAGCGCCGAAATCTCGCGATGCGCGAGCTAGCGCATGCGCAGTGTCGGCATTATGTTCATTCCCTGTGCTGGCATCAGCACAGGGAATGAACTACGCATGCGCTAGCTCGCGCATCGCGAGATTTCGGCGCTCCAGCTCTGTGACGTCAGCCAGCAAGGAGAAGATTCGAAGGACGCGGGGCGGTGCTGGGCTCCTTTCCGCTTGACTCATCTCCGGCTATAATTTAATCACAATTTGCACTTTTGTACTTCAGTTTATTGACATTATTTTTATTTTTTGTACTGTATTTGAGGTGTTAGACATATTGCACTATTAGTCTTTAATATCTCTTCTGTCTCAAAGTGTTTTTCATTTTTTGGTTATTTATTTTACCATTCTATACTGTTTTAATATTTATATTTATATTGCAATTTTTATGTTATGTTTAGAAATCTTTTTGGTACTTGGTATATGTGCAATGCTGCTATTTTATGTTTTGCATATGAGAAAATGTTTGCAATTAAAATGTTTTAATTAAATGTTCTGTTTTACTATTTTTATTATTTGGTCGAAAGGCTGATTGGGGGGGGGTGTAACGGGACTGCTGTAGAATATCTAAAATTAGCTGGTCAAGTAAAATGTTGCATGCAACAATCATTAAATAGGTGGCTGGAAAAAGGGGTGGTCAAAGGGCGTGGTCAATGGGCGGAGTCAAGGAGGCGGCAAAATTAGCTTTTGCCTAGGGTGGCAAAAATCCTTGCACCAGCCCTGCTGACAGTGGAGCTCAGGAGTCTCTGCTCTGTGAACTGAGAGCTGTGCTGGGATTTAAGCCGGGCTGGAGAACTCAGGCCCCTCTAAAGGCGAACAGGCCGCCTATGGACTTGATGAGGCTGAACTGCTAACAGGGTGTGAATTAACACCCAGGATAAAAGATGACTTTTATTGTTTATGGACTTTCCTTGTGTGTCAACAAACACCAAGCCACTTGCGTTTTGTCATACACCTTATCTGCATTTTGTTATACACCAATGTGTGAATAAACACCGCTAATCCTAACTACCAGAGCGAATACCCACACTATCTATCTATCTACAGTGAGGAACAGAAGTATTTGATCACACTGCGATTTTGCAAGTTCTCCCACTTAGAAATCATGGAAGGGTCTGAAATTCACATTGTAGGTGCATTCCCATTCTGAGAGACAGATTTTTTAAAATAAATTTAGGAAATCACATTGTATAATTTTTTAAGAATTTATTTGTCTTGCACTGCTGAATATAAGTATTTGAACACCTGAGAAACAGCAAGAATTCTGGCTCTGAAAGACCTGTTACTGTGCCTTTAAAAAGTCCACCTCTACTCCACTCATTAATCTAACTTAGTAGCACCTGTCTGAGCTTTTTGGTTTCAGTTTTACATAATACATTTTTTAGGGTCTCCATATTCTTAAAGCCATAGTTTTTACCTTATTTTTTGGGCGACTGTCTTATGTAGGATTTCATTTTTTGTGGAATGAGATGATGGTTTGATTGGTACTATTTTGGGGTGTGTATGACTTTTTTTTTGTAAATTCTTTATTTTTTAGAGAATATCTCATATATAAAGTAACATTAGTACATTAGTACAGATAGTAACAGTGATACACATATCCTTGGAAAATAAAAATCTGATACAAGAGAATATTTCCAACATCTCATAATAAGGCACATGTTGCATGTACAGGCATTTTGTGTACGTAAAGCCTAATCATACAAGTTTTAAGAAATAAAAAATAAAATAGGATTCAGTACTTATAAAGTCAGTACAGTTATAATAATCAGCAAAGAAACCAATTCTCTTGCAATACTGAAATACCTATAATGTGAAGGCATCTTTAAATAATATCTCAGTTAAAAAATGGATGCCCTTACGTAGGTCCCCAAGAGAGACGTGTATCATGAAAATAAAGGAAAGGTATCATATTATAAATTAAAACAAAAAACAGAACAAGAACTAGGGTCGTCATAAATCTTCTAAGACCTTCGCTTTAGAGAGCTGTAAAAGTATCTATTATTCACTTGAAGGGTTATCCATCTGCAAAGTTATGGGTTAAAATTGTTTGACAAGTATGTGTGAACATTTAGCGAGTCAAAAGGCAAACATGACACACCACCTATTCACTGATAGATGCATGTAGGTCGAAGTAAAAGCATAATAACCATGAATAGGGTGTATATAAATCTGAGCCAGCTGTAAATTTGGGCATAATCTTATGTTTGTGTTTTCATTTTATAAAAGTCTAACCAAGGTTGCCACGTTGCTAGAAAGGCTTCTCAGCATCCCCTATCCCAACCCACCATTTCTTCCATGAGACATATTTGATGAACTTTATCTATCCATTCACTTATAGTTGGGGGCTCTGGATCCCTCCATTTGGTGGGTATGATATATTTTGCCGCTGCAATCAAATGTGTAGTTAGGCAGTTAACTTTGGGTTTAAAATCTTTCTGTGGTTTCCACAGCAGTACCAATTCTGGTGTTAGAGTTAGGTGCTTCTTAGCGATTTTGTTAATGATGTCCTCAACACTCTTCCAGAACATCTTGATTTTACTACACCACCACCAAATGTGAGACACAGTACCTGACTCATTCATACACCTCGAACATTCATCAGTAGGCGCAAATTTAATGCTATAAAGGAAGCTAGAGGTTCTGTTCCATCTCGAAATAACCTTATATGAGTTTTCCTGTAGGCGAACACACCTAGAGAAACCATGCGAATGTTTAAGAATAAAGTTAATATCCTCATCAGATAGGGATAATTGAAGCTCCTTCTCCCACATGCGAAGAAAATAAGGTTTAGTAGGGGAAAGGCCAGAGTTTAATTGAGAGTATAAACGAGCTAGCATCTTGGGCGGGGGAGATGGTAGTAAAGTATAGTTTTCTACCCATGTTGGGTCGGGAAGATTTGCAAAAAGTCTCTTGAACTTCCTACACGTGAGACCTATATCCAAATCCACCAGATCCGACCTTATGTGTTTAGGGATATGTGTTAAAGCATTTTGGAGAAATTCAGACATGTTTGTGGCTTTTCCCAGTTCGGAGATTTTAATACTAGAGAGATAAAGCCAAGAATTATGATAACCACCTATCTTTGGATTGAGAAAGGATGGGAGTACCGATAAAGGAGCCAGAGGGGATATTAAATTAGCCGACATGTTTAAGTCACTAGTCCCTCTACAATATTGTAGCATGCATCTGGTGATGTCACTAAGTGGGTTTCTTTTGCTGAGTGAGGGGGCTTTAACCCATAAAAGATGTATGTTTTCTTCTCCCATCAAAGCCTTCTCTAAGTCAGCGTACAGAGAGTGATTGTTACATCTAGCCAAGTCTATCCACCTTTCTAGTTGGATAGCATGCAAGTAGGTTTTGATATCTGGCAATGATAAACCTCCTTTTGTCTTTTTCCTTATAATAAGAGAATAAGCCAAACGTGGTCTCTTGTTTTGCCAGAGAAAAGTGGTAAATAGGCTTCTAAAGTCTGAGAAGTATTTATTAGAAAGTGGGACAGGAAGACATCTCAGCGTGTATAGTATTTGAGGTAATACATATGTAGTGAGCAGGTTTTTTCTGCCGATCCAAGAAAGGAAAGGGATTTTAACTGAGTTTAAGAAGGATTTAATCTTGGTGAAAAGCGGCACATAGTTAAGCCTAAAAAGGTTTTTTGGGTTTGCTGGTAACATAATACCTAAGTGTTTGATGGCTTCCTTTGGCCACTGGAATGCAGTGGAAGATTTAATCTCTGCCACGTGTTTCGTGTTAGCTGAGATATTTAAAATCTCCGATTTGTCATAATTGACTTTAAAATTCGAGATTTCTCCATAGTCTGTTAAAATCTTTAAGACTTCCGGGATAGCTTCTTTGGGGTTGGTTATAAATAATAATAAGTCATCGGCAAAAGCTGCAAGAGAGTGAGTTCTCCCTTTGACTTGTAAACCTTTAATCACCTCAGAAGATCTGATTTTGTTTAAAAGCAGTTCTAAAGTTAAGATGAATAGGGTCGGAGACCATGGGCAGCCCTGTCTTGTCCCATTCAATATATCAAACGGCGGGGACAGCGTGCCATTGACTAAAACTCTGGCTGATGGTCTACGGTATAATGAGAAAATTGCAGTTGTAAGCATAGGTGGAAAGCCAAAGTGTCGCAAGGTACCCTCCATGAAGGCCCAGTTGACTCTGTCAAAGGCTTTCTCTGCGTCCGTTCCTAAAAGTGTAAGGGGGATGTTATGTTTTGTTGCATAGTATATAGCATGAAGGGCTCTACTTACATTATGTTTACCCTCCCTGCCTTTGACAAAGCCAACCTGCTCCTCATTTATCAATTTAGGAAGAAGTCTCGCGACACGATGGCTCAACAACTTAGCCCAAAGCTTAACATCTGCGTTAAGTAATGAGATTGGTCTATAGCTACTACATTTGGTGGGGTCTTTCCCTTCTTTGGGAATAATTGAAATATGGGCCATAAGTGATTGTGGGGGTAGTGAACCTCCTTTTAATAGGAAGTTACACATATTTGTAAATTGCGGTATAAGAGTTTCCTGGAACTTTCTGTAATATATAATAGGGAGTCCGTCTGGGCCTGGGCATTTTCCGGGGGGGACACTTGCGAGTATTTCTGTTATCTCTTTTATCATTATTGGTGACATCAATGCATTCCTATCGGCTTCAGTTAGTTTTGGGACATGTACCGACTCAAGAAATGAATCTTTTCGGATAGTTGGGAAGGGTCATTTTGTTTTAAATTGTATAGTTGAGAATAAAAGTTAGCAAATTCTTTAGCTATTAATGGGGTATTAGAGACGGTAAGGCCCTTATCAGTTTTTATGCTGGGTATGAAAGCTTTCTCTCTTTGTCCTTTTATCAATTGTGTGAGGAGTTTTGATCCTCTATTACCATGAAGGTATTGTTTAAATTTGGCTACTCTAAGGGCTTTGGCGGACTTTATGTTTAGGAGGTCTCTCAGTTGACTTCTAAGTTTAGTGATATCTGCGTAATTAGTATCTGTGGGGGACAGTTTATTAATATTTTCAATAGTTGAGATTTGAGCAATTATGGAGTCTATTTTTGCAGATCTTTGTTTGCGTACCCAAGCTCCCAGAGCTATGAGTTCTCCTCTAATGTAGGCTTTATGGGATTCCCAGACTATAGCCTCATTCACAGACGGAGAGACATTGATCTCAAAAAAGGTTTTTAGTTTATTCTCAAGTTTAAGCCTATCTCGTTCGTCCTCCAAAAGAGTCTCGTTTAGTCTCCAGGTCCACTCCTTAGAAGGAATGCCTTTTAGTTGTAACTCTAATGAAATCAGGGCATCATCTGAGACCAAAATTTCACCTATGGTTGCTTGCTTAATCCTCTCAATAATATGATTAGAGACGAACAAATAGTCCAAACGGTGGTATGTTCTATGAACCGCTGAGTGGAATGTAAAATCTCTCATGCTGGGATGAACTAGTCTCCAGGCATCAGAGATTTGGTGAGAGGCTAACACTCTTTTAAGTTTGCCAATTTGTTTGGACGTAAATTTAGGGGTAGTTGAGGTAGAGTCTAATGAGTGATCCAGAACTAGGTTTAAATCCCCACCCAATATTAACAAACCTTTCCTGAAGTCTTGTAAGGACTGTAACAGTTTAGTAAGCCAAGGTATTTGTTTAGTGTTAGGGGTGTATACATTAACAAGTGTGATTTTACTTCCATGCAGAGTTCCCTTTAAAAATATGTAACGTCCACTTGGGTCAATATAGTGAGCCTGCTCTTTGAAGGGGACATTAGTTCCAATTCCTATTGAAGCCCCTCTAGAAGCAGAGGAATGTGTGCTATGATACCACTTTTTATAGTGCTTAGTAAACAGGTTAGGGACATGGTTGTGCTTAAAGTGGGTCTCCTGCAGAAATAAAATATCTGCTTTTTCTTTCTTAAGGACATGAAAAATTTGACTCCTTTTTTGTGGTATGTTAAGTCCCTTAACATTAAAGGAGACCACTTTCATTGAACCCATACTGTCGACAACAGAACATGTGATAAGCGACTATTACCCAAGTTATCAGATGGAAAAATAGGTTTGACCCGGTAAAATAACTTAAAAGTATAATAACAAAACAATAATTGAAACTGACGGTCCATGAGACCAACAAAACTGTTCAGTAGGTTGTTACCCTAACAGTGAGGTATCCAGCCACAACTTAGTTAAGAATGCGGTCTAGGTAGTATAAAGGGTGGAAGGAGATGGAGGGAATGAGGGGGGGGGGGTTGGACAGACACTTAGAGAGGGGGTGTATAATCACAAATGTATGGAAAAGGCACCAAGGACAAGGAAAAAGGTGGGAAGAAAGATAGGAGGAAAGAAAAGGAGGGGAGTGAGAAACTGTGTATTACACAAAGCCTGTGTACAGTCACACAGCGCAGTATAATTACATATGTGCTGACAGGGGAACTCTTTAACCCTTGTTTCACCACTTGCTTGAAGCAGATCCCCTACCCCTGACAGCACATCCTTAAACATTCCCAATACATTATATCAAAGAACTACGAGTTACCTCGTCTAAGAGGGGAGCTTCAGAATAGAGAACTACATCAAAGGACGGTGTAGTGTAGAAAGAACTTAGGCATAGAATATTACCCACACTGCAACAATGGGGTCTTTGGAACTATATATATCCCATAGCTTTGTCTGTGGAGGATCATATCTCCCTTACCTTCCAAACTTCCCAACCGGCACCAGCACAACATATGTGCAACAGCAAATCTCTTTTACAGGAACTGCTTGGGAAATCGCAGATAAATGTGTAGTTATAACACTAACAACACAGCATGTATAAGCACAATGGAGTGTGATAGCCTTGTTAACGTAAACATACAATTCAGCAAATAAATGACAAATCAAAGTATCTCAGGAGTTTCAGAAATATACCCCTCTCAGCCTTCCCTTCATCTAACTGAACTAAATAAAACTGGCGGGGGGGTATAAGTGAAGAAAAACCGGAAAGGCCCTTAATCATATTATGTATGAATACTTAAGACTCTAATAATACGTCACCAGACAGAATACTAGGTGGCAAAGAATGACTATAGGATATATCATACTCTCAATTCATAGGGTACAGAAGTCTTCAGAGCTGGGCTCCTTATTCAAGTGTCCTTTAATTCAGTATTGCGCTTCTTGGCAGCGGTCGACTTGAATTTTCTGACTATCTGCCAGTCATCTCCAGTAGGTAGTGGTGGAATTTTAGTCCCTCCAGCAAGTGGCAGCCAAGAAGGAATGTCCAGAGGTTCCATTTTCAAAATGTTCCACACTTTATTGAGGTCAGTCGGGTGGTGGATGATAACTTGCTTGCCATTAATGGAGGTATATAGGCCAAATGGAAATAGCCACCTTAGCGGGTGTTTTTTAGCTCTTAGGAGGTCAGTCAGCGGTTTGAGCGCTCTGCGTTTAGCCAGTGTGCTGGCTGCCAGATCCTGGAATATTTGTATCTTTGCATTGTCCAGGAGTATATCTCCCTTGCAGCACTTAAGATGGCGGCGGTGTCGATGTAATTAAGTAGGCCACAAATAATGTCTCGCGGCGGGCCATCTGCTTGGGGCTTAGACCTTAGGGCTCTATGAGCTCTCTCTACTACAACCGCATCAGCCCTCTCTTGGCCCAGGATAGAGGAGAAAATTTGACTGACCGTGTTGCGTATCGCCTCTGTTGGTATGTCCTCCGGAACACCTCTTATACAAATATTCTTCCTCCGACTCCTGTTCTCTTGGTCTTCGAGATGAAGGAAGGCGGAATTTAGTTGTTCTTGCATTTCTTCTATGTTGGTTTGCAGGGCTCCGCTGTGTTTGGTCATCACCATTTGCGTCTCTTCTAGAGCTGTAACCCTTTGTCCAGTTTGTTTAATATCCGCTTTAATAGCTGACAGTTCTTTCATTACTGGCTCAAAAGATAGGGCTAAGGACTCTTTAAGGAAGGTCCTGGTGATCGGCATCGAGTCACGCTCACACCGAGCTTCAGACATGGCACATGAGCCTTCATCATCTGAATCTTCTGTGTAACTTTGTGCAGCCGCAGCTTCCGGCACCATTTTAGATCTACATGCCGGTGAGGACAACTTCTTTTTTAGATATTTGTCCATGTCTGACTGTCCTCTGTTATGTCTTTGAGTTCCCTGGGACTCTCTAGCTTTATCCTTCGTCGGTTTCCCCATAGTTTAGGGTGAAGGGAATGCTGTAATATGCTGTTATATGCGCTGTGGACCGGAGCACTCGAGTCAAGCAGCCATTCCCTGACGCGGCTAGCTCCGTCCCCATGTGTGTATGACTTTTTTATTGCTTGGTATTACACTTTTTGTGATGTAAGGTGACACTAAGGGCTTTTATTTAATATTTTTTACGGTGTTCACCTGAGGGGTTAGGTCATGTGATCTTTTTATACAGCAGGTTGTTAGGGATGTGGCAATACATAATATGTATACTTTTTTTTTATTTATTTAAGTTTTACACAATAAATGCATTTTGGAAACAAAAAATAATCATGTCTCCATATTCTGAAAGCCATATTTTTTTACATTTTTGGGTGATTGTCTTAATTAGGGTATCATTTTTTGTGGGATGAGATGACAGTTTAATGGGTACAATTTTAAGGTGCGTTTGACTTTTTGTTATGTAAGATGACCAAAAATGGCTTTTTAGACACAGTTTTTACAATTTTTTTTTACGATGTTCACCTGAGTAATTATGTAATGTGATATTTTAATAGACCTGGTTGTTTCGGACATGGCGATACCTAATATGTCTACTTTTTCAATTTTTTTAAAATTTTAACACAATAAATGCATTTTGGAAACAAAACAAATCATCTCTCCATATTCTGAGAGCCATAGTTTTTTTTTTTTTACCCGATTGTTTTATGTAGAGGCTCATTTTCTGCTGGATGAGGTTACAGTTTGATTGGTACTATTTTGGGAGGCATACGCCTTTTTTATCGCTTGGTTTTGAACTTTTGGTGCTATAAGGTGGCAAAAAATTATTGTTTTAGCACAGTTTTTTTTTTTTTTTTTAAATTACGTTCAGATGAGGGTGGACCATGTGATATTTTTGTAGAGCTGGTCGTTATGGATGCAGCAATACCCAATATGTCTGTTTTTTTTTTTCTATTTTCTTTTACAATTTTGTGTTTTATTTTGGGAAATTTAATTAAAAAACAGTTTTTTTTTTTTTTACTTTTTTAAATTTATTATTATTTATTATTTTATTTATTTACTTTTCATTTATTTTTTGTCCCACTCTGGGACTTCAACTTCTGGGGTCTGATCCCCTCTGCAATGCATTACAATACATCTTGTATTGTTATACATTGCATGTCAGCTTGTATGCTGACAGCCTGCCTGTGAGACCCAGCCCAAGGGTTGGATCTCACAGGCTTCCATAGAAGGCCAGCCCCGATGCCTATGGAAGGCATCCGGCTTACCTTCTCTGCAATCAGGTCCCTACCACTGCAGAGCAGTGACCCGATGTAGATGCAGAGGGCACCCTAATGCTCCGCAAACCCTCTGCATGCCATAGTCAGCTTTGACCGCGGCATACAAGGGGTTAATATGCCAGCATCAGTGTTTTCACCAATGCCAGCATTTGCAGCAGTGACTGCCGGGTCTGTGCCGCTGATCGGGTGTGCGCAGCTCCTGTACCCACCCGATCAGCCCACCATACATGTACGGTGCTGGTCCTTAAGTGACATCCGGTGCTGGTCCTCTGCGGGTTAACAAGGACCTTTCACCACAAAATGCTATGCAATCTGAGCACCATGTTATACAGCAGGAGAAGCTGAGCAGATTGATGTATAGTTTTGAGGTAAAATATTCAGTAAAATGTATACATTTATATTTCTGCTTTTTTCACTCCTAGTGAAGTACTATTGGTACAGGAGGGAGAAGTTATCAGTAAGTGATAGCATTGTGTGTATACAGAGATAGCTGTCAATCACTGATAACACCTCCCTCCTGTACCAATAGCTGTTCACAGAAAGCAAAAAAGAAAAAATAAATAAATACATTTTAAACTCACAGGTTTTATTGAATATTTTCACATAAAACTATATATGAATCTGCTCAGCTTCTCCTGCTCCATAACATGGTACTTTCAGATTGCACTGTATTTTGTGGTGACAGGTCCACTTTAAGTTCATCAATAGTCATTCATAGCTGTTAATAGAGTTCAAAAGTTTTATCTTAAAGAGGACCTTTCGTCGGTCCAAACATTGTGAACATATCATGACATATACAGCGGCGCCCAGGGATCTTACTGCACTTACTATTACCCCTGGGCGCCGCTCCGTTCTCCCGTTATGTCCTCCGGTATGTTCGGGGACTTGGTTATAGTAGGAGGAGTCTGCCCTTGTTCTCCTGGGCGTCTCCTTCTCCTAAGCTGTAGCGCTGGCCAATCACAGTGCAGAGCTCACAGCCTGGGAGTTTTTTTCTCCCTGGCTGTGAGCTCTGCGATGCGATTGGCCAGCGCTACAGCCTAGGAGAAGGAGACGCCCAGCAGAACAAGGGCAGACTCCTCCTACTATAACCAAGTCCCCAAACATACTGGAGGACATAACGGGAGAATGGAGCGGCGCCCAGGGATAATAGTAAGTGCAGTGAGATCCCTGGGCGCCGCTGTATATGTCATGACATTTAGTTCACAATGTTTGGACCGATGAAAGGTCCTCTTTAATATAAACTCCATGCTCCTTTGCTTTTTAGTCTTTTTAAGCACTGTTTTGTGTACTGTTTCTGTAACCATTGATTCTAACAGATTTCTTTGCCTCATTAGTTTTTATTGCTTAGAACACCAGCGTTCACCTAATAAATAAAAACTGCATTTTCTAATTCCCCATTGTTTTTAAATTGAATTTCTTCTGCTGCTTATTTTTATGATTCATGCAAAAATGGATTTTAATATTGACATCCACACAAAAAAAATCTACTTTATTGCACAAAGCCAATGTTCCACCTGTGGCTTAGGTGACAACACATAAAGAAGCATATGGTCATGTTCATTCAGTAAATCGGGCACTGTTTCATGCAAAAGAGTAAATAGTTTCTTTCTGTAACAACACTGGTTGCGTGCAAAACTGATTCACCTATAGCAGTGACTCTCCATACCTAGATAACCCAGGACCTACTGTAGGGCTGAACTGCTCAACAATCTGTCACTAAATAACATCATTGACGTACTGTATTTGTTAATGATGCAATAAAACCAACTCACGAGTGGTTGACAGGAGCTGAATTCTGAAAACAGAAGGAAGATCACTGAGCAATGGAGTGGATAGCAGATGTATGGCATACAAGTAGATAGTGAACATAAATTGAGCAATACTGAACTGATACTGTCTGAATTCTATAAGCCAGGACAATACAACAGCACAACAACAGCCCACCCCGGACACAGCAAGCAAGACACGGCGTATGCATTAGCATATCTTTTTTTTTTTTTTTCACTGCATCAGAAAGTGTAGTCTATAATGCTTTCCTGTACAAATGCATCTTACAAATATGGTTACAATGCTGTACAGGTCAAACTCGAAAAATTAGAATATCATGCAAAATTCCATTTATTTCAGTAATGCAAATTAAAAGGAATTGCATTAATGCAGCTTAAAATTTTAATTTTGTGAAAGGTTCAATATTCTAGGCTCAAAGTGTCACACTCTAGTCAGCCAATTAATCCATACCCCCTCAGCAAAGGGTACCTCAAAATTGTTACTTTGGGGTTTCATAAGTTATTAGCCATAATAATCCAAATTATAACAAATAAAGGCTTAAAATATCTTGTTAGTTTCACCTTTTAAGTTGCATTACTGAAAAAAAAATGAACTTTGCACGATATTCTAATATTTTGAGTTTCACCTGTATACCTTTTATTTCAGCTGTAGTCAATAGCAAATTTACCAGATTATAAGGTTTACAAATGCATATGTCTGGAGTCTTTAAAAATGCAATGGGAGATTTTCCCCATTATGTACTACTAACATGCAGGTTTTAATTAAATTTAACATTGGTTTATTGGTTGTTCAGTTTCATATAAATAAAGGCTATAAAAATGAAGTTGATAGAATTGTATCCAGCCTAGGCTATCCACAGCCAGGTCTCCAGACTGATACATTGCAGCAAATTACCAGAAGCATTTGGGCAGCTACTGAGCTGTTTTGCTGACAGAGGATTCCATGCCAATTTCAGGAGCTTCATCAATTTAGTACTAGCAAAACTGTTGAATTGTTTTTCTTTGCCATATAAATTCTCATGGACATTTAAGATTTAAAAAGCTAATGTTCTTTTCATGTGAGAGTATGCCAGTACAATGTTTTATGTATCAATTATATATTCGTTTTACTATATGATATTACAGTAGTAAAAATATCTTCTTTATAGCTTGCCTTGACTTTTATATATCTAAAGTGGGTACACTTATTTCTTATAGATTGTATGTACATATCTGTGTTCCTTGGAAATATAAAAAAAGCACAATTTTTTTGACTTTTCTCCTTTCTCACCCAAAGTGAAAAGTGATGACAAAAGTAGGCATAATGAATGAATTTATCACACCCTGCACTCTGGCTTCAAAAAGTTGCAACATATGGCTTTATGACATTTTTCATTTTTACAGCACTCCTCCAGTTTTGAAAAGGAGGTGGGGAGGAAAGTGGGTGTGGTTAGCCATGTTAATTAGCTTCACTCCAGAGTTATCACAGAGGCTTTTTTAAAAAGATGCATAAAGTGTGACAGATTTGCTCCAGTAGGGGAATGGCATATATTTTTTTCAGTACAGAGCTGACATGTAGTAACACCTTTTGGATTTTCTGTCTTTTTTTCTCAGACCAGGAGCCGACGGACTCCTTATCTCTCCTCTCTGACATTATAAACACTATATATTGTGGCTTAATAACTGTTTATGTAGTAGTTTAGAGATAAGGTTTATTAGATGACTAAAGTGAAACTGAAAGTATCAGTCACACAGTTAAAAAAAACATAATCTTTGTGAAAGAATGCCTCAATATTTTTAATAAAGGCCAATTGAAAATAGGATTTTTAGCCCAAAATTTGTAAAATGCAATCATAAAAGAAAGATTGCCTCCGAAGGTATAAGAGATAAGATAAGATGCCTTTATTGTCACTGTACAATACAATGTAATACAATGTACAATACAATGAAATGTTGTTTGGAGCAATCCAAATACATTGCATTAAAGATGAGCGAATCGAATCACATGAAGTGGAATTCGATCTGAATTTTAGGATAAATTCGATTCGCCTAGAAGCCGAATTTCCTTGTGCTTCATGTCAACGAATCGATTTCACCTGAAATAGTATAAAAAACAAAAAATTTCCAACTTACCTCCTCCATTTGCTCGTGATGGGCCACCAGCCTCCATCTTGCTTGAAGATCTCAGCTGAAATCCCGTGCGGCGCGAGATTACATCATCACGCCGGCCAGCTTGATGACGTCATACATCACTATGCCAGCCGGTGTGATGAAGTAATCTGGCGCCGCACAGGATTTTGACCGAGATCTTCAAACATGATGGTGGAGGCTGGCTTGTTAATTTTCCACTCAGATGCCGCAATCATGTATGAACGCGGCATCTGAGGAGTACAATGACGGGAGCGGCACTATCGCAGCTCCCTCTCACTGCACCCGCTACTTACAAAAAAATGTGCTTCGTGGCGAAGTAATTTTTTTGTGAAATTCGTCGAATCAGTCGAATCAAACTTTTAGGAAATTTGCTCATCTCTAGTTCCAAATTTAGCATACTCATTGTGGCACAAAGTACTCCAATGCAAACTTAAGCAAAACTTAATTCAAATATTACCTTTAAGATAAATTTGTCTCAATAATTTATAGCAGCTATATTAACAGGAGTAGGAGAAAAAAAACATTACATTTTGATACAAATATACAACTGCTAATAACATTTATTAAAACATTTTCAGGTTTCCAAATGAAGCAAATGTATTAAGATGTGTGTGCTTTATAATAAATTATATGTAATTGTTGCTAACTACCGTATTCATTAGCAAAATACACAAATAGGGGTTTTCCAGTGGGACTAAAATTTAGCAATGGGCTCAGAGTGGCATAAAAATTTTAAAAGAACTCACCTCAAAAATCCCCAGAAGCTACTATTCAACTTCTGCCTGGGTCCCCACTGGTATCTATTTCCTGGTCCTGTCTCAACACATAGGAATTGCCTACTCAGCCAGTCGCTAGATGAGACGGGTGTATGTGTGGCCAGTGAATAGCTGAATGGGTATTTCAAGGCATTGCTTGTGCACTGATGTTCAAGTACTGCACAACACCAGAGCTGGATATACTAGGGGAGTAATGCTTAATTTTCTATGGGATTTCATCTACCAGCATTATGTACTGTAGGTTGAACTTGAAACATTTGATATGGTGTTCATAAATTCTTATTGAAGAAATTGCTGTAAATGAATGGCCAAAAATAAAGAGGAGCAAACCAGTTCATAATGAAATGGGTTAGTTACGAACTTACCAAATATTTGTCCACAAGACAGGCAGAGACAGTACATTTCTGTAGCTGATGGTGACTTCTTCCACGATACCCAATCGTCTCAGTGGCGGGGAAAGGGTTTGAGCCAGATTAAATTCTCTTCTTGGTCATGCTGGCCAGAATGGCGAGCTATATGCTTGTTTGCTTATTTATTGATAGACATATTCACATGAAACAGTCTGATGATTACTGGATGACCATGATTTATACCCTTCCTATCAAAGCACAATGGGGGAATATTTTCCTCCCTCCAAAAGAAGGCCAGATTACATCATTACCAGGAAACACTGTGCACGCAGCTTGCTGCAGCTTTCAGCGAGCGAGCGCCTGCTACCATTATGTCAGAAAGGAAGGCCTCTCTGTGCCCCTGCAGAGTTTTTAGACTCTTAGCCCCTCAACAAGCCACTGTTTTTTAAATCCATCTTCCCACGATAAGAATAACAATTTTAGGAAGCTTTGAAATATGACAGCATGGTGTGGTTCTAAACACACTGTTCATTAACACATCTAAAGCTGCAATTACCCATAGCTATCATGTCAGTGTTATTCTCATATGATTTGCTATTGTTCTTCATTGCATTCAAGAGCTTAGAAGGGGGTATTGGGGAGAGAAAAGGTAAAAATGTATAGTAATGATAATTAAAGAAAAGAGATAACATATTTTCCTATAAAGACTAGAGAGTGCTATATACCAATTTCCATGGAAACTGGAGCAACTTTGGTTCAGGTAGGATCGATTAGAGTTTGAACCGAACTTTTTTTAAACAATTGGCAAAACTGAACATCGTTTTTCTCAGCAATGCAGGCACATATGAACTTGGGACCAGTATAGATGCTGTTAGGGTCAGGAATCCATTTTGTATCTGCACTGCCATGTTTTCCCTTTGCCTTACTTTATGTGTATAAAGAGGAGACATTACCTTCGGGGAAGAACACCAAGTTATTTGATAAAGCACTGAGAACAGGAGAACAAGTTATGATATTATGATATGATCTTGTACCAGCCAGGCCAAGAAGTGCAAAGATAAGCATGTAGTTAGCAGATGTTTTATTTTTCAAGTTTGTTTCTATAACCTTGGAGGGGGGTGTACCTATAGGCTAAATGCCTCTTTTTGCTCTTATAATATAAAATATGTAACCTTTGTAATAATAAAGAAGTGATTGCCCCAGCTTCACATACTGAGTCTGTCACATTCACTCCGAACTCATATTTTCTGCTTATTTGGACCTCACACAACACCAACAGGAATCTTGATTAAAACAACCCCAACAAATTTGTACCTAGGTGGGCACAGCAGGTGCTGAGGAGAAAATTCCAGATGACTGGACCTCGAGTGGCTAAAGGTGGTCGAAGAAAGGACAGACCAAAAACAGCTCTGTAAGGTAAGAGCTTTCATCTTACAAAACACTCTGAACCTTCCGCTTCTATCATTTGTTCCTGCCCGGTCTGTGAGTATTGTATAGGTTCCCCTCATTATAGCATGCTGTGTCTTTTGATAAGATAAAGAACTGTGTGTTGTGTGGGTGATATGTACAATAGGGTTGTTACTGAGGTTACCAGTATAGCGTTATTTTGCTGTCTGTCCATATCATTACAAAATAGTTCAGAATTTCCTGAGAGAAAACACAGACTTCTGGAACCCATTAGACACTCCCAGAAGGAAAATATATTAACCCTAGGAGTACTATTACGGTGGCAGCCTGATTTAGAGAGGAAACCCCGACTAAGCTAGGACGGGAACCTACAGGGAAAAAAAAATAGATAAACCCTAAGAGTACTAGTACAGTGGCACCCTGATTTAGGGAGGAAGCGCTGACAAAGCTAGGACAGGAACCTAGAGGGGAAAAAGGGAGAGGTGAAATACTGGAAAGGCAGTCAGAATGGGAGTCGGGGACAGTAAGCCAGACAATGTGAAGACAGCTAAGGAACTAGTATCTGACATGGATGGAAAAAAAAGGCCCTGGTGGGGATTGAGAAGGTGTTAAGGAAAGTAAGAAATAGAGGCAAAAGTATGTTAGATCCAGAAGTGTGGGATCAGTTTAAGAGATAACAAGGCAATGTGTGTGAGGTACTGAGTGTGTGTGTATGGAGCTCCAGAAAATGTTATTTGTTGAGTTCAAAAACTTGTGTGTGTTAATGTATGGGAAATGTTTATTTATGTTTTTCTGTTACTTGTTATGTTTGTGTGGACCAGAGATCTGACCTGGTGTGTTGCCAAATAGAAAACTGACTAGTAGAAGAAGGTCACACAGCCAAGTTTACTGTGAGTGAAATCAGCTCTATCGATGTGATGATGATTAAGGGCTAATTCAAGTGGTTCATGAAATAAATCCTCACAGAGACACAGGGAGGTGTGTGTTTTGGCTTTAGGCCAAAAAGGAGTGACATTGTTATAAAGTTTCTCACAGAAGTGAACACAGGACATTCGGCCTTCAATTTAGAACATTCTATTCTATATATTATGAAAAACAATGCAAGCATCAGCATGATGCTCGAGCGGCGATCTTAACTAATCCAACTTCCAGCCGGCCCAGCAAACATCTTAACTAAGGAAACTTCACTCCCTACCCAATGGCCATCTTAGTTACTGGTAATTTTTCCTGATACAGCTACATTCACAAAACAATAAATGTAGCACCACATAGAGTACTCAACCCAGTAAGTGAAGGATACACATATACCCATAATCAGTTATTTCTTGTAGTCACCCTCCAAAGGTGTATTGTCTTACATCCAGATACCCTCCTTGAAATGGGGGATCTGGATTCAAATGGGGGAGGGACATCTGATGTTCATACATTTTTTTAATCATTTAGGAAAAACACTAGACAGTGAAGATCATGATTGCCTACAGCTAATGCGGCAGGAAACTGCAGGCTTTGAACATGTCAAAGAAAGCCCTCTTGCTAACCCAGACTTTGAGAGTTTTTTGTAACTTCTGGGGGATGATGGACGGTTTCATACAGGGTATGCAGTGGTCACACGACATAAAGTAGTTGTAAGTAAACCACTCCCACCCCACCTGTCAGCACAATAGGTGGGGTTGAAGGCCCTCACTGAAGCGTGTACATTGGCAAAAGGAAAAAATGATAACATTTATACTGACTCCAGGTATGAAATTGGTGTGGCTCATGACTTTGGCCCCATGTGGAAGGCCAGAAACTTTCTCACCTCTGCAGGAACTCTGGTGAAAAATGAACCAGCCATTCATGAACTGTTGGAAGCCCTGCAGCTCAGGTAGTCCATGGCCAGACTCATCTGTCCAAAAATGCCATTCTCTCCCTGGTGCAAAAATATTGGTTTTCTCCGGGGTTTTGCCCGATGGCGGCCAGACTGGTCCAGGGTTGTTTGATGTGTGCACAGCAGAAATCATGAACAACTGTTAAGGTTCCTCAAAAACATATTCCAAAGCCATTGTTCCAATTTAATTGACTACAGATAGACTATATACAGCTGCCTAAGTTAGATGTGTATGAATATGTCTTGGTATGGTGGGCATGTTCTCTGGATGGCCTGAGGCCTACAATGTTATGAAAGCCACTGCAAAAGCAAATGCCAAAAAGACAATGGAGGAAATAGTCTGCTGATTTGTAGTACCAGAGGTGAGAGAAGCTGACAGAGGTATACATTTCACAGGAAAAGTCATGACCCTAGTGTTATACGGGTTCGGGATAAAACAAACTCTATGACATGAGTAAATTTGTCCTTCCTTTTAACCAATTGGGAACCCTGTTGAAGATCTCAGAACATGTTAGGAAGCATATAGCAAATTTTTCACCAAGTGCAACTGCAATCATCAATTGGATTTTTAACCCCATATTAATATTGTTTATTTTGTTTGTTCTTCTTGCAGCCTGCAATTTATGGGCATATTGCAAGGTGAAGAACATGGTCGACTGGCTGCAGATACAATGGTTATAATAGGTCAGGGCTTGCCCCAGAGTGAGGATAGGGACCATCGACCAGTTGTCACTAGCCATTTAGGTCCAGATGGGCAAGTAGGTAGGGAAAGATGTTTTGCTTTGTTAAAAAAATAGGCTTGCCTGAATCATCAAATGGGGGAAATGTTAGTGTCAGGAATCCATTTTGTATCTGCACCGCCGGGAGATACTGTTTTTATCAATACAACAGCCTGGAGAAAAGCATTTGACTGGCCACTACTATCTCCTGGGCATGACTGAGGGGGTACTACTTCACTTGAGGGGGCTGACATCCTGGCTTAAGATGCACAGTGACCGGAAACACGGGAAGTTTCCCTATGTCTGTTTTTTATGTTGCCCATAAATCCTTCAGTACCATCTCAAGAACAGCCTGGTCTACAAGGGTTAATTCTGATGGTTCAGTCTCAGGCAGGGCCAGTGTTGCTATTAAGGGACATAATACTTCCTCTGGAGCCTATGGTTAGTGCCATGAGGGTCAAAGTTTATGTGGGCTCCCAGAGCTTGCAAAACATCAGTCCCTAAAAAGGTTCTGGCAGATGTTCTTTAACTAACAATTGGGTAACAAGTGTACTGTCTTTTATCTTTATTTTAACTGGCTTAGATTCATGGATAAAAACTGTTTCTCCTGTAAATCCCACAGCTGGTACATAACAAGGGGTTAACTGAAAAGGCCGCAAGAAACTCTGGTCTACTACTGTTTTGGCTGCCCCCGTGTCAACCAGGAATGGTATTGTCTTTCTGTTGCTGAGTATACAACAATATATATTGCACAACTTCTCCTCTCCATCCCTTAGTTTCAACCTCATGAGCTATTTTTATCCATGTATCAACCACTTCTTCACATCCATGATCGTTTATCCAACCACAATGTGTCCTACTAAATCTTTCCCAGACTTCTAGGTTAAGATTCCCATACATCATCCCTGCCTTCTCTAACACTCTATCCACATTCTTCAGACCCTCATTACCTCCTCTTTCCTTCACCAAAGTTTTGGCTGTCTTATAACCTTCGGGGATACTGAAATTATTCCCCATTGCTCTTCAACTGTACCAGAACAACTATAGAAAGTAACAAAATTCAGATGTCTGTTTCCCCTTAGTTTCCTTCAGAGCCTCCCCACTATATCACCTAGTGTACTCTGTTAGTGAGCCTCAGTTTCCTCAGAGCTTCCCCACTATGTCACCTAGTGTACTCTGTTACTGAGATTTCCCCTTCTATAATGTTATGCAATTTTCCAAACACAGTAAAGAACAAACAAAACATATACCATGACTCCTAAAGCCAGACCAAAAACATCCCAATCAAAGTTACTGATGATCAGAAACTAAACCTAAGAATCATAGGTATTTTCAACTTTTAAGCTTATTTATGAATATGGACTCGACTGTAAAAGGACTTTATACGTTCGTTACTTCAACAATCCCTTGAACTAGACAACCGGTCAGGGAGGCACAGATATAATGTAAGATAAGGTCTCTTACCTTCCAGCTCTGTCTTTTATATCTGCCCATCCCCGTCCGGATTATCCAAGTTGTTGGGAGATCAATGAAGTGTCCTTTAGTCGAGCCCCGCATTGGGCGCCAAGTTTTGTTGGGACAAAACCCCCATGATTGTCGGAGTCCTAGCTTAAGTTTTCTTTATGAGCGCTCGGAGATCTGACACAGACACACTTGCTGAATCAAATTCTCTCGAATTTATTCCACACAAGCATACATTTTTATAGCACTTCACAAACAAATCTGGCACACCACCGAAGGGGTGGAAAGTGAAACTAGTGATTTGATTGGTTAATCATAAAAGGCAATACTTCTGAACCATACTAACAGAATTCTAATAATTAAAAACTTCTGCAGCATCTTATCTCAAAGTTAGCATTCGTTAGCAGCACATCCCAAATTCAGAAGGAATATAACTCTCTTGTATGTCAAACTCTGATAAGGAAACGAGGGAGCTGCTATCTTGGCCTTGTAGCTATCTATACACAGAAACTACCATGTCTTCATAGGTGGCTCATTAATTTTTTCACATATGCACAAGATGGAGGACATGTTTATACAAAATGGATTCTCATCCCTCACAACCATATGAAAATGCTATGCTGTCAGCCTGTGGTTTACCTTTTAGAAGACCATTGTCAATGTGCAGCCTGCTTCCTTCCTTCTGAGCCTAATTCTATACCCTATTGGTTGCTAATTTTGAGTGCCTAATTTGGAGCTCCAACCAATATCAGCTTGAGATGTTACCTTCAGAGATGGTAAAACTTTTGTTAAAACTGCTGCAGTAAAAGACTATGGATACCTGTTGCATGGAAAACATGTTTTTGCATAAGTTAGTTTTTAGTTTGAGCTAAAAAGAAATGGTTTCATGCTGCAATCTACATTCCTTCATTCATTTTAAGACAATCTGATATGCATATTGCAATCTGCTGGTTTCAGACCTTTTTCACATGGATGTGTCCTTGCTAGTAATACATGTTTATTGTGCATGTCCAGAATGTTGCTGCCTTAACTAGCTCTCATTTATCAACATGACTTAAATACAGTACTGATTCCTCCTTCAACAGCCGCAAATTATGAGTTACAGGTACTGGGGAGTGACAGTCTATGTGATTCCCCTTCAAATGTACCTGTATGTGCTTTACTACTCATATACATTCTGATTATGTATAGATTTTGGAATCTGCCCTCCTTGACATCTAAGTTTTAGTTGTTTATTACTTGACTTTTTTGATTACTTTTGTAAAAAGAAATCAAACTGCAGAGAGTTATCAGGTGGAAATTGCTACATCTGTAGGAAGGAGCAGTATGTTGTTGGATCTACAGTATGTCAGAAGAATCAGGGCAACCATCTTTTTGAAGAAGTTACACAGACTCTACAGCAACATAAAAATTGTAGGTTATTTTAATGAAGACTAGAAAGTTGCTGAATTACTTTGTATACAAATGAATATTGATAACATGCAGTACAAAGATGCCTATAGCTTTCACAAATATATACATGGCATTTACCATGTTTATGACAGTAGGCGGTGATAAGAAGTAGTTGTTACAGGATAATTACATAAGACTAGGTGTTAAGAGGTTGAGTTAAGAGGATTGGCCAAGATTTTTTTTTAAGTGCCAGAGACCAGGGGACTGTATGAAATAAAGAAAAAACCCACACCTTTCAAATGTTCTGTCAATCCTGTGGTGTCACTCTGGTTCCCGCCACTCTAATCCTTGCTGGCCCTGTAGTAGTCATGCACAGTTCATTGTTAATGGGACCACTGCAGCCACACACTGGCATCAGCAGTCACATGCCATCCATGCACATCTGATCACTGAGTCCAGTGATTACAGGAAAAAAGGAACGGCACTCGCTGTTGGTATATAATCTTGCTGTGATTTAGTGCCAGATTCCAGTGACGCGTTTCGGCACACAATGAGCCTTTGTTAAACTGTGAATATACAAGGAACCTTAGCCTGTTTAAATAACCCGCCAAACTTCAGACGGTGCGTGAGTTTGTCATGGTAACGAAACAAACAAACAAACCGAAAAAACAAGAAAAAAGAGGGAAGGGGGAAAGGGGAGGTAACTGAACACCAAAAGTCCATCCATTGTGGTCCATAGATGAAATTATTATATCAACGACATTGCATTTTTGGGCTATGCTTTATAGATGATATAGTGGATAGAAATAGTCTACTCACATTTCAAAGCAACCATCCAATTTCAACAAAAAAATCCTTCCTTTACACCCAATATCAGAGGGTGAAGCGGATAAAGAAAACTGTGAGGTTAGATTAAATGAAATGACTAACACATTTTTGGTGAGGGGTAATACTAAACATCTATTGGAAGAACAACGAAAGAAGGCAGATATGATACCAGTAGAGAAGCCCCTAAGAAATTGCGCATTCCCCTCATTGTGAAATACCATCCCTGGATGAATAAGATCAGGTCTGTCTTTTATAAACACTGGAATGTGATAGCCCACTCCTATTTACAGGTGGAGGAATTTCAGAGACCACTGATGGTCTGTTACAAAAAAGCAAGTAATATCAGAGGCAAAATAATCAGAGCTGATATTGGGAGTAATAGAGGGTTTTCCAGACAGAGTACATTTTCCATTCCAAGAAGAAATTTTCCTTGCCTGAGTTGCATAAATTGCTCCAGCAATATAAGAGGTACACATCTCACTCACCCACATATAGGATAAACGATACCAATACGAGGCACATTTATATGTAATAGTCAATCTATGATTATATATCATCAAGAAGAATTTCCTCTATGGACTCCGCTATGGACTATATTATCTACTATGTGATGGACTTTTGGTGTTCAGTTACCTCCCCTTCCTCCCGTTCCCTCTTTTTTCTTTTTTCTTTGTTTGTTTGGTTACCATGACAACCTCACGCACCATCTGAGGTTGTCATGGTTGTCAACCTCACGCTTGGCGGGTTATTTAAACAGGCTAAGGTTCCTTGTATATTCACAGTTTGACAAAGGCACATTGTGTGCCAAAATGTGTCACTGGAATGTGGCAATAAATCACAGCAAGATTATATACCAACAGCGAGTGCCGGTCCTTTTTTCCTGTTATCCACATGGGACGCCTGCCTGGAGACAAGCATACCGCCACTCTGTCTCTCCTATAGTGCCAATTGATATATGGTATACATTGAGGCCAGTGATTGGCTGCAGCAGTCACCTGAACAATGAACTGCACATGCCTATTGCTGGTCCAGCAGGATCTGAGTAGTGGGGACCAAAGTGGCAGCACAGAGCATTTAAAACTGAGTTCATTTTTTTCTTTATTTTTTATAACCCCCTTTTCTATGGCACTTTGCATGAAATTTTAGGCAACCCCTATAAATTCAGTTTAATTAACAAATACAACTCAATATTTTCACATAAACAATATTTAAAAAAATGCTAATTACTTTTTAAAATAAATGCAGTTGTATCAACAGTGGAAAAATTCCCTATGGATGATGTTAAATTTAAAACTGTATCTACTACCAGTGCAAATGTTTCTTGAACAGCTTTCTTAGTGTCAAGGGTAGTACATTTGTTTGCCAAGAAATGTTACTTTCTCAAAAAGAATGCAGTGCCAATATAGTAGAATACAGATATACAGTTTTGGTAATGATAAAAATGTGGAGCACAAACCCCGAGTGTAACATTATTTCCCAGATAGAACTCTTTTTATGTCTCATCAGTCACTGCAGAGTTTTGGTTTTGTTCCAGCCTAACACATTTAGCCAATAATTTTACTTTACTTCAATTTTAACTTGACATCTCTTTTGCCATGTTCATCCTGTCTTTTCCTTTTCTCACTGCTGAATAAATTTATTTTATCCTCCTGCTTGCCTTCAATTTTATGATTTAATCATTAAGATCCACAGATTTAATTCATGGAGCAGGACTGGATATTCTCATACACAAGTGACTTCTGAACTGAGTAAAAGAAAAATGAAATTATTCAGTGGATTATACTATGTACTTTCCACATGTGCCTTCCTAATTGTCTTGGATCTGTCTGTGTAATGTATAATTGTACATGTGTATAATAACTGTAGTGCATGACAACAAGACAATAACATGACATATCAAAATCCAGTTTTCTTAATAATAATCTTATTATATCTAGTTTTTAACCATGATTAAGGGGCATCCACTTGTACAAAATACTGATTTTTAGGAATTTTTGGGAAAACAATCTAAGCCATATATTGCATTGGTATCCTGTATGTATGTAAAGTTTTCAGTAACTTCCTGTTAATTACCACCTATACTTGTCCTCGCAAAGCCAGTATGAGCAGGTACGGTATCTGGACAAAGGTAGATTAGAATATCAAAGGCAACAAATAGTTGTCAACTATCTAAAGAATGGGTGACAGTTGTCGAGTAGGTGGTACAGTGGGGCAGGAAAATGCTGGGAAAATCCTGGAGATTCCAGCTGCTTCTATTAATCTTCAAACGTTAACTGGAAATTGCTAGGAAACCATAAGATACAATCAATCGGATGTGTACAAGCCATATTCTAGAAGATGATAGTACTGGCTATTAAGCATATAAAAGGCCAGGGTTTGAGACCCAAATGAGAAGTGGAGACAAGGAGGAGGAGGAAGGAACAGAGGAAAGAAGAAGAAAGAAGAATAGAACAGAGAGCCCAGACAGAAGAAGTGACATTGAAGCTGGAAGCTGGAAACTGGAAGAGGCCAGATGAAGGACTGGTTAAGAGACCTAAAAAGGACATATGTATGGTAACTACTCTATATTGTAAGGATTTAGTTGTCTAGTTACCAAATTGTCTAATTGGAAGTAACTTTACATGGTAATTTAGTAAATTAATTTTCTAAATAACTTTAACTTTCATTGTGTACTAGTCTCTCTGCTGGTAATATTTATTTCTTTGTTGTTCCAATAGATACCTGCATATACAGGTCCTTCTAAAAAAATTAGCATATTGTGATAAAGTTCATTATTTTCTGTAATGTGCTGATAAACATTAGACTTTCATATATTTTAGATTCATTACACACCAACTGAAGTAGTTCAAGCCTTTTATTGTTTTAATATTGATGATTTTGGCATACAGCTCATGAAAACCCCAAATTCCTATCTAAAAAAATTAGATAAGTGTTTTTAATACAAAAAAAGTCAACCTTCAAATAATTATGTTCAGTTATGCACTCAATACTTGGTCGGGAATCCTTTTGCAGAAATGACTGCTTCAATGCGGCGTGGCATGGAGGCAATCAGCCTGTGGCACTGCTGAGGTGTTATGGAGGCCCAGGATGCTTCGATAGCGGCCTTAAGCTCATCCAGAGTGTTGCGTCTTGCGTCTCTTAACTTTCTCTTCCCAATATCCCACAGATTCTCTATGGGGTTCAGGTCAGGAGAGTTGGCAGGCCAATTGAGCACAGTAATACCATGGTCAGTAAACCATTTACCAGTGGTTTTGGCACTGTGAGCAGGTGCCAGGTCATGCTGAAAAATGAAATCTTCATCTCCATAAAGCTTTTCAGCAGATGGAAGCATGAAGTGCTCCAAAATCTCCTGATAGCTAGCTGCATTGACCCTGCCCTTGATAAAACACAGTGGACCAACACCAGCAGCTGACATGGCACCCCAGACCATCACTGACTGTGGGGACTTGACACTGGACTTCAGGCATTTTGGCATTTCCCTCTCCCCAGTCTTCCTCCAGACTCTGGCACCTTGATTTCCGAATGACATGCAAAATTTGCTTTCATCCTCTTTAACGTATAAACAATAACAAACAACATTTATACTTGGCTTCTGTAGGAGGCACACAACACCTTATTATTAGAATAATGTTTTATTGTATTAGTTACTTTTCATACTTTCTTCCAGTGCAGAATGTACCAGATTCGTCAATACGGACACGATTATGTTGTTCTGCCACTGACTTCACCCTTAGCAATGCAGAGGGTGAGATCTACTGCAAACTTGCAGCATTTCTGTGTTGAATTTGGCACCAAAATCCATGCCATTCGGTGCAAATCAATAGCAGACCCACCACATCTGGCTACACCCTTAATAAAGACATGTTAATGTTCATATCATAGCTTCTCCAAAATTCTGCATATTTTCTCAGACCCATAGAACCAGTATAATAATCCTACCACACATACATAAACATTACAAATGGATGGAAAACATTTGAAATCTAAACTCATAAAGGTTATTATAGTGGGTGAACAAACAAATCCATATGCTCAATATTAGAAATGCCTGCTGTTGTCATACTTGATAATAAATTATTAAATAAATATGTGCATAAAATGGTAAATGACTGAAGAAAAATGTCTCTCTTCCTTTTTGTGATCAGTTGGGTCCTTAGCATTCAGATCTCCGCTGATCAAAATCTTTCATACGTCACTATGAAGCATTCAAATTTGTTTGGTTACAGGTACAATTTAAATAACAACAAGAACAGGATGGCTACATTTTACAGAAATAAATGAGATGTATGATCACAATAGGACTACAATAGTGCTGAGGAGAAAATCGAACTAGAAAGTTCTGAATGTGAGTTTACATTTGAAGAAAAGACAAGGAAATTATACACAATAGTGAACTAGAGAAAATGGTGTGACTTAGGGACATGAACGTATGAGTCAAACAAAGGATTGTGAACACCGTTCTGTAGATGAAAGAACATTTGATGAACGGTTATATAAATTAAATGTTGTCATTAAGGAAGTGGATAATTGAATAAGGAAATGCTATATGAACTGAAAGGATTGGTAAATGGTCTACAATTTAGATGAAGGTCTAGTGAAATTAATTTATAAAATTATGTAAACAACTTCACAATAGATACACAAAGTTAATTAAGCAGTGGGGAATCAAAAGAAATAATTACATAATTGTTGTGTGAATCAAATAAAGCCTCTGTATAACCTGACCACAAACCAAATAAACTTTGGGTTAATGGATATACAAGTTAATTAACCAGCAATTTAAAGTGTATGCAAATTAAAAAAAGACAGACTAAAATACAAGCTAAACAAATGCTTAAAAATATCAGAATGCATCTTAAAACAATGGGTTGTAGAAATGTTTTAAAGTTTGCCTTCACTTGAAGCATATTCCAGGATTGTTTGTCATACAAATATCAGCAAGTTTCTCCATGGCCTTGTACTATATCCCCATTTCAAGTGAATATCGCTGAACAACAATACAACACATAATACGTGTCACATTTAAAGGGGCCCAAGAAGCTGACAAAAGTTGTTTAGTAGGCACCTAAATCAGACTTTAAAAAGGTTGGGTTATGATTAGAGTTGAGGGAACACCTGGATGTTCGGGTTCGAGAAGTTCGGCCGAACTTCCCGGAAATGTTCGGGTTCGGGATCCGAACCCGATCCGAACTTCGTCCCGAACCCGAACCCCATTGAAGTCAATGGGGACCCGAACTTTTCGGCACTAAAAAGGCTGTAAAACAGCCCAGGAAAGGGCTAGAGGGCTGCAAAAGGCAGCAACATGTAGGTAAATCCCCTGCAAACAAATGTGGATAGGGAAATGAATTAAAATAAAAATTAAATAAATAAAAATTAACCAAAATCAATTGGAGAGAGGTCCCATAGCAGAGAATCTGGCTTCCCGTCACCCACCACTGGAACAGTCCATTCTCAGATATTTAGGCCCCGGAACCCAGGCAGAGGAGAGAGGTCCCGTAACAGAGAATCTGGCTTCATGTCAGCAGAGAATTAGTCTGCATGTCATAGCAGAGAATGAGGCTTCACGTCAGCCACCACTGCAACAGTCCATTGGCATATATTTAGGCCCAGCACACAGGCAGAGGAGAGAGGTCCCGTAACAGACAATCTGGCTTCATGTCAGCAGAGAATTAGTCTGCATGTCATAGCAGAGAATGAGGCTTCACGTCAGCCACCACTGCAACAGTCCATTGGCATATATTTAGGCCCAGCACACAGGCAGAGGAGAGAGGTCCCGTAACAGACAATCTGGCTTCATGTCAGCAGAGAATTAGTCTGCATGTCATAGCAGAGAATGAGGCTTCACGTCAGCCACCACTGCAACAGTCCATTGGCATATATTTAGGCCCAGCACACAGGCAGAGGAGAGAGGTCCCGTAACAGACAATCTGGCTTCATGTCAGCAGAGAATTAGTCTGCATGTCATAGCAGAGAATGAGGCTTCACGTCAGCCACCACTGCAACAGTCCATTGGCATATATTTAGGCCCAGCACCCAGGCAGAGGAGAGAGGTCCCGTAACAGACAATCTGGCTTCATGTCAGCAGAGAATCAGTCTGCATGTCATAGCAGAGAATCAGGCTTCACGTCAGCCACCACTGCAACAGTCCATTGGCATATATTTAGGCCCAGCACCCAGGCAGAGGAGAGAGGTCCCGTAACAGACAATCTGGCTTCATGTCAGCAGAGAATTAGTCTGCATGTCATAGCAGAGAATGAGGCTTCACGTCAGCCACCACTGCAACAGTCCATTGGCATATATTTAGGCCCTGGCACCCAGACAGAGGAGAGGTTCATTCAACTTTGGGTAGCCTCGCAATATAATGGTAAAATGAAAATAAAAATAGGATTGAATGAGGAAGTGCCCTGGAGTCCAATAATATATGGTTAAGGGGAGGTAGTTAATGTCTAATCTGGACAAGGGACGGACAGGTCCTGTGGGATCCATGCCTGGTTCATTTTTATGAACGTCAGCTTGTCCACATTGGCTGTAGACAGGCGGCTGCGTTTGTCTGTAATGACGCCCCCTGCCGTGCTGAATACACGTTCAGACAAAACGCTGGCTGCCGGGCAGGCCAGCACCTCCAAGGCATAAAAGGCTAGCTCTGGCCACGTGGACAATTTAGAGACCCAGAAGTTGAATGGGGCCGAACCATCAGTCAGTACGTGGAGGGGTGTGCACACGTACTGTTCCACCATGTTAGTGAAATGTTGCCTCCTGCTAACACGTTGCGTATCAGGTGGTGGTGCAGTTAGCTGTGGCGTGTTGACAAAAGTTTTCCACATCTCTGCCATGCTAACCCTGCCCTCAGAGGAGCTGGCCGTGACACAGCTGCCTTGGCGACCTCTTGCTCCTCCTCTGCCTTGGCCTTGGGCTTCCACTTGTTCCCCTGTGACATTTGGGAATGCTCTCAGTAGCGCGTCTACCAACGTGCGCTTGTACTCGCGCATCTTCCTATCACGCTCCAGTGCAGGAAGTAAGGTGGGCACATTGTCTTTGTAGCGTGGATCCAGCAGGGTGGCAACCCAGTAGTCCGCACAGGTTAAAATGTGGGCAACTCTGCTGTCGTTGCGCAGGCACTGCAGCATGTAGTCGCTCATGTGTGCCAGGCTGCCCAGGGGTAAGGACAAGCTGTCCTCTGTGGGAGGCGTATCGTCATCGTCCTGCCTTTCCCCCCAGCCACGCACCAGTGATGGACCCGAGCTGCGTTGGGTGCCACCCCGCTGTGACCATGCTTCATCCTCATCCTCCTCCACCTCCTCCTCATCCTCGTCCTCCTCGTCCTCCAGTAGTGGGCCCTGGCTGGCCACATTTGTACCTGGCCTCTGCTGTTGCCAAAAACCTCCCTCTGAGTCACTTCGAAGAGACTGGCCTGAAAGTGCTAAAAATGACCCCTCTTCCTCCTCCTCCTCCTCCTCCTCCTGGGCCACCTCCTCTTCCATCATCGCCCTAAGTGTTTTCTCAAGGAGACATAGAAGTGGTATTGTAACGCTGATAACGGTGTCATCGCCACTGGCCATGTTGGTGGAGTACTCGAAACAGCGCAACAGGGCACACAGGTCTCGCATGGAGGCCCAGTCATTGGTGGTGAAGTGGTGCTGTTCTGTAGTGCGACTGACCCGTGCGTGCTGCAGCTGAAACTCCACTATGGCCTGCTGCTGCTCGCACAGTCTGTCCAGCATGTGCAAGGTGGAGTTCCACCTGGTGGGCACGTCGCATATGAGGCGGTGAGCGGGAAGGCCGAAGTTACGCTGTAGCGCAGACAGGCGAGCAGCAGCAGGATGTGAACGCCGGAAGCGCGAACAGACGGCCCGCACTTTATGCAGCAGCTCTGACATGTCGGGGTAGTTGTGAATGAACTTCTGCACCACCAAATTCAGCACATGCGCCAAGCAAGGGATGTGCGTCAAATTGGCTAGTCCCAGAGCTGCAACGAGATTTCGCCCATTATCACACACCACCAGGCCGGGCTTGAGGCTCACCGGCAGCAACCACTCGTCGGTCTGTTGTTCTATACCCCGCCACAACTCCTGTGCGGTGTGGGGCCTGTCCCCCAAACATATGAGTTTCAGAATGGCCTGCTGACGTTTACCCCGGGCTGTGCTGAAGTTGGTGGTGAAGGTGTGTGGCTGACTGGATGAGCAGGTGGAAGAAGAGGAGGAGGAAGCCGAGAAGGAGGAGGTGGCAACAGGAGGCAAAGAATGTTGCCCTGCGATCCTTGGCGGCGGAAGGACGTGCGCCAAACAGCTCTCCGCCTGGGGCCCAGCTGCCACTACATTTACCCAGTGTGCAGTTAGGGAGATATAGCGTCCCTGGCCGTGCTTACTGGTCCACGTATCTGTGGTTAGGTGGACCTTGCCACAGATGGCGTTGCGCAGTGCACACTTGATTTTATCGGATACTTGGTTGTGCAGGGAAGGCACGGCTCTCTTGGAGAAGTAGTGGCGGCTGGGAACAACATACTGTGGGACAGCAAGCGACATGAGCTGTTTGAAGCTGTCTGTGTCCACCAGCCTAAATGACAGCATTTCATAGGCCAGTAGTTTAGAAATGCTGGCATTCAGGGCCAGGGATCGAGGGTGGCTAGGTGGGAATTTACGCTTTCTCTCAAATGTTTGTGAGATGGAGAGCTGAACGCTGCCGTGTGACATGGTTGAGACGCTTGGTGACGGAGGTGGTGGTGGTGGTGTTGGTGGTACATCCCCTGTTTGCTGGGCGGCAGGTGCCAACGTTCCTCCAGAGGCGGAGGAAGAGGCCGAGGCGGCAGCAGCAGAAGAGGCCGAGGCGGCAGCAGCAGAAGAGGTAGCAGGGGGAGCCTGAGTGACTTCCTTGGTTTTAAGGTGTTTACTCCACTGCAGTTCATGCTTTGCATGCAGGTGCCTGGTCATGCAGGTTGTGCTCAGGTTCAGAACGTTAATGCCTCGCTTCAGGCTCTGATGGCACAGCGTGCAAACCACTCGGGTCTTGTCGTCAGCACATTGTTTGAAGAAGTGCCATGCCAGGGAACTCCTTGAAGCTGCCTTTGGGGTGCTCGGTCCCAGATGGCGGCGGGCAGTAGCAGGCGGAGTCTCTTGGCGGCGGGTGTTCTGCTTTTGCCCACTGCTCCCTCTTTTGCTACGCTGTTGGCTCGGTCTCACCACTGCCTCTTCCTCCGAACTGTGAAAGTCAGTGGCACGACCTTCATTCCATGTGGGGTCTAGGACCTCATCATCCCCTGCATCGTCTTCCACCCAGTCTTGATCCCTGACCTCCTGTTCAGTCTGCACACTGCAGAAAGACGCAGCAGTTGGCACCTGTGTTTCGTCATCATCAGAGACATGCTGAGGTGGTATTCCCATGTCCTCATCATCAGGAAACATAAGTGGTTGTGCGTCAGTGCATTCTATATCTTTCACCGCTGGGGAAGGGCTAGGTGGATGCCCTTGGGAAACCCTGCCAGCGGAGTCTTCAAACAGCATAAGAGACTGCTGCATAACTTGAGGCTGAGACAGTTTCCCTGGTATGCATGGGGGTGATGTGACAGACTGATGGGGTTGGTTTTCAGGCGCCATCTGTGCGCTTTCTGCAGAAGACTGGGTGGGAGATAATGTGAACGTGCTGGATCCACTGTCGGCCACCCAATTGACTAATGCCTGTACCTGCTCAGGCCTTACCATCCTTAGAACGGCATTGGGCCCCACCATATATCGCTGTAAATTCTGGCGGCTACTGGGACCTGAGGTAGTTGGTACACTAGGACGTGTGGATGTGGCAGAACGGCCACGTCCTCTCCCAGCACCAGAGGGTCCACTAACACCACCACGACCATGTCCACGTCCGCGTCCCTTACTAGATGTTTTTCTCATTGTTATGGTTCACCACAACAACAAAATATTATTTGGCCCAATGTATTGTATTCAAATTCAGCGGGATATAAATTTGAGGCCTAGTATTTAGGCGCTGGGTGACCGGTATGGATTTAGCTGACAGAATTAGACTTGGAAATGCACAGTAGCGTGTGTGTGAAGTTATTCTGAATGACCCTATGTGCACCTTGAATATTATATACCCTTTTAGGGATAGATTTCAAATAGCTCTGATATAGCAGAAACCACTAAATTATGAAATTGCTAAATTGGGAATTGTATTTCAACCCAGAACAAAAAATGTGCTTTGACGGACACTAAATAACTTTCCCAGCCACAACAGGACAGCGGTAACGAGAGATTTAGCGGGATATAAATTTGAGGCCTAGTATTTAGGCGCTGGGTGACCGGTATGGATTTAGTGACAGAATTAGACTTGGAAATGCACAGTAGCGTGTGTGTGAAGTTATTCTGAATGACCCTATGTGCACCTTGAATATTATATACCCTTTTAGGGATAGATTTCAAATAGCTCTGATATAGCAGGAAACCACTAAATTATGAAATTGCTAAATTGGGAATTGTACTTCAACCCAGAACAAAAAATGTGCTTTGACGGACACTAAATAACTTTCCCAGCCACAACAGGACAGCGGTAACGAGAGATTTAGCGGGATATAAATTTGAGGCCTAGTATTTAGGCGCTGGGTGACCGGTATGGATTTAGTGACAGAATTAGACTTGGAAATGCACAGTAGCGTGTGTGTGAAGTTATTCTGAATGACCCTATGTGCACCTTGAATATTATATACCCTTTTAGGGATAGATTTCAAATAGCTCTGATATAGCAGGAACCACTAAATTATGAAATTGCTAAATTGGGAATTGTACTTCAACCCAGAACAAAAAATGTGCTTTGACGGACACTAAATAACTTTCCCAGCCACAACAGGACAGCGGTAACGAGAGATTTAGCGGGATATAAATTTGAGGCCTAGTATTTAGGCGCTGGGTGACCGGTATGGATTTAGTGACAGAATTAGACTTGGAAATGCACAGTAGCGTGTGTGTGAAGTTATTCTGAATGACCCTATGTGCACCTTGAATATTATATACCCTTTTAGGGATAGATTTCAAATAGCTCTGATATAGCAGAAACCACTAAATTATGAAATTGCTAAATTGGGAATTGTATTTCAACCCAGAACAAAA
Source organism: Bufo gargarizans (assembly GCF_014858855.1). NCBI lineage: Eukaryota > Metazoa > Chordata > Amphibia > Anura > Bufonidae > Bufo > Bufo gargarizans. The sequence continues at coordinate 273,829,209 of NC_058083.1, forward strand.
AATGTGCTTTGACGGACACTAAATAACTTTCCCAGCCACAACAGGACAGCGGTAACGAGAGATTTAGCGAGATATAAATTTGAGGCCTAGTATTTAGGCGCTGGGTGACCGGTATGGATTTAGTGACAGAATTAGACTTGGAAATGCACAGTAGCGTGTGTGTGAAGTTATTCTGAATGACCCTATGTGCACCTTGAATATTATATACCCTTTTAGGGATAGATTTCAAATAGCTCTGATATAGCAGAAACCACTAAATTATGAAATTGCTAAATTGGGAATTGTATTTCAACCCAGAACAAAAAATGTGCTTTGACGGACACTAAATAACTTTCCCAGCCACAACAGGACAGCGGTAACGAGAGATTTAGCGGGATATAAATTTGAGGCCTAGTATTTAGGCGCTGGGTGACCGGTATGGATTTAGTGACAGAATTAGACTTGGAAATGCACAGTAGCGTGTGTGTGAAGTTATTCTGAATGACCCTATGTGCACCTTGAATATTATATACCCTTTTAGGGATAGATTTCAAATAGCTCTGATATAGCAGAAACCACTAAATTATGAAATTGCTAAATTGGGAATTGTACTTCAACCCAGAACAAAAAATGTGCTTTGACGGACACTAAATAACTTTCCCAGCCACAACAGGACAGCGGTAACGAGAGATTTAGCAGGATATAAATTTGAGGCCTAGTATTTAGGCGCTGGGTGACCGGTATGGATTTAGTGACAGAATTAGACTGGGATATGGCCAAAAAATAACCACACTATTGCTGGTTAAATGCACTTGGTGACGGGTGCAGCTTGCCCCTGATGTAGTATATGGCCAAAAAATGAACAGACTATTGCTGGTTAAATGCACTTGGTGTCACAGCTTGACGAACCACACTACTGAGGGTTAAATGCACTTGGTGACGGGCGCAGCTTGCCCCTGATGTAGTATATGGCCAAAAAATGAACAGACTATTGCTGGTTAAATGCACTTGGTGACGGGCGCAGCTTGCCCCTGATTTAGTATATGGCCAAAAAATGAACAGACTATTGCTGGTTAAATGCACTTGGTGTGATAGCTTGACCAACCACACTACTGAGGGTTAAATGCACTTGGTGACGGGCGCAGCTTGCCCCTGATGTAGTATATGGCCAAAAAATGAACAGACTATTGCTGGTTAAATGCACTTGGTGACGGGCGCAGCTTGCCCCTGATTTAGTATATGGCCAAAAAATGAACAGACTATTGCTGGTTAAATGCACTTGGTGTGATAGCTTGACCAACCACACTACTGAGGGTTAAATGCACTTGGTGACGGGCGCAGCTTGCCCCTGATGTAGTATATGGCCAAAAAATGAACAGACTATTGCTGGTTAAATGCACTTGGTGTCACAGCGTGACGAACCACACTACTGAGGGTTAAATGCACTTGGTGACGGGCGCAGCTTGCCCCTGATGTAGTATATGGCCAAAAAATAAACAGACTATTGCTGGTTAAATGCACTTGGTGTGACAGCTTCACCCTGATGTAGGCTTTAGCCAAAAAACAACCACACCATTGAGGGTTAAATGCACTTGGTGACAGGCGCAGCTTGCCCTGATTTAGTATATGGCCAAAAAATGAACAGACTATTGCTGGTTAAATGCACTTGGTGTGACAGCTTCACCCTGATGTAGGCTTTAGCCAAAAAACAACCACACCATTGAGGGTTAAATGCACTTGGTCGCAGCTTGGATGCACTTGGTCGTAGCACCGCACAAGACACAAAATGGCCGCCGATCACCCCAGAAAAAAGTGACTGACAAACGGTCTGGGCAGCCTAAAAACAGTGAGTGAGCATTTGAATTTCAGCAGCTCAATGATGCACAGCTGCAGATCGATCGATTAATCAAGTGAAGTCCTTTGGAGGAGTTAATCTGCCTAATCTCGCCCTACTGTCGCATCCGCAACCTCTCCCTACGCTAATCAGAGCAGAGTGACGGGCGGCGCTATGTGACTCCAGCTTAAATAGAGGCTGGGTCACATGGTGCTCTGGCCAATCACAGCCATG